>NW_027555958.1:35089654-35399654 GCF_003287225.1 Phascolarctos cinereus
CTCGGAACTATGAGACAGAGAGGAAATGAGACATGGGGTTACTGCTGTTTTGAGATGATCCCTTCACCATCACTTGGTGTTGCCGAGACAGCTGGAAAGGTGAGTGATTGCCCTTTCACAGAGGGCATTTAGGAGCCTCAGGAACTAGTCAGGCTACCTGGTGAATGTGGCTTGGGGTGGTTGGAAGCCAACCTGACTGCTGTGAGGATGGAGGCATGAAGGAGAGGCAGTGATTGCCATGAGTACGGAGAGCTGACCTAGTAGAGAACCTAAGCTGGGGATTCAGTGCACTGGGACTTGCTCGGTATTTCTTTCCTTTGTATTCAATTCAATAATCATTGATTAAGCACCTTCTCTGTGACAGGCACTATATAAGGTGCTGGGGAGACAAAAGTTAACAGTGGATGTGGGAGGCAGGGTCAGCCTGGACAATCACCTCCCACGCTTAAAGTGACCTGATACCTTAACCAGATGAGAGGCCATTTTAATTGGTCACTAGGTATGAACGGGACGTAGCCATCTCTACTGAATCAATCAGTGAGCTATAGCCTTCAATCTAGGGCTTCTTCCCCTTTTTCTGTGGACTGGAACTCTTGAGTAGTGTCTGGTGAAAGCTATGGACTCCTCAGAATAATGGGGGTTTTTGAATTTTTAGTAGTATTTTATTTTTTTCCCCAATTACATGTCAAGACAATTTTTAGCGTTCTTTTTTTTTTTTTTGGCTAGGCAATGGGGTTAAATGACTTGCCCATGTCACACAGCTAGTAAGTGATGAGTATCTGAGGCTGAACTTGAACTCAGGTCCTCCTGACTTGAGGGCCCGTGCTCTATCCACTGCACCACCTAACTGCTCCCTTTAGCATTCATTTTTACAAGATTTTGAGTTTCAGTTTTTTCTCCTTCCTTCCCCTCCCCTCTTCTGAGAATGGTAGGCGATTTGATATAGGTTATACATGCGCTATCATGCAAAACATTTCCATATTATTCACAGTTGTGAAAGAAGAAATAGATCAAAAGGGAAAAAAACCATGAAAAAGAATAAAGTACATTCAGAATCCATCAGCTCTTTATTTGAATGTGGATAACATTTTCCTTCGTGAGTCCTTTGTACTTGTCTTAGATCATTTGTGCTGCTGAGAAGAGTTGAATCATTGGTAGCTATCATCACACAATGTTACTGATATTGTGCACAATGTTTTCCTGGTTCTACTCATTTCACTTTGTATCAGTTCATACAAGTCCTTCCAGCTTTTCCTGAATTCTGCCTGTTTATCATTTCTTATTACACAGTAGTATTCCACACATTTATATACCACAGCTTGTTCAGCCATTCCCCAACTGATGGGCATCCCCTCAATTTCCAATATTTTGCTACCACAAAAAGGGCTGCTCTCAATATTTTTTGCACACATAGGTTCTTTTCCCTTTTTTATGATTTCTTTAGGATACAGACTGGTAGTGGTATTGCTAGACCAGAGGGTATGCACAGCTTAGTTGCCCTAGAATTATGTTTTTAAATACATAAAATAAAACATATAAGATTACAAAGGAAGTCAATTATTCTGAAATAGTTGTCAAAATATATTTTAAAAAATTTGTGGCGGCAGCTAGGTAGTGCAGTAGAGGGCAGCTAGGTGGTGCAGTAGATAGAGCACCGGCCCTGAAATCAGGAGGACCTGAGTTCAAATCTGACCTCAGACCAAACACTTGACACTTACTAGCTGTGTGACCCTGGGCAAGTCACTTAACCCCAATTGCCTGAAAAAAAAACAAAAAAAAAACATATGGACCCCCAGGTTAAGGATCCCTGCTTTAGACTATGTGTAAAAATCCTTGATCAATTAATTGATATGCCTGTGAAAATCTATTAGATGAACTGGAGTGATGTTGTTCAGGAAATCTGTTCCCAATGAGAGATTTAGTCACACCCTGTGGGGCTGCCACCAAGCTAGTCAGAATTAAGAATTTAAGCATCTAGCAACTTAGAGGTGGAACCTTTGGCCAAGCCCCTGAGTGGGTGGGGAAGAAAGTGCTAGGGCCTCAGCCTTAGTTTTCTCCTTCACCCAAGGAGGATCTTGTTAACTTCAGAGGGTCAGAGGATTTGGATTTTTTCACTGGTGCCTTTGCAGTGTCTTAGGGACAGCAGTGGCTGGTGGTAGTGTCAGGTATCAGATGAGGACAGATGGGACTTGATGAAGAAAGGCAGAGTCAGGGCTCTACAAAGAGTCTAGCAGAGGAGCTAGTCTATATCTAAAGAAACATTTTAAAGACTTCTGCAAATAGACTACCAGGAGCTTATCTCTTTTGCTACATAAACTGTTTGATTCTACTTCTCCCTGGACTCTGTATATACTAGTGAGGGGAAGAGGGAGGGGAGGGGGATGTTTTATATGAATGCTGTCTATTTAGTAAACACTAGCTTCAAAAAGCTGTTTAACTCTGGATGACTAATTGATATCACCTGATAATCACGGAGGGCTCTTACCAGCGGGGGCTTATTAGCTGTCCCTTGAGAACTTCCAGTATACACAATACCTAGACAAAAATGAGACAGTTCTGCCCTGAAGGGACCTACACTGGGGAGAGGGGTAGACTAAGTCAGGTTCTCTGACTTAAAATGTAGCACATGATGCCTGTCACTTGGTTGCTGGAACTTTAGAAATGTGTATTTTTCTTCTGCATTCTAGGCAAGCCAGAGTAAAAAATGGAAATCTGTTCATATGAGAAAGGAGGAACTGATCCGGCAATGTCAAGGAAACAGATTCCATTTGAGAGGACAGCCACAGCCTCCCAGCTACAGGCCAATAGACACGAATGAATAAATTCATTTCGGATGGCATCTGTTCTGTTTGATTCTCAAACGTCCCATATTATGTTACATATCTGTCTGTAAGTAGAGCTGTGAAGCCAGGGCCGACCCTAGACAAAACTAGGAAGCCCTGTAAAAAGCTCCCCTCAGTGCATCCAGCCTCCTGGTTTGGTATCTTTTGCCCCCACATGTAATTTTCTTCTCCTCTCAGATGCCTGGCATCCATTACCCTAAGGGTCTAATCCTTCGACCCCTCCCCCTTTCTGGACAGACCTGCACAGATACGCCTTGTGCCCATTTGGGCAGGTCTATCTAGAAAGGAATCAGAATCCCATGTCTAGCTAGGTAGGAAAGAGGAAGGGTTTAGGGAGACAGGTAAGGCTACAGGCAGCTACCAAAGGTTACAACCACAGACATTAGAGTCAGAAGTAACCACAGATAGAGTCCAGTTCAACTGCTTTCAATTAATAAAGGAGAAAACCATGGCCTAGAGAGGCAAAGTGACTCATCCAAGGTCACACAGTCAATAAGTAGTAGCCAGGATTTGAACTTTAAAGTTCCTCTGGCTTCAAAGTCAGTGCTCTTTTCAAGAACAACCAGCATTTCTATAGCACATACATATGATCCTCACAACATGAGAGGTATTAATACCCGTATTTTACAATTGAGGAAACTGAGGCAGACAGGTGAAGTGACTTGCCCAGAGTCACAAAGTTAGTGAATAACTAAAGCTGGATTTAAATTCAGCTCTTCCTGACTCCAGGCCCAGTTCTCTTTTTATATTCTACCTTGTCGCTTCTCAAGGCAAAGGACATAGTTTTTAGGGTCAGAAAGAGGAGCACTAGGGTGCAGGAAGCAGGAGAGCTTGGGGTCTGATCACAGAGGGGGGATGGTTTGCCCCCCCCTTCTATACTCTCAGCTCTAGAGGCAATGTAAATAATTTACGCAGTTGATCAGTCATTTATGAAAACTTAATTACTACTCACTAGTGCCAGCACTCCCTGGGGATGCAAGGAAAAAGAAACAGCCCCTGCCCTCAGGAAGCTTACGTTCTAATGGGAAAGATGACATGTATATAAATTGATACGTATGAGATAAAGACAGAACAGATGGAAGGAAGCCTTTGAGGGGAAGGCACTAGTGGATGGGTTACACAGGAAAAGTCTGAGTCTAAAGAAAGCCAGCTCTGCACATGCTGCTTCCCTCCAATAGCAGGAAAGCTCCCCGAGGACTAGGGTTATTTTGTTGTTGGCTTTGTATTCTCAGTGAGCAAAACAGTGCCTAGCACATAGTAGGTGCTTCACATAGGCTTAGAGAGTGGGCATGGCAGTGTGGATATCTGAAGTCAGACAGAAATTCAGATCTCACCTTAGACTTACTAGCCATGTGACCCTGGAAAATCACTTAAGCTATTTGCCTCAGTTTCCTTTTCTGTAAAATGGGGACAATAATATCACCTACCTCATAGAGTTTTTGTGAGGATAAAATGAGATAACGTAAGGAAAATATTTTTGGTGTAGTGGATAGGGTATTACATTCAGAATGAAGAAGAGCTAGGTTCAAATCACGCTTCAGACACTGGCTGTGTGATCCTGGATATGTCATTTGCCTTCTCTGTGCCTCAGCCTCCTCACCTATAAAATGAGGGGTTTGGATTATACGGTCTCTAAGCCCAATCTATGATCCTAGAAAATGCTCGTGAAATTTTTAGAGCCTGAGAAAAGGGTGTGTAACAGTATGGGGAACAGCAACCAGCCTTCCAAATCAGAAACGACATAAACTGCTTCCGACAGAGGCAGCTGGGTCACAGCATATAGAGCTGGAAGGGCCTTTGAGACCATCCCTCAACCCCTTCATTGTATAGGCGAAGACACTGAGGCCTTAAGAGGGGAAAGTGACATCAGAGTGGGGATTCCTTCTGGGTTCAGATCCATTCTTCTGGGGCTGGATTCATTGTGTTCTTTACCACATCACACAGCATCTACTGAGGAAGGAAAGGGTTAAAGAGGGTGACAGGCTGAGCACAGGAGAAAGAGAGGTTTATTCTGTGGCTAGAAAGGATGTTTAAGATAGAAGCGCCCAATGACCAATCCGCTTTGGGTTCAAATCAGCCTCTAGGACTGATATACGAGCTGAGGTCATTCTGGAAGGGGGTTCAGGCAATCTCCCCCCAATTGATCAAAACTGTAGCTTAAATGAGCCACTCTTTCTTAGGAAGACAGATGCTGGAGAAAAAGCAACATTAATTAGGGGAGACCTCATTTTCATGAATGAGGTTATCTCCCGGAAAGAAATGTGGATTCAGGGGGTAGATAATAGACCATTTAAGCTCCCTGTGGCTCAACTTGAAATTAATGGAGAGAGAAGAAGAAATGGTACAATGGGGTCATAAATAAAATCCAGAAAGTACCAGTCCTTTTTGGTGGTGGAGGGAAAGGGAAATGTATGAGGGCCTGACATGCTTCAAAATCTGCGATTGCGATCAAAAAGCCAAAAGCTGTGAAAACCATAAAAGGAAAAGAGAGGCATCTGACCAATTACAAAGTGTAAGTTAACCATTGCCTTCTGCCGTCAAGGAGCCTAGAAGGGCTAGTTCAAGTCTTGGTCCAGATGGAAAGATCAGTATTATTTCTCCGAGTCTTGCTCAAAGAAATTGCCCAGTGATGGACCTAGGGGTTCTATCATGACATAGGTTATGACTACTGGAATCACAGTCCTTTAAGGAAAGATGTTGATAACCTGGGAGTATCCAAAAGATAATAAACAAATCAGCAGAGAGCCTGGGGACCACAATATGAGGACTATGTAAAGGAACTGGGGGTGTAGAGCCTGGAGGGGAGAAGGCTTAACAGGGGTAGGGAAAACCGGTTGGCTGTCTTCAAGAAAGTGAAAGGCTGTAAGAGAAATGAGACTGGATCTTGTTGATCAAACAATCAGAGCTATTCAAATGGGAGCTGGGTTGCCTCTGGAGGTCATCCCTTCCCCCTACTTGAAATAAAGGCTTGACTTCTCACAGAAGGCATTTCATTTTCAGGTCTGGGTTGGATAAGATGACCTTGGAGGTCCCTTCCATGTCTAAAATTCCATGTTTCGGTGGCCTGGGCTTACTTCCTAGCTGCATGAGCTTGGGTAAATCACTTGATCTCTTTCAACTCATAAAATGAGAATCAATCAATCATTCTATATTTATTAAGCACCTACTATGTGCTAAGCGCTATAGATACAAAAATAGGCAAAAAAAGAGTACTTGCCCTTGAGAATCTGACAATGAACGGAAAAAAGGTTGGACTAGGTGACCTTCTGCTCTAGGTTTAACAGTTTGCAGCACTAGGTTTCCTGTAGATGAACCATCCTCCACCACCCCCCAGGGGTGTGTGTATGTGTATGTGTATGCATATATATATGTATTTTATGTGTACGTATATGCATATATATATGTGTGTACATATACATATATACATATATACACACACACACACATACACATATACATGTCAGTCTGGATGTGGGCGGGTGGGTGGGTGAGTGCTTATAGTGTGAGACTTTCCCTAAATTTTCTGAACACGACCATCTCCAGGAAACAGCTGCCTCTCCCCATTTTTAGATAGTCAATAATTTTATTGTGTCTTGCCTATGGATTGTAGTTTTATCATTTATCCATTTGGATTGTGCTTCAGCACTGAGCAGCACAACACAGCGTGGGCCTTGGACATTAAATAAGAGATAACCAGAAAGAGCTGTTTATTATCTTAGACTTTGGAAAAGCATGCATGGCATAGCTGGAAACCTTCAGTCACATATATTTTATTAACCTGAACACCCTATGTACTATATTACTGGGCAATACCCCTTATTACCTTAAGTATCTGTGATTTCATTGGCTGGGAATTCCTACCACCACTACCACTGATCTGTAATTCAGTTAAAAAAAAAAAAGGTTGAAGTTCATTGAGATTGTAAATCTTGCTCAGGGCCACACAGCTAGTAATTGTCAGAGCTGGGATTTGAACCCAGTTTTTTTTTCTGACAGCACATCCTATGCCCTAGCACTACACCCCACTGCTTCATTTAATAGAATTTTATAAACTTTTTTGTTTGCTTTTTTTTTTTAAGGGGTGGACATGGAAAAAATAGTGCAGAGATTCAGGTACTGCTAGCTCTCAGGCAGGAATAGGGATTTTGTCTATGTTTTTTGTTTTTTGTTCTAAATCTGAGCAAAAGTAGGGCATAGTGCATAGAGAGATGACCTTGGAACCAGGAACACCGAGGCATAAACCTGTTTTTAGACACATATGGATAACGTGACGCCTGGGCAAGTCACGTAACTTCTCAGAGATTTTGCATTTTTAAGAAAAACAAACTGGAGAGAATGTGGCATGACCCTGGAACCGAGAAGATCCATGTTCAATTTTAGTCTCTGGAATGGACTGGCTGTGTGACTTCTGGGCAAATCATTTAACTTTTCAGGGGTGTAGGTCAGTGGTGTCAAACACAAATAGAAACCTGAGCCACTAAACAGTCACTGCAGGCTGCATGTTGTCTTAGAAAACCACACATTAACATTATCTATGTTCTATTGTATTTTTACTTATTTTGTTAAATATTTCACAAATACATTTTGATCTGGTCTAGGTTCCACTCCAGAGCATGACGCTCTGCTCTAGATGGTCTATGGTGCTCTAGGTAAGTCAGATTCTTAACTTTGGGTCCTGAATTTCCCCCCCCAAAAGATGTTGATGACTGTATTTTAATGTTATTGGTTTCCTATGTATTTTATTTTATGAATTTAAAAACATGATTCTGAGAAGGTGTCCATAGGCTTCCCCAGACTGTCAAAGACAGATAAGAACCCCTGCTTAAGACTAAATTGCTGACATGTATAACCTATATCAGATTACTTACCATGTCAGGGAGAGGGGAGGGAAATGAGAGAGGGATAGAATTTGAAATTCAAAATTTAAACACTAATTTTTAAAAATTTAAAAATAAAAAATGAACTAAATACAATGTTAAAGTTGTTTTTACATGTAATTGGGGAGAAAATAAAATTTTATTTAAAAAAGACTAAAGAGCAGAGAAGGGGATGACCTGCATTAGCAGAGGGAGTTTCCTTATCTGGGAGTTCTCTGACCCTTGAAATCACTAGTCTAAGATCTGTTCCTTAAAAAAAAAATAATTTTTTTAATGCTTGCTCATTTCAATCACTAAATCAACAAGTACTTATTAAGTGCTTACTCTCTGCTAAGCACTGTGCTAAGCTCTGAGAGACAAAAACAGAGGAAACATCCTTTGCCTTCAGTGGGCTTCCATTCTAAGATGCCAATAGGAGAGATACTACAGATTTTGGAGATTTAAGCTGACTTAAAAATCAAGATGGTGAAAACAGGTGCTTTCATTTGAGCCTTGCAGCCATCCTGTGAGTTAGGCTTTTGCTCAGAGTCTCACACAGCTATTAGCAGTAAGCATCAGAAGCAGGATGACCCTAGAGCCAAGCCTCCTTTCGCTGGAGCACACTGCCTCCCTGACTTGAAGTCTGGCATTTCTGTGAACTATACCAGGCTGCCTTCTTCTAAGAAAAAAAAAAAGCTGCCATTTGTGGGGTGGGGGTGGGGGGGAATCTTTAGTAGAAGCATGGAATTCTGGAGCCCTGAGAGGTCCTCTAAATCATTTACATTTGGGGATGTGCTGGGGAAAGGGAGGATGCACTCAACTCCATGTGTTTTCCTTTCTTCTCCCCAGTATTCCATTTTGGCACATTCATTCCTCACCCCATGCCCCTTAAATGCCAGGCTTTGGCAAGATCTGAGACATGCAAATTGCAACCGGGTAAATAGCAACTTTGCATAATTTGAATGAGAGGGAGCAACCAGGCTTCGCTTCGGTTCCCTGGGAAATCTGAAATCCTAGAGAGGAGGAGGAAGCTGGGGCCGACTGAGTGTCTTAAGTGCTTTCGTCAAAGCGTTCATTATGCTTATTAAATCTATTCTATATTGATGAATTCATTTGAATTATTTACATGGTCAGCCTCTGAGACAATGGCTAGGTTTAATCACTGCATGCAAATGTATACTTGCTTCTTTAAAGCTGAAATGTGGATTAAAAAAAAAAAGATACAACCTAAACGCTTCTGCCAGGAAAACATTTTGATTTTTTATTTTGCTCTAAATGTGTGGTTGTAAACTCTCGGGTGTCAATTTAAGTGACAGTGTCAGATTTCAAGAGAAAGCAGGGACATTTTTCTTGGCAAAGCAAATTAACTGCCCTGTAAGAACATGACTTGAACACTTAACTCTTGGGCAACGGATTCTTCAAATTTAACATTTAAAAACAAAAAAGCTTCCCTTTCTTCTGTTTACGCCCAAATAATGAGGCAAGTGTAAGCATGAGGGTGTCTGTTTCTCTGATACTAGGGAGTAATAAAAGAAAAGTGAGCCTGCACATGCCAGGAATAGCTTGGGCTTCATCCATGAGAGTCACAGGGTGAGTCTGCCACAATTTTTACGTGATTCTAAAGGAAAACAGAGGCAGACTGTAGGCTAGCAGATGAAGAGGTACTGCTTGAAATCAGGGAAAGACCCTTGTTCAAATCCCCCTTCTGACACAACTGAGTTTGGACTCTGGGTGAATCATTTAACCTTTGTGTGCCTCAAGAAACACCCTGGGACCTATTTGCCAAGTAATGAAGAATCAGAATAACCATTATTTATAGAGCACTTTAAAGTTTGCTAAGCTCTTCTCAGATATTATCTCTAGGAGCTATTATTATCGTCACCCTTGTTTTACAGATGAGGATACTGAAGCTACACACCCAGACCCTCTATTTCCCAAGTCACGATTCCTCTCCATCCTGCAGATGGTGAAGTTCTGTTAATGACAACAGTTCCATCACACACTCCTCTCACTCCTCCCTACTTGCCCCCTCCCCATTTCTTATTGTCCCTGGGACACAATACAAAATGATCAGCAGGGCATTTAAAACTCTCCACAATCCAATTCCCAATTGCCTTTCCAGAGTTATTCCACACTTTCCCCTTTCAGCCTCTCTCCTTTTCAGTCACACAAGACTGCTAGCTTCTCCCTCCATCCCTAGCCTCCGCCTAAAATCCCCTAAGTCTGGAAAGTCCTCACCTCTTGCCTCAGAATCCCTACCTTTCTCCAAAGCCCAGCTTAGGGGCTATCTGCTGCATGAGGCCTTTCTTGGTCTTCCCTAGTTAATAAATAGCATTCTCCTCCTCTTGAAACTGCACATAGTGGGAGCTTAATAAATGCCGATAGAATGAACTTTGATTATTATTGCTTTGAAAATTATCCTTTAAAACACAAAATCCCTGGATTTATCTTTTTTCTTTTTGACAAAAAATTTGAAGACTGTGGTCGAATGCAAACCTATTGGACTTCCTTTTGTTTTTGATTTTAGGGTGGAGTGGAGAAGAGGTCTGCATTTTTTGACCTTCCTTTAGGAAACATTTTCCAATCACCACTGTGTTTTGTGAACGGTAGCATCTTGGATTTGCTCTTGTAAGGGCAGAAAGGGAGGGCCTGAATGACTGAAGGTACTCCAAGGTAAAGGGAACAGCTTGCTACCTGAATATTTTATGAGCTTTTGGTATTAGAACAACGTTTCTGATTCAGGAACTCGATGATCTGGGAACAATAGAAGAAGAGGTGAAAGGACTGATGGTAAAATTTCTGGCAAAATATTAAGCTTGTTCAAACAAAACAAAAGAAAGATCTGGCGCTTTCCCGAGGGTTAAACAAAAGAGAAGGCAGAGAAACCAGTGGAGGCTCTCCCTTCCAGCAGATTGTGCCTAATAATGGCTTTAAAAGCTTAATGATTTATCGACTGGATCTGCCTTCACGGTGTACCCTGCTTGGGTGTAAATAAGAGGGGTTGATTTGCAGGAAAGTTTGTTAATCTGTATGTTTTAGGTACACGCGGTTCGTTTCTACCAGGAGGAAGTTAATCTCGAAGCAGTGCTGGAAAGGACCACTTGCCCAGGTGGCAGCGTCAGAATTTGGGATTTGGAGTCAGAGAGCCCTGAGTTCCAATCTTGCCTCAGATGCATGCTAACTGTATGATCCTTGGCAAGTCACCTACACTCTTAGCCTCAGTTTCCTCATCTGTAAAATGGGGATAATAACTGCACCAACTTTGTTGTAAGGATCAACTGTAAAGCCAAAGCACTCAGTAAATGTTAGCTATTATTATTTTATGGATGAGGAAACTGAGGCCCAGAGAGGTTAAGTGATTTTGCCCATGTTCACAAAGGCATAGAACAGGGTTTTGAACCCAGGTTATTTGACTCTAAATCCTGTTCTTGTTCCTCCATATTTGGCTAATTTTCGGATTTATGATGATGTCGCCTCCATCCACTCAGTCACTCAGACTCAAAATCTTGGACTCCTCGCCCATCCATTTACCCCCTGAATCAGTTTGCCAAAGGCCGTCCCTTTCAACGTCACAACATCTCAGGCACCTGTAAACCTCCTCTCTACCCCCACTGCCGTCACCTTCATTCAAGTCCTCACCACCTCTCACTAGACCATCATTTTTGCCGTTGAGTTGTTTTTCGTCATGTCCGATTCTATGTGACCCCATGTGGGGTTTTCTTGGTAAAGATACTGGAATGATTTGCCATTTCCTTCTCCAGCTCATTTTACAGATAAAGAAACTGAGGCAAACAGGGTGAAGTGACTTGCTCAGGGTCACACAGCTGGTAATTGTATGAAGTACCATTTGAACTCAGGTCTTCCTGACTCCAGGCCTGGCACTCTGTGCACGATGGCGCCACCTAGCTGCTTTAGACTATCATCGCTGCTCACTAATTCGTTTCTCTGCTCCGGTCGAAGGATCATTCTTCCTAACATATATATCTCTGATCACTGCCTAAAAAATCCTTCAGGGGCTCTCCATTGTTTACCAAATACATTATAAATTCCTGATTCTTACATTTTGTGCTTAATAAATTTTTTTCATTCATTCATTTGTTCATTCAATAAACAGTTTAAAAATTTTTATTCAAAACTTAACCTCAAACAAAATAGGCATTTAATAATGGAACAGAAAAATGAGGATTGTAATGAAACTGTGAATCTATACTATATGCAGCTTGACTCTTCATTTACAATATAAAGAACGTTTCTAAATAATGCTATTATAAATGACAATTCATACATGTAGCTTTCAAAGCTTCTATGTTTCTCTGTGATTTTTTCTGGCCTTCCTTTAGCTCATTTAAAAATACTCTTTTCTTTTTTCTCTTTGTGTGTCTGTGTGTTTTGGAAGGTATTGCTGGGCAGTGGCTACCAATTCTCTGATACTATACAAAGATCTGCTGTACATATGTTTGTATATATAGGTTCTTTTCCTTGGTTAAAATGATTCCTGCGGCATAGTTCCCAATCATTTTCCAGAATGGCTGGACCAATTCACGAGTCTACCAACAACGTATTAACATGCCTGCTCCAGCCCTTTCTACATTTGTCGTTCTGTCAATCTAATGGATGTGAGGTGGAACCTCAGAGTTGTTTTAACTTGCATTTTTCTAGGTATTAATGATTTGGTGTTTTTTGTTTCTGTTTTCGTTTTTTTGCTTTTGGTTAGGCAATCCGGGTTAAGTGACTTGCCCAGAGTTACACAGCTAGTGAGTGTTATGTGTCTAAGGCCAGTTTTGAACTCAGGTCCTCCTGACTCCAGGGCTGGTGCCACCTAGCTGCCCCCTGTGAACTTTTTATACGGTTGTTGATAGCTTGAATTTCTTCCTTTGAAAATTGCCGGTTCACATCCTGTGTTTATCTATGAAGAAAGGCTCTCGACAAGCATTTATTAAGGATCTACTTTGTGCCCAGGTATTGTGCATTGGTGTTACAAAGACAAAAAATCTTGAATTAATCCCTGCCCCTCAGGGAGCATACATTCTACCAGGAAGAAAAAAAATATAAAAGTAAATACAAAATAAATATGCAAAGTAATTTTTTGGAGGACAAGTGAGGAGATTGGGATAACTCTCCTGTAGGAGGTGGCACCTGGGCATAGGCTCCAAGGAAGAGAGATTTTCTAAGAGGCAAATACAAGGAGGGAGTGACTTGCCTAAGATTACTGAAGAGCTGAAAGAAGGTTTGAGACTCAAAAAAATTGTGGGAGTGCTTTCTGTTCCGGAAACATCTCTTCTTCCTCTTCAAAAGGCTACAGCATGCTCATTGAATCCAGTTCCAATGGGAATAGGAGATGAGGTGGAGTGATTTTTTTTTCTCTTTTAAGAAAAGGATACTAAAAGTATACTCAAGTGTGCATGGAAGGGAAGCTGTTTTGTGGGGGGGTATATAGCTCTTCATTTCAAGTAAGCTGAAATAGTCCTAGGGAAGAGAGAACTGAAAAGAAGCAGAACTAACAACCGAGCTCTCATCCACCTATCTCAGCAAGAGCTGCAGCATCACCACGTACCGGGTTTGTCTTAGCATAAAGCCTCATCTTTATTTCTTTCAGGATATAAAACTTGCATTTAAATCAATTCAGAGAAGCACTTCAGCTTTGAACATTAGTGAGCTGGGGAGGGCCTCTTTAATAAGACATCATTATTCCATTTCCAGAGAGTGGTTGTGGAAGCTTCTGCCTCTGATGAAATCCCACAATTCTTTCCCTCAATTATAATTATAGATGGGTCTAAAAGGAAACACGACTGCATTACTGTCATAGTTATTCTTTTGACAGGTGCTATGGGGCTGTGATTTGATGTAATGACTCAAAACCGAGGAGAGGCACAGAACTCTTCCTTGGCAGATTCCCATCCAGGGGATAGGATTCCCCTTAATACAAGAGGCTTGGGAGAAATGGGATTCCTCAGAGGAGTTTGGGGCTTATAAGCCTCTGCTTTTAACACCTTTGATGTTTTGGTGTTAAGGTCCAAAGACTGAGAGGGAATTGATGTGGAGGACATTGAGTGGGAAGAATTTGATTAAGAGAGGGGGGATTAGGGAAGTTTGTGGGAAGGCAGGTATGGAATTTGGAGGGAGGAAAGTTGGTAGGAAAGAAACTGGGAAATTCAATTGGGGGCAAGAAGTTGGTATGGAGGGAATAGGGAATATGGTGGGAAGAGAAAGTTGGTGGAGAAAAATTTGATAGGGAGGGAACTGAGAGAGAAAGTTGGTAGGGTGGAAATGAGGGCATTTGTTAGCAAGAGAAGCTGGGGAAAAGAGAAACAGGTAGGGAGAAGTTAGTAGGAAGGGAATGAGAGAATATAGTAGGAAGGAGAAATTGGTGGAAAAGAATTTGACGGGGAAATGGGAGGGGGAACGTTTGTAGGGAGGAGACTAGGGTATTCGTTGGCAAAGGATACTGGGGAAAAGAAAAACTGGCTGGGAGAAGTAACTAAGGCATGCTTTATCTATAAAATGCCCTTGTCATATAGGGAACTAAGAAATTTGGAGGAGAGACGTTTGTGGGGAGGAAACGAAGGTATTTGGTGAGGAGTGAACCGGACCAGGAGAAATTGATGGGAAGGGAAATCCGAAATATGGTGGGAATGGAAAACGGATGGAGTAGAAGAATTTTTGGGGGAGAATTGGGACTAGAGATGGGGTCGAGTTCGTCGGAGGGAAATTAGGGAATACGTTGCAAAGGGAAAGTGGGGAAAGGAATATTGGTGGGAGAAGTTGGGGGAGGCATAATTAGCGCATGCTTTATAGTATAAAGTAAACTAGGGAACTGGAGAAGTTGTTGGGCAAAAGTGGGAAAGGAATTGGGGAATTTGGAGGGGAGAAGTTGGTAAAGAGAGAACTTGAGGATTCGATGGAGCGGAGAAATTGGTGGGTTGGTCAGGCTGGTGCGGAGTCCCTGGGGCGTGTTCCACCCCCAGATCCCTCCCAGCCCACATTTGATTGACAGGTCCGCAGATTCCCAGCGACTGACAACTGGCTTGACACGACGCCGAGGTTCCAGAGATCAGCCGGCAGAGGGCGCTCGAGGCAGTGCACGTGTCCCCGTCTCTCCTCCCCGCCCGGAGCTGGAGCGAGCCCCAGCTCGCGCGCGCACGACGATCTGGCGCGCGCCCGCACGCGCCAGCGCCCGTGTGCGCAGGCGCCATCTCGTGCCGCAGTCCCGGCAGCCGTTGTTGCAGCGGCTGCCGTCGTCGCTACCGCCGCCTCCTCCTCCGGGCCGACGTTCCAAACTAGAACGCAGCGTCGCCCGCCCGCCGAGCTAGGTCAGAACCAGGGCCCGGGACGGGAGCGGACCGCGGTGGGGGTGGGGGGAGGGGCTGCCCTCCCATCGCGCGCAGGCGCCGCGCAGCCCGCGTGGAGCTCCCTGCGATGATATTGACCAGGCCCTTTAAAGTTGGCTGGCGGAGGACGCTCTGCGGGGCCGCAGCGCCTTCCTGCCCCCCCCCCACCGAGGCGGCCCCCCGGAGTGCGCATCGCGTGGGGTCGTGGAGCCAGGGACCCCAGAGAGGCCTGCTGAGGCCCAGGGAGGTGACGTGACGCCCAAGATCGCAGGCAGAAGCCAGAGTCACTGTGCTTTGCACTGTCTCCTGAGGCCCTAGGCACTCGATCCCTGACCTTGCCGGACGGGTAACCTTGGCTCCTGGTGTAGGGTTTCTTGGGAAATGAGTTAAACGTGAAGTGGAGTAGAAGGCTCTAGGCTTCAGGCTCACCACTGAAACAACACAACGTTTTCCACTTTCACTTCGTTCCTTTCTCCAAGTGCATAAAAATCCAGGACAGACGGCCGTCCACCAAGGACTTTTGTGGAGGTCAGTGTTCTCGCGGTGGAGGGGCGAGTGTTGCGCATTTCTGGGAACCCTTGCTTTCAGGCAGGCAGCCAGGGACTTGGGATCTGGCTTTGCATTCTGCCTCTGACGCTTTGTAGCGCCTTGACTCCGCCTTGGGAGACTCTGCCGTGGGAGGGGTGGAATTCAATTCAGCACCCACCGAGTGCCAGCAGCCCGCCTGTCTCCTCTTGAGAGCAGGGACTGTGTCCCGGGTACTTACCGAAGTGCCTGGCATATAGTCGGCGCCTCATACCTGTTTATTGACTGACGGCTGCGTTGGTAAAGGCTGGTCCTCTGCACCACGTGAAATCCTGAGTCCAGTCCAAAAGAAAAAAAAATGTGCTAAGGCCTGTGCTGTATACAAAGAGAAAATAAAGGTGTTGACATGACTCTATGGAGACTCCTGTGGTCGAGGTTGTCTTGCCAGAACGCTTTCCTAGAAAGGTAAACTAAGTAAGAAAATTGTGGAGTAGAGGAGCTGGGGGAAAATTCTTGGCACAGAGTTTGTGGAGCCATTAGAGGTCTTGACCCAAAGCAGGGCTTCCACAAGGGGGTGTACTGCTCGGCCAGCTCCTCTAGAGGCTCCCAGGAAACTGGTAGGGAGGGTTTTCCTTGGTTTCTGGATTGGGTTAAGTGGGAAGTAGTCATTCTACTGTGGGATCGGATATTTAGAGCTGGAAGGAACCGTAGGGGTCATCTGGACTCATCGTTTTACAGATGAGGAAACTGAGGCTCAGAGTGAGGTGAAGCTCCTTGTCCAGTGTCACACAGGTAGTACATGGAAGGGCCAGGATTCAGACCCGGGTTCTCTGACTCAGAATCCAGCCCTCTTTCCACAGCCCCCTTACCCTACTCTTCCATGTTGCTATATTCATAACCATTTTTCCCCTTCTTGGCTCTGGGTACCATTACTCTCCACTTAGAGTTCCTGCCATAACAGAGGAACAGTGATTGGAAAGGTTCATAACACTTAGATTTGAGAGGCTTCTGACTTGGGGACCCTTAAATTCCTTGTGTCACCCTCTTTGATTTAAGGTTCAGTTCTTCTCCAGAAAGAAAAGATAAAAGTAGTGTGTTGCTAGGGAAAGAAGGATGGCACTGGAATCACCCGATCTGCATTCAGATCCTGTCTCTTCTTGCTACTGTGTGACCTTGGGTAGATCATTTTCCCCTTGGGCTTTATATCTGTAGTGTGGAGGTTGGACCAGGTGGGTGCTAAGATCCATGCAGGCTCTGCATTTATGATCCTGTGATCAGGACTGATCTGTGGTTTCATTTCTTTCCTCTGGGTATGTAGAGAGGTCCAGTCCTCAGCTTATCCCTACATCCTCCTTTTCTATCCTTAACTGCCATCTTCCCACCAAGCCTTCTGGCTGATACTTTCAAAGAGAATAACACCGAGAAATTCGATGACCTCCAAGCTGGATGACCTTTTGCTCTGGTGCACACAAAGAAATCACAGAAAACGACCCAGAGATTTGTTAGTGGGGGAGGAAGACATTGAGGCTAGAAAGGGGCTGGATAAACCACACGTTGGTAGTAGGTTTTTTGTTTACTTATTTGTTTTTCAGGCCAACCTTCATAAACACATCCCAGGTGAAAACTACTCTCAGATTAACTTTAAGACAGATTTAGCTTGGGAGAAGCAGATCCAGGTTCAGCAGAATACTGGAGGCAGGAGATATGGCTTCCAATCCCACCTCTGACACGTGACTTCTCTGGGCCTCAATTTCCTCATTTGCCTCTTAGGCCCTTTCCAGCTCTAGAGCTATGATGGTCACTTGGGGTACAGCTTCCCCCTCACCATGGAATGAATCTGGGCTTCCTGATAGAGTCACATTTTACTTATTTTTGGTAACTAGGTGATAAATTCAACTGTTTTTGTGTTTCTGGCGTATAAGAACTACCAGCACCCTCACAATTTTGGCGCCCTAGGGCAAAGTGCTAGTTGCCCTGCCCTAGTTATGAGTCCTTTTATCCACTAAGTAAGTTAGAGCTGGTTGTGCTGCTGCCTTGGAAAAGAAGGAAGACTACTAAAATGTTAGGTTATGCTTTTGGGAGTGATGCAGGAGCATTCGGGGTGACTCAGCTCATCGTATACCCACATGTTAAATGAACTTTTTCCCCCCTTTTTTGGTTCAGATCTTTAAGTGAATCCACGTGGATCAGCTACTGGATATTACCGACTGTGACTAAAATAACCTCCCACCCCTACTTGCTGAGTTAGTTACTAAGGATTGCTTGCATCTTTGGGTAATATTTCAAAGTTACACTCTCTCCAAATGTTCATTTGGAAGGCTACAGATGGTAGCCATCTGTTACGTGACTAGCAATTTACAATATTTGATTAGCACTTTGTATGGCGAGGGTAGACCTGCCAGTACAGTCTTGCAGGCCACTTCGGGAAAAATTTGGCGGCAGTCTCCGGGTTGGGCCAGGGTGCCTTTAGGGCAGCGGTCAGAAGTCCTGGTTGTGCTGGGTGTTGCGTCTCTGCCCCGGTCAGGTTGAAAGCTGGGACTGGAACCTGGTAACTGATCGCTGATTTTTATGAAGAATAGCTTTGAGAACTAAATTCATTCCATCCTCCTTCATGCATTTTCCTTGGGTTGTCACCACCCATACCCATTAGGAAGTTGGATTTATAAGACTGATGTCAAAGCTGGGTCCTGGAAGGCTGGAAAGGCTGCGGCTTTCCACCTACTGAGAGTTCCTGACCTCTGTTGTGGCTCTGACCTTTCTGGCAGTCTGGGGACACCCATGCACCCCTTTCGGAATGATGTTCTTCAGTTCGTAACATAAAACACAGAAAATTGCAAAGGAAACTAATGATGTTGAAATACTGTGATGAAATTATTTTTTATTAATCAGTTTAATTTTGTTAATACATTTTGTTTTATTAAATATTTTAAAAGAGTTTGTGAGCCCCCATTTAAGAATCCTTGCCATATAGTGTGAATGAACAAATAAATGAAAAAGCATTTATGAAGTATGTGTTGTGAGCAAAAGCAGACAGTCCCTGCCTTTAAGGAAATTATATTCTCTTGGGGAAGATGGTACCTGGAGGTGGCCTGGGAGGGGTGCTCTGGTTGGAAAAGTTGTAGGGATAGTGGGGAGTGGCTTTGGGGAGCAGATGGACCTGCTCTAACCAGGAAGAATGACTGAATTGATGTGAGCATGGTTTGTGGTTTCAGAACTGGAAGTTGGGGAGGCAGGGCAAGCCAAGGCCAGAGAGTGGGAACAAAGTGGCAATTTGGGGCCGGGGGGGTTAGAGTGGCCCAGGAGAGGCAGCCCCAGGCCAGAAGTTTGTCCTTCGACAAGGCAGGAGGCTGTGAGGCTTTGAAACAGATGGCCCAAGAGCACCCAGTGAAATGGTACTGCTTGAATTGAATCAGTCCATTTGTTGCATGGATGGCTATTTTCTGTAAAAGGTCAACACCCTGAAGACAGGGAAGGTTTTGTTTTTGTATTTGTCTTCCTTCCCTCATCATCCCCAGGTCTTTTCAAAACAAACCCTGCTCCCCATCTGTGGTGGGGACAGCTAGTGTCCTCGACTGGTTGTTTACCCTTCCTTTTCCAAAAGGCCCAATGACGTCATGATGCAGTGAGTGATGCCTTGACTTTTGAGTGAATTGGATTAAAGTGAGACACAGTTATGCAGTCTTCTTCCCTCCCTCCCTCCTTTCTCCCTTCCATCTTCCTTCCTCCCTCCCTTCCTCCTTCCCTCTCTCCCTCCCTTCCTGCCTCCCTTCCTGCCTCCCTCCCTGCCTTCCTTCTCCATTCCTTCCCCCCTTCCTTCCTTCCACCCTTCCTTCCTTCCTTCCTTCCTTCCTTCCTTCTTCTTCCTTCCTTCCCCCTTCCTTCCTTCTTCCCTCCCTCCCTCCTTCCCTCTCTCCCTCCCTCCCTTCCTTCCTTCCCCCTTCCTCCCTTCCTTCCCTTGCCTTCCCTTCCTGCCCTCTTCTTTCCTTCCTCGCTCCCTCCTCCCTTCCCTTCTTCTTTCCTTCCCTCTTTTCTCTCCCTCTCTTCCTCCCTGCCTCCCCTCTTGCCTTCCTCCTCCCTCTATTCATTTATTCACTATGTCCTAGAACAGTACCTGGACACGTAGTTGGCGTATAATAAATGTTTTTTAAATTGAATTCCGGGAGAATACAAAATTACTTTTGGTGTGGGTGGTTTTAAGGGGCCCCAAATGTGACATAAAATCAGAAAAAACAATCATTAGACCTTTTTTCTTAATTTAAAGCTGTACATTGGGTTGGGCTCTTGTTTCTTTTCTGCTCCAGTCTATACAATCACTTAATATCTGGCCCTTGATTTCTTGTTCTTTAAAATGGGAAGAATCATTCTTGTGGAATGGGAAGATAGAATAGCAATTAAATGGGAAATAATGGGGTTTTTTGGGGGGGTGTCCTAAAATGCTTCTATATAGAGTTACATTATTGACATTCTGTTATTTTCTGTCTCCTGCTAGAATTTTCTCTTAAGAGCCCTAAGGAGAGCTAAAAATAAGTCTCTTTGCCAAAAGCTGGGAGATTAACTGTCTCGTGGCTTGTTATGAGGAGATAAATTTTATTATTGTTATTATTACTAATAACAACAACTTAT
Source organism: Phascolarctos cinereus (assembly GCF_003287225.1). Classification (NCBI taxonomy): domain Eukaryota; kingdom Metazoa; phylum Chordata; class Mammalia; order Diprotodontia; family Phascolarctidae; genus Phascolarctos; species Phascolarctos cinereus. The sequence goes on from NW_027555958.1 coordinate 35,109,830, forward strand.
TACTACTATTATTATTATTACTGATAATAACAACTAAACTCAGCTGTCCCTAGACCTGCTCACAAATCCCTTCCTGACCAATGTGGCCTAGTGGATTGAGCACTGGCCTTGGTGTCCCAGAGCCCTGGGTTCCACTCTTGTCTCTGACGCTTACTGGCTGGCCCGGTTGCTTGTCCTCTCAGGCCTCGGTTTCCCCATGTATAAAATGGAGGGGTGTGACTCAGTGACCTCTGAGTTACCTCCCAGCTTTTAATTTCTGATCCTGCTCTCTGAGACAGCACGGACTAGACACCGTCTCTGGGCCTCAGTTTCTCCATCTGTAAAATGAGGGGGTTGGGCTCGAAGACTTCTGGGTTTCCTTCCATGTCTAAAATCTATGCTCTCACAATCTTTGCTGCCATGAGAGAGACTCGTCATTTCCCTAAGGCTTAGTTTCCCATACAGAAATGCGGATAATAAGACATACAGCAGCTCAATCCCAAGGTGTCTGTAAGGCTGAAAGTAGGTGATGTCTGTTAAGGGCTTTGCAGACTTTAAGGCACTAGATAACATCACTTGGTGTCTGCCCTGCCCAGGATGAGGTACGGAGCGGGCCTGCTTTGGGGCAGGAGGATCTCACCGGTGACACGCGCCCACCCAGACGTGCCAGGGCGGCTGTTTGGAGTTGTTGTTACGTAGTTGGGATGGATTGTGTGGAATCCTCCACGTTGTCCCCCCGCCTTCCTGGGGACCACCTTGGAGGGGTGGCCAAGGACACTTGGGAAGCGTGTTGTTTTCTCTGCTTGTACTTCTCTAGGGGAGAAGCTGGGATTTTTTATTTGTTTGTTTGAGGAAGAAGTGAGAACATGAGAGAGATGGCTTTTCTCTCTTTTCCTTCTATTTTTGGCAGCAGTAATCAATCGAGAAACGTTTATATAGCACCTACTGTGTGCTTAGCACTATGTGCTAGGTATTACTTAGGAAACTGTCTTGTGAGAAGTGTACTGAGGCCAGTAATAATGGTGATAACAATAGCTGACATTTACATAGTTCCTACTATGTGCCAGGCAGACACTGTGCTGAGGGCTTTACAGCTGCATCTGATCCTTACAGTGGGGTGGTAGTGGTAGGGTTATTATCCCCATTTTACAGATGAGGAAGCCAAGGCGAACAGATATTAAGGGACTTGCCCAGGATCACACAGCCACGATCTGTCTGAGGCTAGATGTGAGCTCTGGACTTCCTGACTGGGCTGTATGCACTGCAGCCCCACCCTGTGACCTTGGACAGTTCATTCAGTCCGTTTGAGCCTTAGTTTATCCACCTGTAAAATGATTTGGGTTGGATCAGATGACTTCTGAGGGCCCTTCCGGCTCCAAGTCTGTGATGCTCCGATGCCTAGAAGGTCAGAGCTGGAGGAGACGTAGAGCTAGCTGTCCAATCCACTCCTTCCTTACACAGATGTGGGGGCTGAACCTGACTCCAGCCAGCCATCCAGTATTGGAGAGATGTGAGACATTCCTGGCTCATCTAGTAGTTGATAAAAGAAGAGATAGACAGTATCACACTCCTCCCCTTCCTCCCTCTAGAAGTCCTTTCTCTCTTGGCCTTGGCACATCAGCTAGGTCTGAAGGGCCCCAGCTCCAAATGTTCCTTTTTAAGCCCTTAGGTGACCAGGAAGCCAAGTGAGCATGGCCTGAGGCCACCAGAAAGTGGCATCAGCTTTTAAGAGGGGGCATTTAGCCTGAGCTCTCTGGCCCAGTCTAGTCTCAGGGACAGCTTTTCAGTTTTCTGGAGGATTTAGCTTGATCCTCAGGGCGAAGGGGCAGGAAATCCTAGCCTATCACACCAGAGGACACTGAAGCCCAGGAAGGGTGAGAGATCTGTGACACTCAGTGCTGGCTTCCTTTGGTGGTCTTCTGATCCAAGCCCATCAGTTCACAGATGAGAGGAAACAAGGGGGAGGGGTAAGTGAAGGGACCTGTCCAAGGTAACCTAGCTGGTAAGTGGCAGAGCTGAGCCTGGAATCCTTGTTAGGGGCTCTTTCTGCTATACCATGCTGGCAGCTGAGGGGCCCAGTGGATAAGCTGGAGTCAGGAAGACCTGAGTTGAAATGTGGCCCTAGACATTTACTAGCTGTGTGACCCTGGGCAAGTCACTTAACCGCTGTCTGCCTCAGTTTCCTCAACTGTAAAATGGGGATCATACTAGCACCTCCTGTGGTGGTTGTGAAAATCAGGTGAGAGCATATCTGTGAAGGGCTTTAGCACAGTACCTGGCAGTGGCCCTTAGTAGGTATTTAACAATTGTTCCCTTCTTCCTCTCCCTCACCTTGGGTCCTCTCTCCTGTGCTCTCTAGGGGAAGAAGGTGATGCCGATGGGCCCGCTGCCGGGCGCCGAGTTAGTCCAGACGCCGCTGCAGCTGTACCGTTACCTGCTGCGCTGCTGTCGCCGGCTGCCAGCCAGGAACATCCAGGAGCACTATAAGCACGCCATCAGACAGGTGGGAGGAGGCCCCTGCCGCAGGGCGCGGCCTCCATTCAGCTTGTGCCTGCTCTGCGGGGGCAGACCGCCCGCCATCCTGTAGGCCTTAGCCTGCCTCGTCCAGCCCCCAGCCAGCTCACTGCTCACACTCTGAGCCCAGCCGGGCCGCCCTTCCTGCTCTTGCTCACCCATGGTACCGTCTCCCCACCCCCGCCTCTTAGCTGCCTGCAGAGCTCAGCTGGGTGTCATCCCTGTCGTGAGGGCTTCCCTCACCCTCCAGTGACCTCGTCACGGGCTTTGTCTGAAGGCATATAACCTAGATGGGTCCGTGTTGTCTCCTGATAGAACGTCAGCTCCGTGAGGGCAGGAGCAGTGCCTTGGCACAGAGTAGGTGCTTAAAAACTGCTCATTGATGGATTGGTTTGTATACAGCCAGTGCTTAATAGACTGTGTTGTACTTCTCTGCAGTTAAACGGTGTTTAACTTCAAGCTGGCTTCCCAGCTTTTCTAAATATCCCTTTTGCCAACAGTTGTGAGCTTGGGAAATGTCTGCTTGTTTTCATGCCAGCCAAAGGCAATCCCAATTAGAAGTTAAGCTGCTGCCGCTGCTGCTGCCACTAAAGAAAAAAACCCCAGCCTTGAAAGCCAAAGGGTTAGTTGGATTGTCCCCACCACTGCCTTTGTTCAGTATTGAGAAAGGACCCTACAGTCCTTTAGGTCCGGGATTACTCACTGTGGGTTCCTGTGGTCATCCCATTTTCTTGGAGGAGGAAATTGATTATAGGATCATGGATTTAGAGTTGGGAGTGAACGTTGTATCTAGCTCCTCCATTTTACAGATGAGGAAACTGAGGCACAAGAGGTTAAATAACTTACCCAGAGTCACACAGCTAGTAAGTATCAGAGATAGGATTCAGTCCCAGGGCCTGGGGCAGGAATTGGTTTCTCCCAGGAGCTGTGAGCCCAGATTCTGGAATTTGCTGGCCCTGGAGCCTCTGAGTTCCGTCCCTGATAGAATCTTTCTCTTTGACGCTTTTGGTTCTGTTCAGTGGCGGGGGCTTCAACAGACCCTCTGCCAGCGAGATTGGAACTCAGGTCTTCCTGATGCCAGACCCAGTGCTCTATTCGCTAGCCATTGTGCTTCACACTTCAAAGAAATAGTCTCTGATCCATTGGCATAGACTATCAGAGCTGCAAGGGACCTTAGGCAGCTTCTAGGGAGTCCAGTGGATAGGGCTGTAGGCCTGGAGTTAGGAAGACCTGAATTCAGAACCTGCCTCAGACACTTACCTGTGTGTCCCTGGGCAGGTCACTTATCCCTGTTTGCCTCCGTTTCCTCAGCTGTGAAATGGGAATAGTAATAGCACCTACCTCCCAGGGTTGGTGTGAGGACCACGTGGGGTGATAATTGTAAAGTGTTTAGCACAGTGCCTGGCACGTAGTAGGTCCTGTATAAGTGTTAGCTGTTCTGATCATCCAGTTCAGCTGTCTCATTTCGCAGGCCTGGCACTAGAGCTGAGGCCTCCAGATTTCTGGCCCAGGGCTCTTTCCACGCTGCCTTCTCCCGAAAACACTTCCTGAGGAATCGCTGCCATCTCCCTAAACCAATAGCCCCTTACCCAAAGGGCGCTGTCTGCACAGAAGCAGTTGGGAGGCCCTCTGGGGGTAGGGTGCTGTCCTAGGTGCTGACACACCAGCCTGCAGACTAGGGGGTTGGCTGGCCCCTACGAGGATTGAATTTTCACAAAACGCTCCAGATGACCTTTAGACATTGTGGTCATCAGTTTAGAGCTGAGAGGGAGCTTAGGGGGCATTCCCCCCATTTTAAAAGTGAGGAAACTGAGGCCCAGAGAGAGGATGTGAATTGCTGATGGTCGCACCGCCCATAAGTGGCAGCCCCAGACTTGGTCTTTCTGATATACTGCAGTCTTTTTTTTTTTTTTTGGTTACTTGACCCCCACTTCCTTAAGTCCCCATCTTGTTATCTGAGCGTTGCAGTAGGGCTTCTCTGCCGCCTCCCCACTGGCACCCACACAAAGTTTATTTTTAATTACATGATTCCACATTAAATAATAACAACAATGATATTAATTACATCTATATAGCTTGTATTTAAAGTTTGCAAATCTCATCTGAGCCTCACAGCAGCCTTGTGAGCCAGTTAAAGATATTATCCCCATTTTACAGGTAAGGATACTGAGGCTCACAGGAGTTGAGTGACTTAACCCATGGCTCTTACAAGTATGAGAGGCAGAATTTGAACCCAAGACTAGCACTCATTCCAGTATATCGCTTTGCCTCATGAAAGGAAGGCCCCTCATGAATCCAGGTTGGGAGTCAGCTGGTACTTTGTAGTTAAAGGAGTCTTTCTGTGTTGTGCTGTGGGCCGAAGGAATGGGAGAACCCATAGTATTATTATTAATTATCATGAGATTTCAGAGTGAGCATGAGTTATCAGGAGATTGGAGGCTTGTAGCTTCCTTTTGGCCCTGACGACCTAGTGCTCCTTTTCTCCTTCCTAGTCGTCCCTTCTATAACAACAACTTGTTGAAATGAAACCAAAGGGAAGTAGGCCCTAAAGGTGTCTTGGGCCTGCCATTTAATTCTCTTTCACTCTGGCCTGATTTTCAGGCATGTGGATCCTTACTTTCATGGATACTTCTCTGTATCTCTGTCGTATAGTCAAGTTGCTGTATTGGCGTAGGGAGGTTCTACACTGGGAGTTTTAAGTCGGGACTGAACCCTTACCCTCACCTCCAGTGCTCACAAAACCCAGTTCTTCTGTGATAAATTAGCCATCATTACAAATTCTGCTCAATCATTTCTTCTCGTGCTTACACCTTCCAGAGTTTCCGAGTCCATGCAGATGAAGACAACCCGGAGAGAATCCAGCAGATTATTAGAAGAGCCATTGAAGATGCTGATTGGGTCATGAACAAGGTGAGTTCCATGACTTTAACATGGTCTCAGCAAGCTGCTCATGGTGGGAGATTGAGTGGTCTAGTGGGAGAGATGAGTGCAAGCCAAGATCTCCTTAACCACTAGGGGTTGCCCCTACCTCCCGGTGGTTGGGCCTCTTCCGCATTCAGCCTGGCCCCAGCTGAGGGACCCTCATTTTATGGAACTCGACAGTTTAAATACTTGTCCAAGGCCACAGAGACAGTGCATTGCAGGCCTGGGATCCAGAGTCCCGTCCTCCGGTGCCCCAGTCCAGCCCTCTTGCCTGGTGGCCAGTAGATGGCGCTCTTGACTTGGAGATAAGAAAGCCAGAGTTAGGATCCTGCTGCAGACACCTTGGTTAGCTGTGCAGCCCTGGGCAAGCTGCCTAGCCTCAGCTTCCTCATCTGTAAAATGGGGATAATAATAGCACCTGCCTCCCATTGTTGTTGTGAGGATCAGATGAGATAAGATAGGCAAAGCACTTTGCAAAACTTAGAGTCCTATAGAAATGCCTCTAGGCAGTGTGGTGGATAGGAAGACCTGAGTCCAGATCTGGCTTCATTTGCTTACTAGCTATGTGACCCTGGGCAAGGCATTTAACCTCTGTTTGCCTCAGTTTCCTCCTCTGTAAAGTGGGGATAAATCTTACCTCTATAAATGCTAGCCATTAATTTTATTGTCTCCCAGGCCACAAACTATATGGGAAGGAAGGGAAACCATGGAGGTGGGGGCTACCACACTAACTGCGTAAAGTCAGGCTGTTGTCAGTTAGTGGCGGCTGAGCCCGGATGAGGGGACGAGGAAGGGGAAGAGGAGACGGGAGTTTTTGAAAAAAACTATAACACACAATCCTGCCTACGTAGTGTAGCCCGCCTCCATACCGTGGTGTGTGGGCTGGGAGTGAGAGTTCGTTTTCTGGAAGTAACAGACACCCGCGCTAATCTAACAAGAACCTCCGCTTTCCCTGGCTCACATTCCTTTCGTGTCAGTCACGTTCAGCAGACAGTTATTTGGCACGTACCGTGTGCCAAGCCCTGTGCTGGGCGTCGAGGGGATGGACAGAGCCGATGGCAGCCCCTGCTTCCTGGGAGCTCGCCGGCCTCCTTGCTCTGCCCCCCGCTTCATCGGAGGAGAGAAGGGGCTCAAGGCAAGGGTGGTGGTGATGAGAATGCTAACCGTCGTCACACCTCAGTCAGTCAGCAAGGTGTATCAATCACCTGCTGCGTGCCTGGTGCGTGGGTAGGACTGGAGCTATGATTCGTTACTCTGAGGAGCGCCCGTGCGGGCTGGCACTTCCCGGGCAATCTCGCGTCTTAGAGAATCTCCCGCGTCACTGGCCCGGCTTCACCCAGCCGGGAGGGGCACAGGCTGGACTCAGACTTGGACCTTCCTTGGCCCAAGGCTGGCTCTCTGCCCTCTGACTCACAGCAGCGGTGTCCGCTGTGTCAGGGGAGCTCGTGTGTGCAGAGATCAGTGTGTGTAGAATCAACGCAGAATCAGCCCAGGGCTGGGAGGGAGGGCAGCAGCACTTAGGGGAGGGGTGTCATTTATTTGGCAGCTTCGAGTTCGCAGATCATTTCCTCACAGCAGACCTGTCAGGTAAGACTTAGTGTAAGTGGGGATATTACCCCATTTTAGAGATGGGAAAGTTAAGGCTTAAAAAGGTTGGTCATGTAGTACCTCCATTTTGTGGCTGGGAAAACAGACTCAGCTCATGGGATCATAGGGCCAGAAGGGACCTTAGAGACCATCGGGTCTCACTTTTATTTTACAGATGTGGAAACTGAGGCACAGAGCTATTTGCCTTGCCCAGGGTCAGGTAACTCATGGCTAGAGTGGGATTTGAGCCAGAGTGTAGTGCCCCGGCTGCTAGGCTACGCTCCCAGGGCAGATTCTAAGTGCCGAGTCACTGCGCGTTTGCTCCCAGCCAGGAGTGAGATCAGGAGCAGGGCATTCAGGATGTTTGAGCTTTGCAGAGCAGAGACCCTCCTCCCTGGCTTGTGTTGTGCCGTCCTCACCTCCTCACATTCTGTCTCCCCTTTGCAGTATCAGAAGCAAAACTAAGAAGCCACCGAGGCCTTTAGAGCCCAGAGCGCAAAACCCATTTGCCGTCAGCGGAGGCTCTGAGATGCCAGCGCCCCTGGGGTGAATTATTGGCGACGCCTTCGAGTGCAGATGTGCCCGGCTGACTCAGAGTGTCGAGGCAGAGGGGACAATCTGGAGGGTCGGATGCTTCCAGAGCCACGTGCACACGATCAGCAGTATCCTTCGCACCTGGCGTTGGATTTGGGCCACATCTGCCATTGGGCGGCCAGTTTGGAGAGGGAGTTCTCAACTTCATTGCTAAGTTTGGTTGCCTGTATTTATTCATTGTTTATCCATTTGCTCCTCAAATAATTATCAGCAGTCTAGTCAGAGACCAAGAAAGAAGTGTTTATTGAACCTGTCTTGCGTGCCTAGCACCATGCTGGGGGAGGGAAGAAGAGAATTAGAAATCTCTTGCCTTTCTTTCCATCCCTAGTGCTTAGCACAGTGCCCGGCGTGAAGTAGACCCTTAATAAATGCTTATCGACTGACTGACTGATGTCAGAATCAGCGCTCTTTCCCGTCGTAACACTTCGCGTGTGTGCGTGTGTCTTCTCAAAGAACCCAGCTCTTCTGCCTCACGCCCTCTCACCTGCAAGGAGGGAAATCCAAGGAAGGTAGGAGACAAGTTGCCGACAGCAGCAAGAGCTGAGTGAAAGAAGGAAAGAAATGCAGGAAGGCAGGACTTAGAAACAGCATGAATGCACCAGTCCCTTCTGTCTTGGGTATCGCCTCCAGATGGAATCAGCTTTTCCAGGCTCCTTTCTCAAATGAGGTTCTCAGCTGAACCTAGCAGTCCGATGAGGGAAGTGGGGCAGGTCCCTGCGCTTAACAGAGAAGAAAAGTGAGACTGGTTCAGCGACTTGTCTGGGGAGTTTTTGAATGATTCTTCTCTTAGTAAATGTTTTTTCTTTATTTATTCATATGCTCATTCATCCATGCAATGTGACTTCATTAAATAGAGTACAAGGGAAATTGTACATGTGTTAGATTGGATGGTAAGACAGAGTTAGTCCCCCTTGTTTCCCTGCAGGAAAATACTTACTGCTGATCAGTGAACAGGGAATTGGAACTCAGGGTGGAGTCCTTAACCTTTTTTGTTTCCTGGACCCTTTGACAGCAGGCTAGTGAAGCCTGTGAACCCTTTTCAGAAAAATGCTTTTAAATATGTAAAATAAAATACACAGGATTATAGTTATCAAAACATTTTTTAAAAATCAAACTCATGGACTTCCCAAATTAAGTGCTCCTGACTTAGGAGACTGTCGTCAAATTAGAGACACTAGTGTGCTGGGGTTTTTTGTTTCTTTTTTTGGATGGGGGAGCAGTGTGCCAATGATTTTTAATTTCATTTAATTTTTTTATTTCATTTTATATTTCATCAGTGTGGGAACTTCCCTGCATGGAAACTCCTTTCCCCAATGCACATGAACAACACCTCTGTAACTTGAGTCTTTTTTTTTTTTTAAAGGAATTCTTCCCTTCAGTGAGTTTTTGTGCCTCCTTTTCCATTTGGCCAATTCTCCTTTTTAAGGAGTTGTTTTCTTCAGTGTACTTTTTTTTCCCAGTTGGCCAATTGTATTTTTTAGGGCCTTGTTTTCTTCAGTGTACTTTTTTTCCATTTGGCCCATTGTATTTTTAAGGACTTGTTTTCTACAGTTAATTTTTGTCCTTCCTTTTCCAAGCTATTGACTCTCTCGTGCGTCCTTCTCATTTCTTTTCCACCTCTCTTACTTGACTTTTAAAATCCTTCTTGAGCTCTTCCAAGAAGGCTTTTTGGGCTTGAGACCAGTTCACATTCCCCTTTGAGGTTTTGGATGTGGGTATGTTGGCAATATTGTCCTCTCCTGAATTTGTGCCCTCATCTTCCCTGTCTCCATAATAAGAATCTGTGGTGGTTGTCCATTTCTGCTTTTTGCTCATGGTGTTTGCTTATTTCCTGACTTTTAAAAAAGCAGAGCTCTCTGCTGGAGTGCAGGGGGCACTGACCCAAGCTTCTTGTGCTGGAAGCCCAGGACCTGGTCACTGGCTGTGTGTGCTGGGGCCTCAGGTGCTAGCATTCGGGGGCTCTAGGGGTTTGGCAGCTTACCCAGTGCTGGGCTGGGGTTAGCAGCACTGGAGCTCTCGGGTGGGGGTGGGGAGTCTGGCCCCTGCGGGCTGCCTGCCCACCTGGGCCTTGCATTCGTATGCTTGGCTGCTGGAGGATGTCTGTCAGCCTGGAGCTTTGCCTCTTAGAATCGTGCTTCCCAGAGTTGTGCTGAGGTACTGGGAGATTTGGGCCGCTGGAGAATGCCGTCGCACGTGGTGGTTTTCTGAGCTGGTGTCTGCCCATTGTCCTACCTGTACTGAGGCATCGGGGTCCTGTTGTTGGCTCTTGCCTGCTCCACCACCCTGGCGCTCAGTATCTCCCCTGGTATGCTGAGGTGGGGCTTGCCGCTGGCTTCCTGGGGCACCTCTTGTCCTATACTGCTCCCCCGCCCCCAGAGCTAGAGGGGCCTTTCCTGTTAATCCCCCAAGATTCCTGGGCTACAGCACTGCTGTACCCTGTCTTTCTGATGGTTCAGCTGTTGCAGGGTTTTTCCTGGGGTGATATTTCCTGACCTTTCAGAAGTCAGTAAGGAAGGGTGAGAGCGACTTAACTTGTTACTCCTGTAACTTGAGTCTTAAAGAATTATTTTGAGTGAGAGGTTAAGTGACTTGTCTAGGGTCATACTGCCAATGTGTGTCAGAGACAGTTCTTACATCAGGTCTTCTCAGCCTCATAGACTTGAACTCATGGTACAGAAGTACATAGTACAGTCATGTCCCTCCAGGCATGAGACTGGGCACTTCACCATGGTAGCTGCATGATAGCGCCCTGAACCCTCCCCCCCTTTGCCATAACACCCATAATTCCTCTTGTGCTGAAATCGTGTGACTTTTTTTTTAGTATTTTATTTTCCCCAGTTACGTGTAAAAACAATTTATAACATTTGTTTTTAAAGCTTTAAGTTCCAAATTCTCTCCCTTCTTCCTCACCCCCCCATTGAGAAGGCATGCAATTTGATATAAATTATTTATGTGTAGTCATGCAAAAATATCCATAATAGTCATGTTATGAAAGAAAACATAGAATTTTATGCTTTAAATCTTTCTAATGAACCCTCCTGCGTGATACGAAGGGGTCAGGTTGAAAAAGAAAGTCACTTACTTTAGAGGCGGTCAGCTTGGAAGTTCACCTCAGGTAATGGTCTTTAGCCTTTTTTGAGTCATAGACTGTGTGGCAGCAGTCTGGTGAAACCTACGGACCCCTTCTCAGAATAATGCTTTTAAATGCATAAAATAAAAACGCATAGGATTGCAAAAGAAACCAGTTCTACTGAAATTCAGTCATCAAGATATTTTTTACCTTCCAAGTTCATGGACTTTCCCCACCCCCATCTATCCATGACTTCTGGATTAAGCACCTCTGACCTAAAATGTAAGTGAGTCATACTTGGGCTAATTAATACCTATTGTAGTCCCGATCTGGAGTCTCTGTTAGCTAAGGAACTGAACAGTAGAAGTGATGAGGAGAGATCAAAAGGGGCTTTTGGATTCTACCTCCTTTGGCAAGAGAAGGGGGTGAATTCTAGGAGGACCTAGCCCTAAGAGAAAAACAATGAGAACTTGTTGCTTTTTTTTTTCCAAATAGGGTGCATTGATGCCCTTTGTTTTTAATATTAGTCATTTTGGGGAATGCCTTTGACCCTCCCCCCATAATATAAAAGCATTAACAGAAAAACCCAATAAGGTAACCTCATCTGACAGCGTACCCCACATTCTGCCCTAATAGTCTCCAGCCTGAGATCACCTCTCATTTATAATAAATATGCATCTTGTACATACATAGTTATTTGCATATTGTCTCCCCCATTAGCATGTGAGCTCCTTGAGGGCAGGGATGGTATTTTTTGCCTCTCTTTATATCCCCTGCACTTAGCACAGTGCCTGGCATAGAGTAAAGGCTTAATAAATGCCTATTGACTGGCGCCATTGACCGACCAGCTGACTGCCTCTATTGTGAGGGTCACAGCTTATAGATTTAGAGCTGAGACAGTCTACCTTAATTTCAGTCATGACAGACCTGAATAAATCACTTAGCCAAACTCCTCATTTTATAGCTGGGGAAATTAAGGCCAACCCCCATGAGTGTACAGAAGTAGTATTGGTTATGGCGTGTGACGCTGGGCTCTTCACCATGGCAGCTGCAGGATAGCACCCTCAGGTTCAAGCTCAGTGCAAAAGCTGATGAAGATCCCATTTTGAAAGGTCTACGGTCATATTCTGAAGAGCAGATAGTAACATAATCCATACCTAGGAAGATTGTGGTTATTTAGCAACCTACATGAACAAAAAATGGCAGTTTTGACAGTTTGAGAATCTGCTCATGTGGATTCATGTGGGCGGATGTGTGGAGTCACAGCTGTGACATGAAAGGAAGAGAAGACATTGACAATCCACCAAACAAAGTAGGAGAGGGAATGGAAGAACTGTCATGGCGGAATTGGGAGATTAAAGTGATTGACAGCCGTTGTTTAATGACCATGGGATCACAGCTGATGAACACCTACTTGGGTATGACATAAAGAAAATAGCGTTTGATGAAGATTTCACCTTAAAAGAACTCTAAAATTCTGTGTTCAAAGCAGTTTGGAAATATTCTTGTGCTCGGTGGAAAGCAGAGTGGCTTGGAGTGTATACAGGTCATAACAGGCAAAGGGAAGGAAGATAACACTGGCAAAGGATTTTGAAGGTGGAAATGGAAGTCTGTTATAAAACAGTCACATTGGAACCTAAGATAATCACTGTGATAGAGATTTACCAAATGGTGATTGATGCGTGGAATAAATACATGTGTAAGACAAGTGGAGTTATCTTTACAATCTTAAAAGAGCTCCATCTGTTACCAAAAGAGGACTGTCTTCTAGTACTGAAGGAGGTAACATCAAAGAGGAGAGAATGTTCGATAATGTGATAAACAGTGACAGCTGTTCCCATCTCTCCATCCCCATGAGGAGATGCTATGTGGGAATTTCTCAGACTGATTCTTGACCTTTTGGTGAAAGGACCGAAACAGGATGGAAAATACTTTTACACGGAACAGCTATATGCATTTGAAGCCTTCTGAAAAACTCTGTGAAAAACAGTGGAGCTAGTTTTACTGTTCTCTGAAATTCTCAAAGGAAATTCTCTATCTTCCCTCCTACATGATGTGGGTATTTTACATTGGGAGAAAATTGACTTTGGAAGATGACTGTTGCTTGCATGTTGCCATCTTGGACCTAAATAAATTAAATTATATAATAAAATTATTAAGGGTTCTTAACCTGAGATCCATGAACCACCCCCCCCCACAGGATTTATGAATAGGTTTGGGGGGGGCGGGTTGCGATTTGGATAGGGAAAAGGGACTTTTGATTTCCTTTGTAATCCTATGTATGCTATTTTATACATTTAAAACATTCTGAAAAAGAGTCCATAGACTTGCTGAAGGGGTCCAAGACACTCAAAATGGTTGAGCCCCTGCTCCAGGATGGTCATGAAACTAGTCATCCTACTGCTTGTGAATTCTTTAAACTTTTTTAAAAAATAATTATTTTAATTTAAAAGACAAATGAAAAATGCATATTTTGATGAGGTTTTTTTGAAGGCCAGCTTAAATTTGAATTGGCTGCTCTGTTCGAGCTTAATGTACTTACATACTTAATGTCCTTAAGCTCAATATATTTAACTTCTTAGAATGGGAGTCTTTTTCTGTTGTAGGTTTTCATTATGGAGCTTTTACTGGTCTTTGTATATGAGAGTGTATTTGGGGGGGTAGGCTAGGGGGATGGGAGGAAATGGAGACATCTTAGGTTGTTTCATTTTATTCCTTTTTTTTTTTTTGTTTTACTCTTTAGAGATGTCCAGAAATAGATTTTTCTTTTCCAAAAGTTGATTCTATTTGAGAAATTGGGTTAAAGGAGAATTTAGGGTGAATAACAGTGCTTCCATTATAAAAAGATAAAATAATTTTTTTAACCCACTTCTGTATGACAAATTCATGCCCTTAGTGTTATTGTGGTTCTGATTATATATTTAGTTTCATTGACCACCTGGTGAAATAACCATTCCCTGTCCCCGCCCCCATTCATTTCATGTGCTTTTAAATTTTAACTTTCTCTTTGGCCCAATCAAGTTGACAGTCCAAGCTTGTTCCCTTTCCCGGTCTGGTGAGAGATGGTGAGCCAAGGCTCTCTGCGATCTGTTACCTCCTCCACACATTTTCCAGAGTACATTTGTGTTAGAGAGGTGCTGTGACTTAGGCTCATATAGAAGACAGTGATAACAGCAGAAACCAGCTTGCACTTCTAATCTTTTAGAAACTAAAGTTAAAATTTCTTCCCATGGCCTGTCAATGTGTATTTTTGTAAAAAAAAAAAAAGATTATTTGCCAATGGGACCAATTCATTTATGGTAACTTTGCTATGAGCCAGGAGTCCTTAATCTGGGATCCACAGACTTCCATGAGGTCAGTGGTTAGATTTCAAGGGTTCTATAAACTTGGGGGGGGAAATCACATCATTATTTCAACTAATTTCAAACTGAAATTTATTATTTCTTTCATTTGAACTTAGGGTTCATAGGCTTCATGAGACTACCAAAGGGGTCCACAATATAACTTTACTATAAGCAGATCATTTGTGGGGGAGAGGGACTCACTTTTTATAATACTCGAGGGAAATATTTTTTAAAAGCATCATTCTTCCAAGATTTAGCCTTCGTTCCAGAATATATTTTCTTTTAAAGGCTTGGTGTTTGATTTCTTGATATATGGGGGTGAAAGGGTAGAGAGAATGTGTTAATTGTTCATTGTTAAATTTGTTAAATATATAGGATAAAAGATGATATTATACCTAGAACTGTCTTTAACTTAGAAATGTTTTTTGTTGTGTTATTTTTGTAGTAAAAACGTGTTTTGGACAGCCTTTGTAAGTGAGTAAGCATATTTTTGAGAATGCTTATAGAACAAAGGCTGAGTATAACGTTCACACACATATTGATGCGTGGACGTTATTAATACGCACACATACAGATTACGCACACATAATATATAATGATGGTGCTAATGTGAAAATGCTATTTGAATTCAAGAGTGGAATGGGGGCATTTTTCTTCCCCACTGAAAAACTGACTGCCACAACCACAGAAAAGTAACTTTAAAAATGGTGTCATTTTATCTAGTGCTGTGGATAGGGTGTGTTCAAAATCTAGGCATAATTTTGATTTTGAACTTGGAGATCTGATCAGCCTTTTGGCTAAAGTGAGATGTCCTGTGATAAGTCTGGAGCAGAGATGCTGCTGTAAAGATAAATAGTTAAAAGTAGGGTGGATTTGTACATGCAAATGCCTGGAAATTGGTTGTTGTATTCAGTGCCTAGGTATAAGGGAGGATGGGGGGTTGGGAGGGAAGGGGAAAGGGAAAACGTGTTAGGTGAAGTTAATAAACATGCTTATCATCTGTCATTTTTCTGCTGACATTATTTGAGTGGAGAAAGAATGACATTTAGGCTTTTAAAATATTTTGTAGTTTCTTTAAAAAGATAGGCCTTCAAATACTGAATACTAGTAGATGGCTGTTTGCTATTGCTGAAGGTGTTCTGAAGAAATGTTTAAAGATTGGAGCGCTGTCATTTAGGATTTATTTTTAATGCTATTGTATAAAATTTACAACCCTATTCCCTCTGTAAGATATGTTTTTGAATGGAACCTTACTACAGATTTTTTACAAGAGGCACATGTGAACGTAGTTATGAGCCTCAGTTCTACCCCCACTGACAGATATCAAGAATCAGTTTCTGTTTGTATTCTTTGCACCCAGTGTTGCTTCCACATAAAATAAGATCAAGGATTTTTCAAATACTTGGTTAATAGTGATTAGGCTGTGCAAGACTGATGGAAAGGTGTTGGGTACATTTGAGCAGTCTGTGAGATAGAATGAAGATAAGCTACGAAAAAAAATTATATTTATATAAAATTATGTATTTATACACACACACACACACACACACACATACACACATACACACAAATACACAAATGTTAGCCCAGAGAGGATAGATAACCTGTCCAAAATCACACGTGCTGTGGTGGCGATCAAACTCTGGTCCCGTGATGCTAGCTTCTGAGTGCTAGGAGGGAAGATGATCTCCTTTCTGGAACCATTATTGGTTTTTCCATTATTCAGAGCCTGGCTTCCTTTCAGTGACTTTTTCATTTCATTTACGTAAATATAGTCATTGTGTATATTACTCTTTGGATTCTGCTTTTTCCACTTTTCATCAGTTCATACAAAGCTTCACATTTCCTCTGACTTTCTCGTATTTGATTTCACAGATGCAGGGCATCTCCCAGTGAGGAAATTCCTTCTACTGATAGACAGTGGCCGTTGTTCTGCAGCCTACAGTCTTAGTTTCCTGGGGAAATAAGAGGTTAAGGGATGTGCTTAGGGTCACCCAGTCTCTGTGTGTTGGAAGCAGGACTTGCACCCAGGCGTTCTGATCCCATCACCAGTACGCCATGCTGCCACTCTTTGGTGAACATACAGAGCTTCTTACCTCTCTTGTCTTTGCTTCTTTTTTCTCTGTCAAAGAGAATGACTTTTGCATTGAAGATGATGGAACAGAAGTGGCTAATAGAGTTGACACCCACAATAAGTAAAGAGGTACCTAGCTGCCCTAGAAGAGTTCAAGTCACTTGACCCCTTTTAGCGAAGTTCCTGAATACCAAAAGAATGGGTAGATAAGATTGTTGAGCCTCTGTCAAATGATATTTGCAAGATCGTGAAAAAGGGAGAAGTGTCATTTCAGTTGTGTCTGATTGTGACCTCATTTGGGGTTTTCTAGGCAAAGATACTGGAGTGGTTTGCTGTTTCCTTCTCTGGCTTATTTTACAAATGAGGAAACTGAGGCAAACAGGATGAAGTGACTTGCCCAGGGTTACACAGCTAGTAAGTGTTTGAAGTCAGTTTTGAACTTTGATTTTCTTGACCCCAGGCCTGGCACTCTGTCCACTGTATCACCCATCTGCCCTGGCCGCAAGATTGGAGAAAGGCAAATGTTTTAATTTTCAATAAAGGGAAGAGAACAGAGTGTAAATTATAGGCTTGTGAGCTTCACTGACTTCTAGAAAAATCCTAAAACATTATTAAAAAGATGGTTGGTGAACGGCTTAAAAGGGAACTGGTGATTACTGAGAGCCAATGTGGCTCCATTAAGGCCGGGTCCTGCCAATGTAACCTCATTTGCTTTTCTGACAGGACTAGTAAATGATTAGAAGAGGGACGTGCTGGAAATAATAGTTAGATTCTAGCAAAGCTTTTGATAAAACTAGCTCTTATTATTCTTGTGGAGAAGATGGTGAGATGTAGAGATGATAATACAATTAGATAATTAGATGAAGATGGTCAGACTAAGAGGAATTGTTAATAGTTAAATGTCATTGTGGCTGGAAGGAGTGAGTGCCTCATGGATTTGTGCTTAGCCCTGTGCTGTTTAACATTTTTATCAGTGACTTAAATAAAGACACAGATGGCTGTTTATTAAATTACCAGGTGACACCAAGCAGGAAGGGATAGCTAATACCTTGGACAACAGAGTCAGGATTCCAAAAGGTCTTGACAAAGTAGAGCAGAGGTGTCAAACTCAAGTAGAAACGGGTCACTGATCCATGTATAAGGGTCCCCATGGACCTCCATTGACTTAGTTTTCAGAGGTAATGTTATCTGTGTTTTGTGATAGTTTTATTTTTTTCAGTATTTCCCAATTACATTTTAATCTGGCTCAGGCAGCCTACTGGTATTTGACATGGGCTGAACCAAATCGGATGAAATTAAATAGGAAAAAGCCTTACACTTGGGGGCAAAAAAAAAAAAAGAAAAAAATACACACATTCAAAAAGGGACAGGGGAGAGAATTGTTGAAAAAAGATCCTGGAAGCCCGGTGAGATATCACCTCTCTGTAGTCCTTCCTACTGGACAGGCTGAGGCTGGTGGGCATTCTGAGCTCAGCAGGGCTAAAGCTGATTGGGTGTTCACACTAAGTGTGGCATCAATATGCTGTTGTTTGTCCTTTGTTCTCAAAGAGGACCAAGACATCAGGGAGGTGATTTGCAAGTGAATTGGATGTAAGTGAGGCAGGGCTGTGCAGAGTCACCAGCCTCACTTTCTCCTCCAGAGCCATCTGGGTCCAGTGGCCAGATATAGATCAGGACGACTGCATGTGTCCTCTGGCATCAATATGGTGAACCAGTAGAGGCAGGGGACCTAAGTAGAGGAGGAATCAGCCCAGGTAGGAAGAAGTCAAAGCTTTCATGCCAATCAGTGATGGGATCGAGCCTCAGAGTGGCGGCTCTACTTCTAGCCTGAGCAAGATAGGGACACCCAGTCTCAAGAAAAGAAAAGAGCCAGGATTTTTTTTTTAATAGACTGCAAGCTCAATATAAGCCAGCAGTGGCGTTTGGAAGCCAAAAGCACTAATGTGACTTTGGGCAGCATTAAGGCAGACACAGCTTTCAGGAAGAGCGATGCTATTGTATCCTTATCAGACCTTATGGAGTATTCATGCTAAGTTCTGGGTGCCAGAATGTAAGAAGGACATTGATAAACTGGAGAGTGTCCATCTTCAGGATGAGTCAGCCTCAGGACAGGGTGGCCAAAAAAGCTGATGCAATTTTAGGCCTTGTTTGGAGATGCCCAGGGTCCACGATGAGTCAGGTGATGGTGTCACCATACATCCGGATATCCAGAGTACTGTTTTCAGTTCCAAAGGCCACGTTTGAGAAAGGACAGTGATGAGCCAGAGAGTCATCCAGAGTGTGCCATCCAAGATGGCGGAGGGCCTTGAGTCCATGACATGAAGGTCAGTTGAAGGAACTGGGGATGTTTAGCCAAAAAAGTTACATGATGCAGGTCTGAGTGAATAAAGCAAATGCAAAATAACATGCATGGTGACTATAGTCAGTCCACAAATATTTATTTAGTACCTACTGTGTGCCAGGGAGACAAAAAAAATACAGAAGTCTCTGCCTTCCAGGAGTTCACAGTCTAATGGGGAAGACAACATACAAACAGCTATGTACAAATGAGCTGCAGAAAGATACAGTGGAGATAATTGATAGTGGAGAGGTTCTAGGGTTAGGAGGCCTTGGGAAAGATTGCTTGGGGAAGGTAGGGCTTTTGCCAGGACTTGAAGAAAGCCAGGGAAGCCAGGAGGCAGAGATGGAGGACAGCATCCAATGGGTGGGGGACAGCCAGAGCAAATGCCAGGAGTCAGGAGATGAAGCACCTTGTTCTAGATGGAGCATAGAGGCCAGTGTCACTGGATGGAAGAGTTATGTGGTGAGGTGTAAGAAGACTGGAAAGGTGGGGGCAGGGAGAGGCAGGTTATGAAGGGCTTTGAAGGAGGGGGTTTTATATTTAATCCTAGTTACTGTCAGTATAAATATGCAAATTCACCTAAGACCCTGGGATTTTGTCAATGTGGGGAATTTGGGGAGGGCGGGGCTAGGCAGTGGGGTTAAGTGACTTGCCCAGGGTCACACAGCTAGTGTTATGTGTCTGAGGCTGGATTTGAACTCAGGTCCTCCTGAATCCAGGGCCGATGCTCCATCCATTGGGCCATCTAGCAGCCCCTAAGGTGGGGAACTGTATGAAATTTGCTGTACCAAGGCACATCACAGTTCATCTGTAGCTTTGTAGATAAGTCCTAGGAAGTTACCTGAGGCGAATGGAAAGGCTGAGCCCAGCGTTACTGAGCTACTGAGTGCTGGATGAGGGGATTTAAATCCAGATCTGTCCTGACTCATGTGGCATCTGCTACTTCTATGTAGCAGCAGCAAGATCCAGAAAAACAAGATAAAGACAGTTGGGGGACCCCAAAACAAGAAGGAGGGTTCTCTTACTAGCTTCTTAGTGTACTTAATCCCCCTAAACAAATGGCATATAACTGATGTTTATGGCTTCGTGTATAATTGCTGTTTGTTCTGAATTGTACTTTTAGATATAAATTCTTGTTTGTGTATTCAGATTCTGTTTGTTGATGGTTGCTAAATAAATAAAAAGAAAACAGACATTTTCTCTCTGCTCTTTTTTCCCCCCACCTCCCCCAAAAAGTCAACATAAATCTAGCATAGTGCACATAGCATCTAGCACATAGGAGAGGGCTTCTTCCTCCCTTCCTCCCTCCCTCCCTCCCTCCCCCTCCCCTTCCTCCCCTCCCTCCTCCTCCCTCCCTCCCTCCCTCCCTCCCCCCTCCCTCCCTCCTCCTCCTTCCCTCCCTTCCTTCTCCTCCCTCCCTCCCTCCCTCCCTCCCTCCTTCCCTCCTCCCTCCTTCCTCTCTCCCCCTCCCTTCCTCTCTCCCTCCCTCCCTCCCTCCCTCCTCCCTCCCTCTCCCCCTCCCTCCCTCCCTCCCTCCCTCCCTCCCTCTCTCCCTCCCTTCCCTCCCTCCCTTCCTCCCTCCCTCCCTCCCTCCCTCCCTCTCCTCCCTCCCTTCCTCCTCTCTCCCTCCCTCCCTCCCTTCTTTCCCTAGGATTGCTAACCCGCATAGCTGATAATATTTGACCCCACAAGCCAGTTGTTTCTTAACTGATGGTTGTGTGGAGGATGCTGAATGTGGAGCTGGTAGACCTGGCTTCTAATCCCAGCTCAGCTACTGTCTACCTATGTGACATTAGCCTCCTAGGGCTTTAGCCTTCTGCTTCGTAAAATGAGGGGGCTAGGTGATCTCAGAGGACACGGATCAGATCTGTGATTCTATGACATAGTGTGTTAGAGCTGGGTTGATTTTGATAACCCTACTAGTAACAAAATTCATTGTCCTTTTGCTACAGTAACCTAAGCAGGGCCGACTCTACAATTCACACTTTTTTTTTCTTTCCTTCCTGCCTGGGAGCTACTGGGCTTGGCTCACAGGCTCCCCCTAGTGGGCTTTTTGCTGCCACAAATTTCTCGCACCTTGGGCGGCTCCTCTTCTCTCCTGCCCCGCTCCCCTGCCTGCAGCCCACAACCTTTCTGGGGTTTTTATTGTTTACCGGGCAGGGGTTTAAAATAACAAAGAGTGAAGTGGCTAAAAGACAGAGGTGCATACAAGCCGAGCCTCTGGCTTGCCTGGTTCCGCCTCAGTTACTGCTGGTGGGTACCTGTCTGCTGCCGGAATCCCCCGAGGCAGGTGACCCGCGCTCCCAGATGCTACCTGCCCGCATCTCTTTTACCAGCTGCCCGGACTTAGGGGATCATAGGCTTTAGAGCCGGGAGAGACCTTGGCGATCACCCAGTCCAACTTTTCCATTTCTCAGAGGTGCCTACTGAAGGCCAATCTCTGGAGGGGAAGCAACTTAACCCAGGGCCACCGTGGGCTCGGAGCTGGACCGGATCTTAGAAGCGTCAAGTTCACCCTAAACCTCAAAAGAGACCCCTCAGCTGTGAAGTGAAGAAGGGGTCATCTCCTGTTAAAGAACGTCAGGCTTCAGTGAGGGGAGGGGGAGGCCGCTTCTTGGATGAGAAATGAATGAATGCCCTTGTTTTGTGATGACCCCGCGAGCGTGCGTTTGGCAGCCTCCAATTCTCGGTTCCAGTTTGATGAGTGGAGCTCTTCCCAGAAAGTGGCTTTCACTGGTATTTCTTTCTGATTATTAGCGTGGCTGAGCATTTTTTGTGTGTGTGATGATTTTTCCTCTTTTGAAGATTAAGTCCTTGGCTTTGCAAAGCTGTTTTGCACAGCGTGTGAAAAACATCCTCATTAATAAAAAAAACTGATAATAATAGTGATGATTATACACAGTAGACTCATTATAACACTATTTTAGTGCCCTCATTGCAGAAACAGCTTAAAAGGGCTATAGTAGATAGGTGGTATAGTCCATAGAGCCCGACTTGGAGTCAGGAAGACCTGCCTCAGTTTCTTCATCTATAAAATGGGAATAATAATAGCACCTACCTCTCAGGGTTATTGTGAGGATAAAATGAGGTAGTTGTAAAGTGCTAGTACAGTGCCTGGCACACAGTAAGCACTCAATATATGCTTTCTTTAAAAAAAATAGGCTTTTAAATATTTCATTAAGTCTTTGGATTCAAGATGAGCTCATACTTTCTATCTAATAATATTAATGGGTAGGTCGGAAGAAGTATGGTAATTACTGTTATAACTTGCTTAATTGGAGGTCACATCAGGCAACCTCTCATGTGGAATTTTGAATACAAAATACTGAAAAACAATTTTTAAAAGGCTTCTGAACATGGGATCATAATCTGGAGCAGGATTTTAGTGGCTGTCGAGTCTAAAACCCCCACTTTACAGAGGGGGAAACTGAGGCACATCAAGGTGAAATGATTTGTCCAGGTCACATAGGTGGTTAAGTGGCGAAGGTGGTATTCCAACTCAAGTACTGATTCCAAAGCCAACATTCTTTGCTGTGCTTTTCAACTGACTTAGTGACCCACCATGTTGGCTTTCTTATTCAACAGGGTCACAGTAAGAGTCTGCATGGGCCTAGCTCCCACTCTCTGAGGGAATCAGTGCCTATCTGTTGTTTTGGGGTTTTCTTGGCAAAAGTACTGGAGTGGTTGCCATTTCTTGCTCCAGCTCTTTTACAGATGAGGAAACTGAGTCAAACAGGGTTAAGTGACCTATCCAGGGTCACACAGCTAGGAAGTGTCTGAGGCTGGATTTGAACTGAAGTCTCCCCGATTCCAGGCCCGGCGCTCTATCCATTGCATTACCTAGCTGCCCCGCGTGGCTAACTAAAGTTCTAAACCCCTCTTAGCTCCAAGACGATTTCCAGGCATGCATTTTACAAGCTTTGGCCTCTAGGTGGCAGTGCACTGCAAGGCAGTTTGGCCATTGTCTCGTCTCATGCTCGGTATCCGAGATCAGAGTAGAGCATTCCCGTAGTTCCTTAGGAGAATTTGGAGGCTCCAAAGGGCAGTAATATCCTCTTAGGCAACTTTGGAAGTGGCTGTTGGCTCACCTGGGTGAATATGTTTTGGGTGAGTAGAAATGACTGCCGCTGCGTGGCAGAGTGCAAAGAGGGCTAGATTTGGAGTCAAAAGACCCGGGTTCAAAACCAGATCTGTTACTGGACTTTGGTCCAACCAGCATAAGAACAAGAATCTTTGCTACAATATACTCATCATTAGAGAGATTTTCTTCCTATTGTGTCTAAGGTTCTCTCTGTACTCTGGGGATTCCCTGAGCAAGGCTGATCTCTCCTCCACTAGCAGGTCTTTGAATAATGAAGGCAGCTTTCATGCCCCTCCCCAAGTCTTTTCATTTCCAGGTTAAACATTTCTGCCCCATCAATTTAGCTTCATTTGGCGCCTTAGATGAAGGGACAAAATTTGTGGCTTGTCCCAATTTGTGGGATTATTTATAATTTTGGGTGATGATAATTATTTGGTCAAGAATCCCTGATTTAATTGGTATACGAATCCCTACCCACAAAGATTACGTGTCTGTAATTTAGTAGGTTGTCCTGAGAGACTTGCCTGAAGCTTAGAGTGATCCTCTCCCCACTCTCTCTCATGTTCAGTCTCTCCCTATTCATCTTCTTCCTTGATGCCTGAAAACATGCCCAAGTCTCCTTCATCCCATAAAGAGACTCTCACTTGATCCTATCATCCACGGTATCTTCTGTCTTTTATCTTTTTTCCCCTTCATGGATTCCTTGTGAGAGCTGTCTTCTCTTCATGTCTCCATTTATCCTCTCTCACTCTCTTTTTAACTCTCCACAATCTGGCTTCCAACCTCATTATTCCACTGAAACTGTTAACAGCAATCTCATAACTTCCAATTCTAATAGCCTTGCCTCGGTCCTCAATTAGCTGTACCTCTCTGCAACCTTTGACACTGTCAGTCACCCTTCTCCTTTTGGACAATCTCTCTTCTCTGGGTTTTCTTTTTACTACTTTCTCCTGAATCTCCTGTTTCCATGTCTATGTTATAACAAATAATATTGCTATGGACACTTCTGTAACTTTGGGTCTTTTCTTGCTTTTAGTAAGCTGCTTGGATGCAGTCCCAGGAGTGAAACCTCTGAGACAAAGAATGTGAATAATTTAGTAGCATTTCTTGCATAAGACCAAGTAGTTTTCCAGAAGTTGAGTTGATTAGAATTCTTCTAGAAGGACATTAATTAATGTGCCTGTCTTTCTATAGCTCCTCCAACAATGAGCTTTTCCCATCTCTTGGCATTTTTGCTCACTTGATGCTTAGAAGGTGATGCCTTGGGGTTGTTTTATTTACATTTTTCTTCTTATTAGTGATTTCAGGTAACTGTTGATATTTGATCTTTCAAAAGTTATTCATATTCTTTGATTATTCTGTTAGGTAATAATCTCACTTTTCTGCACTTCTCCTTCCATTCTCCTTTCTCTTCCAATTCTTAAAGGAGTAGAAGGATGAAAGGACATGGTTAGGGTTGAGGAAGAGACTAATATTCTAGTTTCTTGCCACTCCAAACTGAAGCCCTGGTTCATTTAGTCCAGAATAAATCCATGCCCTTTATTTTAAAACATGAGTTTCTTTCTACAGATTAGGAGTCGTGTCCATTGATCTGATAATGAACATCTTCTAATACAGCAGTCTTCTGCAGGGCACCATATATATGGACACTTTGGAAAGTTCTTCTGATGGTTGTAATGATAGCCCAAAGACTTCCAAGACTGAGAGCTTTGTTTCCGCAGAGAATAATGTGGCTTAGAGAAAAGAACACTGGCCTGGGAACTGCAGAACCTGGTTTCCAGGGGTGCATTCATTACCTGGCTGTGTAACTTTGGATGAGTAGATACACTTCTCTGGGCCTCAGTTTACACATATGCAAAGGGTGAAACATCAACTGTGCCTGGATTCCTCATCTCAAAAAGCTGTTGTGAAGATCAAAATTCACAGGTATTTGAGTGCATTGAAATTAAACAATATTCTAAGTATGTGCATTTAGACAAAATTGAAACTGTCCTTGCCCTCAAGGAGTAGTGCAACCATTTGCACAGGTAGGTAAATTAGCAATTTGAGGGGGGAGAGTACACTAACAAGTGGGAGAAATCTGGGCAGCTTCCCATAAGAAGTCACACCTGAGTTGATCTTTCCATGAAGATAAATATTTTGGGGGGGAGAGGTGAGAAGGGAGTGTCACATGGGACAGCCTGTGCAATGGTATCATAATAGGAAGAGAATGTCAGCTTTGGGAGGTGTATGGAGTAGAACAGTTCCCAATATT
The DNA here is from genome assembly GCF_003287225.1 of Phascolarctos cinereus. Taxonomy (NCBI): domain Eukaryota; kingdom Metazoa; phylum Chordata; class Mammalia; order Diprotodontia; family Phascolarctidae; genus Phascolarctos; species Phascolarctos cinereus. Next base: position 35,134,590 of record NW_027555958.1, read on the forward strand.
TTTTGTTACTCAAATCCTTTTCAACAGCAAGAAAAAATGTTTTGTGAACCATCAGAGTAATTTAATTTACTACTCATAATATTATTTTATATTTATTCACTAAGAACTTAAAATAACAAGGATGATTTTTGTATCCCAAAGCTCCCAATTAAAATTTATATTATTCAATTATAATTATTAAACATAAAATTTTATTCTGTCCATAATTATGGAAATTCTAAATGTAAAATTTAAAAATATTTATAAAATGATCATGAACATTTTCTGTGGGGCAGTAATCTAGCAAGGCCTTATATGCTTATTGTTATCTGCAGGATTTTGTACTGAATTTCTTTATTTTGTAAATTTTCTTGAAAATAACATTTTTAACGAAATAAGTTACAACTTGAAATAAGTTACAAGTTACATAATATAATAGTTAATTGCAATGTTAGACTTTTGTCTGAACAAAACTTTGCAATATTTGGCTGAACACCAGATACATTTTTTTTTTGAGGCCATCAGGATTAAGTGACTTGCCCAGGGTTATACAGCTACTAAGTGACTAAGGCCAGAGTTGAACTCAGGTCCTCCTGACTTCAGGGCCAGGGCGCTATCCACTGTGCCACCTAGCTGCTGCCTTCTCCCTATATAGTTTTAAATCTAGTTCTGCACTGAGTTTTTTTCCAGTCTTTGTTTTAAAATGAGAATAAATTGAAAATGTTTGCTCACAGAAATATGTTATAGAGAATGCTATAAGAATTTTATAAGCTGTCTTGCTAAGAGACAAGAATTAGTTTTTAAAAAAAAATTTTAGCTACCTAACCAACAGAAATGTTTAGGTAGTTACTGTGGAGAAGATAAGTTTAAATTGGAAAACATCCTTAATATTGCAATGAGAGTTTGTGCAAAATATTCATGATGGTCTGTGATGGTTTCAAGATAGTACTTATAATGTGCATGTCCAGCCATCATGGTTTTCAAATAGCTAGGCATTTGTGCTGCAAATGTTCATAAGATGTTCCTAACATCTTAATCACGAGAGTATGCAGCTGATGAGATATGATTACAAGGTAAGAGAGGAATGAAGGAGCTAATCTGGTGCAGTGTGGAAAATGCAAATGAGGTTATCCACATGTGCCTGGCCCATCCATTGGGAATCAATTTGCTCTTGAGTATTGAACCCTTATGTCGGTTAAGTCCTGGGCATACAAATACAATAAAAAAGAAAGACAGCCCCTGAACTCAAGAAGCTCATATTCCAATGGGGGAAGGGAGGGCAGAAGAAAATATATAGAAGGAAACTGGAAGGGGTGAGCAAGCAGTCTAGAAGCCTAGAATGTCCGATGTGGAAGGAACCCTAGATGTCGTCTAGTCCAATCAGTCATTTTGTTTTTTCAAAATAATAACTATTGTTTATGCCCTTAAAAATCCAAATAATTCCTTAATAGATGCCCTGACTCATTGTAATAAAGAAAACCCTAAATAAAATCCAACCGCAAAGTAACCATGCCTAAGAGCATATGCACATTTGTACTGGGTCCCAGACCTCTAGAAAAAGAGGAGCCATGTTTTGCTTCCTCTTTTTTACTGGGACCAGGACTGGCCAGCGTAATCAACCTGAGTGTGACAGCCATTGTATTATTTTCATTTATATTATTGTATTTATGTAGATTTGTGTTTTCGTTTTATTCTTTTCTCTGTCATGGGAAGATGTAAATGTTCTGTGTTTGTCATTTCTTATGGCAAAATAATATTTCACTACATTTATGTACACATAATTTGTTCAGTCATTTCCAAAGGTGATGGACACCTGCTTTGTTCCTTATTTTTGGTGACCTCAAAGAGTGCAGTGATGAATATTTTATTATATTTGGGATCTTCCTTTCTGTTGTTGATCTGTTTTGGATCATGGAATCATAGGTCTAGACCAGGGGTGGGGAACTGGTGGCCTTCAGGCCACATATGGCCCTCTAGATCCTTAAGTGTGGCCTTTTGACTGAATCCAAATTTTACAGAACAGATCCTTTTAGTAAATAATAATAATTCCCCACCCCTGGTCTAGCCCCAGAAGTTATCTAGTCCAATCCATCTAACTTCCTGTGATTTTGTTGATATAGGGAACTCCTAGATGAGGCAGCTCCTTCACGTGAGAAAAATAAGGTAGTTCAGATCATGCCAATCATTAAGTAAGAAACATTTATCAATACATAAGTAAACACACACATGCACACATATATAATACATAATATACATGTTGGGAAGTTTATTTTTGGACACCATTAATTTGCTTTCTTCTACTGACTGTCTATTTTTAAACCAGTACCAAATAATTTTGATGATCACTGTGTGGAATATAGGTTGAGATTGAGTCATGCTCTGTCCCCCTCATTCCTACTTTTCTCATTATTTACCTTAAAATCCTAAATTTTTTGTTCCTCAAAATTAATTTCATTGTTTGTTTAATTTTATAAAGTATCCTTTTAACCGTAAACCTGTAAATTAAGTAATATTGTCATTTTTTGCTGTATTGGTAAGACCCAACCACAAACAATGCATCTTTCCCCAATTATTTAATTCTTTCCTTATGTAATGAGTGTTTTGTAACTTATATTTATATGTCCTGAATGTATCTTGGTATGTTAATGCAGATGTTTTATGTATTTTGTAATTATTTTGAATTTAATTCCTTTTTGCATTTTGTTCCCTTGTGTCTTTTGTTCAGTTCAGTGGGAAGAACCAAAGCCCAGAGAGGGTCTCATAGAAAGTCACGCAGCAAATTATGACACAGCTGGCCTCTTGACTCCCCAAATAGCATTGTCCCCAGACATCATGACTCATCCCCTCTGGAATTGTTTCCATGTGAAAATTGGGAACACTCCCATAGGATTTGGAGCCCTGAGCTGGAGGCAGAAGATTATCTGTCCCATCAAGCAGGAAAAATACAACACAACCAGGTGGCATCATTGCTTAAGGACCCAAAGCCATTGTTCAGTAGAAACTATTTCAGGAATAAGAAACTTCCTAGAGATTAGCTGGGGTGGAGTAGTGAAAAGAGCATTGGATTTGAGTACGGAAGTGTTAGCCTTAGGGAACAATTTAGGATTTTTGCAGTGCTGCAAGGTTTACAAAGCCCTTTACATAGGCTGTTTCTTCTGATCTCTACAACAGCCATGGGAAATTTTTGTTGTTGTTTTTCAGCTGTCAGTCATTTTTGACTCTCTGTGACACCTGTGGGAGTTTCTTGGCAAAAATATTGGGCTGGTGTGCCATTTTCTCCTACAGCTAGTTTGACAGATGAGGAAACTGAGGCAAACGGAGTTACGTGACTTGCCCAGGCTTACACAGTATCTGAACTTGAGTCTTCCTGACTCTAGGCCTGGTTCACTATCTACTATACCGCCTAGTTGCGCCTACCTTGGGAAATAGGTGTTAGTATTATCGCCATTTTCTTTTAACAAATGAGGAAGGCAAGGCTGAGAGGTTAAGTGACTTGCCTAGTGTCACAAAGTAAGTAGAGATTACTGGTTCTGTCCCTTATTGGCTGTGTGATCTTTGGCAATACTCTTCACCTCTCCAGGCCTCAGTTTCCTCATCTGTGAACTGATGGAGTCGTACTCAATGACTTCTAAAGACCCTTCCAGGTCCTAGGATTGAGATAACCTGATCTCTTGCTGTAGAGTCCCCACACTGATTGGAATTCAGTTGACTCCTGACCAGGAAGCCTCCAAAAGTCGATGGTGACTTTGAGAGCCCAAACTGTTGCAATCTAAGGGTCTTGGGAACCTCAAAATGCAAGGGCTAAGGGCGCAGTTCTGGTTGGAAAGGATTTGATCGCTCAAACCTTCTTTCAGTCCAAGTAGTTTATTAAAACACCAAACCATGGCCCCTGAAAGATGAAGGTCTGCCCAGTCCTTGAAAGTGGGGAGGAGGCCAAGGGAAAGACACCCTCACTGTTTCCCTATAGCATCTGAGAGATAAAGACTATTCTGGAACATACGCTTTCAACTTTCATTTTGTTCTTCCCATATTTCCCCTCTGTTGGAAGGAGAATTGGCCTCTGTAGGTGAGAAAAGATAGGGATGGAAATAGTGGCTGGACCTGTGATTTTGTTGGAGCAAGGACTCCCAGTCATGATTTTGTCGGTTTAGAGAATTCCTGGTTGAGGCAACTCCTTCTGCCAATCCAGGCTGGCACTCAGTCTCAAGTAGAATCTTAGATTTACCCAAAGTTATATAGCCAGTATGTGTGAGGGGTGGGGGACTTGAACCCAGGTCTTCCTGGCTGTGTGCACAGAACACCAAGTGAGAAAAGGCCATTCAATTCATGCCAATGAACAAGCAAGAAACATTTATTTAGCACCTGTGCATGTCAGGCACTGTTCTAGGTGCTAAGGATACAAAGACAAATTCAAGTGTGTCTGACTGTGGCCCCCAACCCATCAGCAAGTATTTATTAAGCACCTATGATGCTCCAGACACAAAATAAAACAATCCCTGACATTAAAGAGTTTACATTCTCTCATGGGCAGCTAGGGGGAGCCATAGTGCACAAAGCACTGGGCTTGGAATCGGGAAGACTCATCTTCCTGAATTCAAATCTGGCCTCAGACCCTTACTAGCTGTGTGACCCTGGGCAAGTCGCTTAACCGTTTGCCTCAGTTTCCTCATCTGTAAAATGAGATCGAGAAGGAAATGGCAAACCTCTCCAGTATCTTTGCCAAGAAAACTCCAAATGGGGTCATGAAGAGTCAGAAACAGCTGAAAAATGATTGAATGGTGGGAACACTGCCTGTTGTAGTTTACCTAAATGTCATTGCACCTTATAATGTGATCTTCAATTCCATTGTTAAAGTCATTGCATAAGGGGCAGCTAGGTGGCGCAGTGGATAGAGCCCTGAAGTCAGGAGGACCTGAGTTCAAATCCGATCTCAGACCATACACTTGACACTTACTAGCTGTGTGACCCTGGGCAAGTCACTTAACCCCAACTGCAAAAAAAAAATCATTGCATATATCCTTTGGCTCTGCACCACTTGAGCTAAATCTCATGTTTTCTGAACTGTCTTTATCTGCTTTTCCTTTAGGCACAGTTATATTCCCCTACATTCACGCCTGTCCAGTCATTTGCTACCTGGACATATGCTTTGTTTTCAGCTTCCTCTCATCACAAGTCATGATACTATAAAACTCTGAGGGACGTATCGGTTCATTGGTACATTGTGGTTCTTTTCTTGCTGTCAAAATAAATATATTTTTGGAGGCAGCCCTGCCTTACTTAAATCCAATTCACTTGCAAGTCAAGGCATTGCCCTCCTGACGTCATTGGTTCTCTTCAAGAACAAAGAATGAATGATAGCTATTAAGAACTATTTAGGTAGGGAGATAGAATGTTGACCAGTGCTTACTACTTTCTAGGTACCGTACTGAGCACTGGAAATACAAGTGCCAGCAAGTAAGAATGTCCCTGCTTTTAAGAAACTTATATACTTGTAGGTGAAGACAACACATATTGGAGGAGCATAGAGGGGAACGAGAAAGCATCAGGCTTGCCTGGGGTGGAGATGTCATGGAAGTCATTTGGCTACTTGATTCTAAGCAAGATGAATAGAAGTTCATCTAACAGAACCCAGGGAGCCAGGGACCAAGTCCAAAGATCTGGAGGGAAGTAGATAAGAAAATCTGCCAGGAGTTTAGTCAGTCAGTCAATAAACATTTATTAAGTGCCTACTGTGTGCCAGGGACTGTGCCAAGGATACAAAAAGAAGCAAAAGACAGTGCCTGCCCTCAAGTAGTTCACAGCCTAATGGGAGAGAGAATAGGCAAACGGCTATGTACAAACAAACTCCATGCAGGATAAATAGAACATAATTAAGAGAGGGAAGACACTAGAATTAAAAGGAATTGGGAAGGACTTCCTGCAGAAGATGGGATTTTAATGGAGACTTAAAGGAAGCCAGGGAGGTCAGTAGTCATTGCTGAGGAAGGAGAGTATTCCGGGCATGGGGAGAGCCAGAGAAAATGCCTGGGGTCCAGAGATAAGAGCGTCTTGTTTGTGAGCAGCCAGGAGGCCGGTGTCACTAGATCAAAGATTACTTGTTGGGGAGGAAGGGGAAGAAGACTGGGTAGTTAGGAGGAGGCTAAGTGATGAAGAGCTTTGAATTCCAAACAGAGTATTTTGTATTTGATGTTGGAGGTATCAGGGAGCTCCAATTTCTAGAGCTAACTACCTTTGAACTATTAGGTTTGAACCTCTTCTTTTCAGGGACCATGTATCTGTGCATGCTAGGGGAGAGTTCCTCCCCCAATTTGGGGGGATTATTGTTTTGTAACTACTATTTTTGCTATGCCTTCTCAGTAAATACCCTTTTGCAAAAGTTAACTTATGTCAATTGGTTAATTGATATCGTGGAACGCATTGGATGGGGACCTATGAGTGATAGTTCTAGAAGTGCCAATCTCTTAGGGTAGAGTCCTGAGAACAGTGGTTATTTTTCTCTGGGGACCAAACCTACCAGTGCCTGTGGGGATAGGGAGAGTGAACTCACATAATGGACTACATATGTAATGTGAAGGAATATTGGCGGATAGAAGCAATAGTTCACGTGCAAGACAAACTTTATACAAAGTAATGTTGATGGGATGGAGGCTGAGCAGGGAGGGCCTAAGTGTTAATGTGCTTCTCTATTCTGCTCCCCTGGCATTTTTCTGGTGCTGCCAGTATCTGTGGGTTGCTGTCACTGTTTGTCCTTCATTCTTGAAGAGGACTGTGACATCAGGGAGGTGATGCCATGACATGCAAGTGAATTGGATTTAAGTGAGGGAGGCTGTACGAAGTCACCAGCCTTACTTTCTTCTCCAGAACCATCTGGGTCCAGTGGCCAGACATAGATCAGGACAACTGGAGATGGCCCAGGATGCAGTGGGCGACCTTGGCCTTTACAAGCTAAGGTCATTAACAGGTCTCAGTCTGACTGAGGCAATGCCCATTTAGTGAAAAAAAAAATGGAATTTTTTCTGGAACCTATGATTTCACTGCTGTCGAGAACTTCCAGTGAAGAAAGTCTCCTTTACCGATTCAGATTGGTAGCTACTTTGCAATTTATAGTCTTAGAGAGTTACCTGGGGTGGGGGAAAGCACTGAGAGGTTAAATGAATGGCCCAATCACAACTGAAGCCGTTAGTGTCAGAGCTGAGACTGAACACTCAAGCAGAAGCCAGCGCTCTGTCCACTCTATCCACCCCACCAGGCTGCCTGCCCATCTGCCACTGAATTACTTTGTATATGTTTTGTATTTACTTGTCTGTGTATATCTTATAACCTCCCAGGAGGGTGTAAGCTTCTTGTGGGTTGGGACTGTTTTGATTTTGTATTCCAATGCCTAACACAGTGCTTGACGTATGGTGGGCCCTTAATGCATGCTTATTGGATGAATGCATGAATTCACGCATGCATGAATGAATAATTTTTGTCTGTTTTTGTATCCTTAGCATGGTGCCTTGCACATCGTAGGCATTTTATATAAACTTTTGGTGATGGTTGAAGATAGTTGCAGAAACTGAGGCCCAGAAAAGTTAAATAACTTGCCCGAGGTCCCACAGGCGGAAAATGTCAAAAGTGTAATTAGCACTCCCTATTATCTCCATACAAAATCCTGTTTGGTGTTCAACCATTCAAAGCTCTTCATCTCCTAGTCCTCTCCTACCTTTCCCATCTTCTTTTACCTTACTCCCTTTTTTCTTATCTTTTATTTTTTTCTGAAACAAATATTGATGAATTTATACATGAATAAGAGAATTCTGCATATCCAAAACCAATACTCCTAAAATTAAAAGAAAAGGAGTTGACAGTGAAACAAATATTTGTAATAAATATGAAACACACATGGTGATATAAATAACACTAATGCATACTCCCCAGTGGTCAAATGACACAGACAATATGAAAAAGGAAATATAAGTTAATAATAATATGGAAAGATATGGTAATTCCCTAGTAATCAAAGAAATACAAATCAAGACCAACTTACAGCATTTATCTTATATCCACCAGAAGGACAAAAATAGCAATGAAAGACAAAATTTTAAATTGACATGACTGTGGGGAAATAGGTATTCCATAATGTTTTTGGTGGGGCACTGGACTGATGCAAACTTTTGGGAGGGGAATATCTTTTATTTTTCAATTAATAAGCATTTGTTTTTTCTTTTTCCTATCTCCCTCAGTTTAAAAGAAATGAAGAAAACATAAAACCCTTGCAATACCTATGCAGAGTCAAGCAAGATAAGTTCCCATATTGCTCATGTCCCATTCTGCACCCTGATTCCACCACTTCTTTCAGGAGGTGGGCAGCAGAGTGCAGCAGCAGCCCTCTGGAATCATGGTTGCTCATTGCGTTAGCAGAGTTCTTATGTCTTTCAAGTTGTTTATGTTTACAATGAGGCAAGGTTTTATTTATTAAGAGCCTACTGTGATGCTTCTTTTTTTAGTCTTATTTTTATTGGTGCCTTTTGTTTTGACAGCCCTCTCATTTCCAAACATATCTTTCCTCACTGCCCTATGCAGCAAGCCATCCTCTGTAATAAAATAGGAAAAGAAGGGGGAGGGGGAAACTTTTCAGCAAAGCTGGCCAACACATCCCCCGCCTCCCCCGGCTGACAGTACATGCACTTTTCAATGAGGTTTTTTCCTCCTAGTAGCTGCCCCTGTTTATAGGGATTAGCCCAAACTGTCTACATAAGACATATCTTTTCATATTCTTGAAGTTCAGGCTTTCCTTTTGGCTCTTGTAAATGCTGTTTCTGAGAGACAAGACACATGCATCATTCCAACAACATGTCTTCACAATGAGCCTTTTTCTTGGTAGAGCTCACCTTTCCATTATCTCCTCGTTCCGCTAGGCTCTGTCGTCGCTGGCCATGAGAATGCAGATCCACAGAATGCCAGAGGGGCTCTTCATCAAGTAGTTTCATGGTCTTGTCTTCAGTTACCAATTAGTGGTTATATTTATCATAGATTCCTGCAATCCTCCAGTTGGAAGGAATCCTAAGGGAGGATTAGAAGAGAACTTGGGGTGGGGGTGGGGTGGACTTTCTGATTATTGCTAATATGGGTTTGGGGAAAGCCAAGCAACCCTGAGAGGCAGGCAGTAGCTACGACCCATGATCGTTCTGGGGCCCAAATGGGATAACGTGTGGAAAGTGCTTTGTACATCTTGAATCATACGCAAATGCTGGCTATATAATCAATCGACTAGTATTTATTGAGTAGCTGCTAGGTACCACACAGCTGTTCTAGGAGCCGGAGATATAAAGAATGGAACTGGCCCTCTCTCTCTGAGAGAGAAAACAAGTCCATATGTAAGTATATACGGAATAAATGTAAATATAAAGATATAAATATATAATAGTCAAATACAACTGTAGCTTGGGAGAGAGGGGACAAGCAGTCCTTGCCAGGTTGCCAACGCATTTGTCAGACTGGTCAATAGGGGAAAACTGAGGAGCTGTGGAAGGGGTTGCTAGGTGGCACAGTGGATAGAATACTAGGTTTGAAGTCAAGAAGATTTATCTTCCTGAGTTCAGATCTGGCCTCAGACACCTGTGTGACCCTGGCACATAGTAGGTGCTTAACAAATATTTATTAGGTGACTAGTCCAACCTTTTTGTTTTATTGATGGGAAACTGAAGCCCAGAGAGCTGAACTAGCTTGCTTAATATTCCCCAGGTACAAAGGAAGAAGCACACAGCAGAGAGCAAAAGAAAACTTACAAGGAAGCAGGGGAAAGATGGACAGCTCTCAATACAACGTGAAATATTTATCATACAGGCTTTCTTGAAATGAAAATTTATCGCTATGTTTTTTGAATCCCCTCTTATGTTCTGCTGTGCACATGACATGCTTTTTTTTTCCTTTTCTTACTTTGTATGTAAGTTTCAATATTTAATCTTATGATATATTTTTTTTTTCTCTATTCTGTATTTGAGTTCTGGTGTTTGAGTCTAAAATTAAAAAAAAAATCACCGAGGTAGTAAGTGACAGAGCTGAGATTCAAACTCAGGTCTTGGCTTACCCTACCCCTCACTCCCACCCCTTCCACTCAGTAAGCTGTAGTAGCTCCCTATTACCTCAAGGATCAAATGTAAAATTCTCTGTTAGGCTTACAAAGCTTTTCCCAACTTGGCCCCCCACTTACCTTTCTAGTCTTTTTTATTCCTTACACCCCTCCATATACTCTTCAGTCCAGGATTCCTTGTGGTTTCTTTCTTTCTTTTTCTTTTCTTTTCTTTTTTTTTGGTTAGGCAATCGGGGGTTAAGTGACTTGCCCAGGGTCACACAGCTAGTGAGTGTTATATGTCTGAAGTCAGATTTGAACTGAGGTCCTCCTGACTCCGGGGCCAGTGTCCTATCGACTGTGCCACCTAGCTGCCCCTTCCTTACGGTTTCTTACATTAGACAGTCCATCTCTCATCTCCAGGCCTTTTCACTGGCTGTTCCCCATACTTAGAATACCTCCTCACCTCTGCCTCCTGCCTTCCCTGGCTCCCTTCAAATCTTTGCTCAAAATTGCATCTTCTACAGGAAGCTTTTCCCTTTCATTGTAGTGCCTCCCCTCTGTTAACGATCTCCTGTTCATTCTGTCTCTATCTCGTCTGTTCCTGTTGTCCCCCCATTAAGCTGTTCCTCCCATTCCCCTTTGGGAAGTAGGGCCTGTTTTTGCTTTTTTTTTTCTTGTCCCCAGTGCTTAGGGTGAAGCCTGGTACATACTAGGAGCTTAATAAATGTTTATTGACTGGCTGATGTCTACCTCTCTATATTTACTGGTTTCTTCTGAGTGACATTCATTTCTTTCCCTAGGTTTCCTTCTCTAGAACTTGTTTTTTTCTGTCACTGAGCAGAGAAGTTGAAGCAATTTCGCTGCCATTTCAGTGCATGTAGGTGACATTTGGTGATAATGACTGAAGAAGAAGGGCTTCGCCAATTACTAAGCAAATATTTATTGTGTGTCCTGATTCTGTCAAAGCTCTATGCTAGCAGAGCTGAGGCCACAAAGACAAACTTGAGGTATTCCTGTGCCCAAGGAGGTTACATTCTACCAGGACTGGAGTTCTTAACCTGCGGTCCTTGAACTTTGTAGAAAATATTTTGATCATTGTATTTTTTTTAGGCAATTGAGGTTAAATGACTTGCCCAAGGTCACCCAGCTAGTAAGTATCTGAGACCAGATTTGAATTCAGGTCCTCTTGACTCCAGGACTGGTACTCTATCTACTATGCCACCTAGCTGCCCTGATCATTGTATTTCAGTATTAAATGTTTTCCCTTATAAATTTATGCATTTATCCATTTTGAAATATTATCCTGAGAAGGGGTCCGTGGACTTCACCAGACTACCCTGGGGGCCCAGGACACACACAAAAAGTTAAGAATCTCTGGACTAATGAGAAACAGCATACGTGGGGGTGGGGCTAGCCAAGGAAAAATGTCTAGATCTGGGATAGTGGGGGTGGTGAGTGGAGTCATGGAGCTTATGGGCATCCCCACATAAGCCATGTGAACCTCTTCATGCCTTCCCTAAAGCACCAGCTAAAGGGCCTCTTGATCTTAGCACCAGCTAGCTTATCTTGACTTTCTACAAAGCCCTTTTAATCCTGCAGTGGGCTCTGACTGTGGCATGTAGATGACCACACACACACACACACACACACATACACGTACATACACACACATGCTTCAACCTGCCTTTCCAACCTTATTATACATTATGCCCCTTTGTGTGCCCTACAGTCCAGCCAACCTGTCCTTCCTCCTATTCCTCACACATGGACCTCTAACTCTCAGGAGCCTCTGGGACCCTACACAAGCCATCCTCCCCTCTTCTGCCTCTGGCTTGTATCTGTAGAGCCAGTGACCTGTAAGCAGCAGAGCTGATCCCATTGGCTAAGGGTGTTCTCTCTACTACCCCACACTGCCACCACCACCACCCCAGCTCCACCCCAGCTGTCCCTACTTGCTAGGAAGTTTCTTATTCCTGAAATAGTTTCTGCCAAAAAATGACCTTTAGCCTTGAGCAATGATGCCTGCTGGTTGTGCTGAGTTTTTCTTACTTGACATGCCAGACAATCTGGTTGCCTCCTCCGCCTTCAAGACCAAGTTCCTCATCCTGTGGGAGGGTTTAGTTCCGTTTTACAGATGGAAACAAATGCAGAGAGGATAAGTCATGAGGCAGTGAAACTGTCTGAGGAGTTCTGAGGCTTGGCATCCACACATGCTGTGTGACTTCGGGGAAGTGGCTTCCCCTCTCTGGGCTCTAGTTTCTTTTTCTGTAAAACGAATGCATTGGATGAGCCATGGGTTTCCTAATCTTGTTGTGTGTCTCCTGTCTGCCTTGAACAGTCAGTCTGGGGAAACCTCTAGACTCTTCATAATAATGTTTTTTAGATGCATAAAATACACAGGATTACAAGGAAAAACAATTGGAAATAAATAAAATTCTCTTAAAATTTTTTAAATGATCAAAGCATTCTCAAAAATGAATCCATGAACCCCCGGGTTAAGAACCCCTAGACTGGATAGTCTTTTAAGATCTCTTCCTTCTCTGACATTCTAGAGCAGTAGGGTCAAATCAAAAGGAGCCGCTGAACTGTATAAAAGGATCCCTGCAGGTACTGACTTAGAAAACCACATATTAACATTACCTATACTCTATTGTATTTTTATTTACTTTGTTAAACATTTCCTAATTACATTTAAATTTGCTTCCAGTGGCACTCAGGAGTGTTGATGGACTCATGTTTGCCACCTCTGTTCTAGACTGTAGGACCAAGATCACATAGGAAGCCAGGGCAGGGCCTGGGGTTAGAACTCAGACTTTCCAAAGCTCGAGTTTTTCCTGCTAGGTTGGCCTCTTGCCTCAACTCCAGGACTACTCTTCCAGATTTGCAGGGGGCAAGAATCTGGCCTCTAGGGCATATGAAGGAGTGGACCTCTGATTTCATGGGTCTAGGGAGATCCTAATGAAAACCTCTATCAAAGCAGGTAGGCACACCTCCTTTGTATCTAACAGTCATGGAAGGAAGGAAGGTAGAAAGGAGGTAGGCAGGACAAAGGAAGGAGGGCAGGAAGAAGGAAAAAAGTGAAAAAAGGAAGGAAGGAGGGAAAGAGAAGGAAAGAAGGGATAAAGGAAGAAGGAAAAGGAGTGAAGGAAGAAAGGAAGGAGAGAAGGGAAGAAGGAAGGAAAGAGAAGAAAAGAAGGGAAACAGGAAGGAAGGAAAAAGAAAAGGAAGGAAGGAGGGAAAGAGAAGGAATGAAGGAAAGAAGGAAAAAAGAAAGGAAACAAAACTTTTTTTAGTGCTTACTATGTGCCAGGTATTCTGCTAAGCACTTTATCTCATATTTTCTCATTGGAGCTTCACAACAATCCTGGGAGCTAGGTGTTATTATTATCCCCATTTTACAGTTGGGAAAATTGAGACAGACAGGGGTTAAGTGATTTGCCCAAGGTTCCATAGCCAGTATGTGGCAGACATAGAGTTTGAATTTATATTTGCTGGCTCCACAACCATCTTTCTAGCTACTTTAGCATGGTGCCTCTCAGGAGGTTATTATTAGAATGTAAGCTCCCTGAAAGCAGGAACTGTTTTTGCCCCTGCCTTTTTTTTTTTTTGCATCCCTTAAACTCTTTCAGGAAAGTGACTGGCACATGGTGAACACTTAATAAATGTTTGTTGGAACCATCTCACCCCATTTTAATTCTGATAACGGAGACACATCTCTATCAATTAACAGTTAATTAAAAGACCTTAGAATGAGTGTGAAAAGGCCTTCAAACTAGAATGACCACGCACAAGAATCACGTTTGGACAGACCAAGGAAACTTGACTATACCACAGAGGATCATCTATAAATGATCAAGACGAGAAGGGGGTGAGTTCCCACGACTACAGTGAATGTGGCATTCTAGCCGGGACTCCTGAGAAGAAACTACCTGAGGGGTGGTGTGGGGTGGAAGGAAAGGCCTTCGCTTCAACCTTGACCACGTCTCCTATATTTCCTTCCACCCACTTTGACCAGAGAGGGCCTCTGACAGTTTTGGAGGGTTTGGAGGATGCTGGACCTTCCCATCTTCCCATCAAAGCCCCAGCATCATTCCCAATGACAGAAGAGATAATCATCTTCCCATCCCTGGGTCAGCTGGTGGCAGTGTCTGCACCATGGAGAGCCAAGGACAGACTAGATTCATGGCCAGTGAAGAGACTATTCAATGCCTAAGGGGAATTTCTTGAGCACTTCATGAGTGGCAACAAGGAAGTTTTAACAAAAACTGTGAGTTACTCCTTAGGCATATGTGTTCTCTAAGCTGGATCTTTCTTGATCCTGGACCTTGTATATATTGGCGGAAGAGTGTGTCATGGGCTGGGTTTTTTTGGAGGGGGGGAGGATGTTTTATACCAGCTATTTTTGTACCACCTTTGTAAATACATGGCTCTAAATTTAGGCTGGCTGACTAAATTGCTTCTCAATAATTTCGGGGGAAAAGTATACTGGTGGGAGCTCAGGCCAGTGGCATTAGAGAATCACCCCTGGCCCTTCAGCGTTACCCCTAGAACCCTGAGGGGGAGAAGTAGTCAGTCTAGATCTGGGAACCCACTTCATCAGCCAGAGTGAAACTGGAAGGTGGGAGAAGAATCCTCAGAGCTTACGTGGGCTACAATAATATAACACATAATTTCTCTTTCTTTACTCAAAAACATGTGAGATTTAAAGCAATCTGAAACAATGAGGTGAACCCAGGAGGATTTCTTGGTTTGGAAACCTGACTTCTGTTCTGTGGATTCTTAGAGTCCCGAAGGGAAGGAACATTTTTGGGGGGTCTTGGGGATCCAATTACCTTCATCTCACCATTATCTGAATGTAAATTCTCCACATTGTGGATTGCCAGTTTTGAATCTCAAACATTTTTCTTTCTCCTTGTCATTCGGCTTATTTCCACTAAGGATGCAGAAATTCATTTTGCCTCAAAACACCCATTGGCAACACTGAGATTTCTTTCCCTGTTGAGAGGAAGCATGGTGTAGTGAGTAGAGGGTATAGATCTGGAGCCAGATCTTGGCTCTGCTGCTGACCATTTGGGAAAGTTTGTACCTTGGTTTCCTCCAGCCATAGCATTCTGTGAAATCTGTTGCTATAAAAAGCCATATTTTTAGGTTATTTATTCATTGGGATGATCTGTACCACTGCTTCCTTTTCCTAAGGTTGTTACTCTAGAGTTGGTAGCAGCAAGCAGTGTGTGTGTGTGTGTGTGTGTGTGTGTGTGTGTGTGTGTGTGTGTGTGTGTATGTAGAAATAAACAATGTGGATCTAAGAAGTAACTCTTAGATCTACTCTGGGGCAGTGGCAAGAGCATTGAACCAGAAGTCTGGAGAACGAGATTACCATCTCCGTTTTACTGCTTACTTGTGGGGAAATCACGAAGCCTTTCTGAACTTTCTTTTTCGATTTTTTTGGATTGTATCTCTTCTGTTTACCTCCTAGGGCTGTTGGGAAGATCAAAAGAGACAGTGCCTGTGTTTGCATGTTGCAGTCGAAAAGTTCTATACCTAGGTGAGCTATCCGGGTTATCTTTAGGAGGGGTGACTTAAGGTGAGTCATCGAAAAGGTTAGCACAGACCTTGGAGCATTTCAATTTATTGTCTTGAAAATGACATGTGCCGCTTACATAACCATGTTCTTACAACTGAAGAATGTTAATAGCCATCCCTGGCATTTGTAAATAGTGTCCTTGGCTTTTGATTACAATAGTCTTGTGTTTTCCCCTGGATTATTGTAGTGTTGTTTTTTGACTGGCCTCTGCTTCTTTACTCTTTGGGAGGGAAAAGGGGAGAGGAGAATGAAAGAAGAGAAAGAAGATAAAATTGTGGTAGACCCTTCTCAATAGACGAGTGGTCAGCGATAGGAGTTTTCGAAAGAAGAAATGCAAACTACCAGTAAGTACTGGAAGATGTTCAGGATCACTAATAATCAGAGGAATTAAAATTTAAAGAAACCTGAGGTGTTATTTCATGCTCCTAAAGTTAGTAAAGATGCCAAAAGATGGTAAAAAATGCTGTAAAAATTCATTGGTGGAGTAGCTATCAGAAGACATATGAACTAATTTAGTGTTGGTGGGCCTTTGAAATGATAGGAATTATGCAAAGAGACATGACTAGAGGTTTCATGCCCTTTGAATCTGAGATTCCACTAATGGGATACATTCCAAGAAGATTATTGACAGTCAGAGAAGACCTACATGTACACGAATGTTTTTGGCAGCAATGGAAAAAACAATGGAGAGAACACTGGCTTTCTAGCCAGAAGCCCTGGGTTCAAATCTCACTCTGATGCTTCCTACATGTGTAACCTTGGAAAAGTCATTGCCTGCCTCTCTGGGCTTCATTTTCCCCATCTGTAAAATGATAAGGTTGGACTAGATGTCTCTTCCAGTTCTGGATATGTGAACTATGGGCATTGTTTGTGATAATAAAAAGACTAAAAACAAAATATGTGCTCATAGTTCTTCCTCCTCCTCCTCCTCCTTCTCCTCCTCCTCCTCCTCCTCCTCCTCCTTCTTCTTCTCCTTCTTCTCCTTCTTCTCCTTCTCCTCCTCCTCCTCCTCCTCCTCCTCCTCCTCCTCCTCCTCCTTCTTCTTCTTCTTCTTCCTCTTCTTCTTCTTCTTCCTCTTCCTCTTCTTCTTCTTCTTCTTCTTCCTCTTCCTCTTCTTCCTCTTCTTCTTCATTTCTTTTGTATCCTCAGTGCCTGTGAAAGGGTTGTCTCAGTCAAACAGACCTAGAAAAGACCTTAACTTAAAAAGGCCAGAGTCTCCCACTGCATCCAGTCATCCTGATCTATATCTTGTCACTAGACCCCGATGGCTCCAGAGAAGAGAGGGAGGCTGATGACTTTGTATGGTTCTCCCTCATGGCATCACCTCCCTGATGTCATGGTCTTCTTCAGGAATGAAGGACAAACAACAAAAATAACAAAAATGGCCTGTCAAAGAGTAGGTGCTTAATAAATGCGTTGATTGGTTGACTTGGAAAGCATAACTTACTTTTGAAATTTAAGCTGTTGGGAGCAGTTAGGTGGTGTAGTAGATAGAGCACCAGCGCTGGAGTCAGGAGGACCTGAGTTCAAATCCAACCTCAGACCAAACACTTAACTCTTACTAGCTGTGTGACCCTGGGCAAGTCACTTAACCCCAACTGCCTAAAAATAAAAAAAAAGAAATATAAGCTACGGCATATAATTACATGTATGCAGATATGATGTATATAGACAATTATATAGCATAGATAATATGTGTATAGACACAAACATACACATAGTTTGCAAATATATGTAAATATTCTACACAGACCATCATATACGTATATAGTTATATAGAGATAATATATGTAGAGATTATATGTATAGAGATAAAATAGGTATAGATATAGAATTATATATGTAGGTATATAGAAACAATTGTGTGTGTATATATATATATATTTAGATAAATATATGTGTAGATAGTATATAAGTCAGGACAATCATATAGGTGGATATAATACATATATAGGCAATTGTATGTATGCAGATACATACATAGAGACAAAATCTGTATAGATGTCATATAGACAATTATATCCATAGATATATGTGTCTAGACAAACATACATGTAGATATTATAATTAGAAAAGTATACATATAGCTATTATGTGTGCAAATATGCACACATCCATATCTACACTCTGCCCTCCACATATACACCTGTATAAATATAAATTTGATTGTTCTTGGGGGGTTGATGGGGAAAGCAGTGTTTGTCCTTCCTGGGTGTGTCTCCCAACACTGCCACGTTCCCTTTTGACTCCCTCCACCCCAGCTTCTGGGACTGAAAATAAGCCTCCTCCCAAGAACCCAGGAGAACACACAGCTTGCCCTGCTCCGTGGCTGCCCTGGAGGGCAGCCACAAGCTGGAATGTCTACTCTCCACCCATCCTTAATGAGACTCCTTCCACCCACGTTACCAGGCTGTGTTGTGCCCTCATGTTGCCCTCTTCAGGGACAGGAAATATACCTCTTGGCTCTTCTTCTGCCTCTGCCTTGTCACATAGAGTCAGAGCAATGACTATAATTCATATAAAATTATGATAATGAGGCTGGGACGGAACAAAGGGAGAAAGGGCGAGAAGGAACAGCTAACTTTGGGACACGATGCAATATTGCACAGATGCTTTCCATTTGGCTTTGCTCCATTCAGTATGTCCCCAAGGAACCCTCACCTCACCTTTGGGGGTAGGAGACGTTGGTAACAATGAAATGAGGTGGGGTTGAGAAGGATGCACATAATGGAATATTCTTGTGTAATACCAAATGAGGAACAGGGGGGAGTGAAAGAAACGTGGCAAGACATGTGAATGGATGCAGAGAGAAGGAAACAGAACCAGATGATGTACGCAAACAATAAGCATTTATCAAGGACCTACTAATATCTAGGCCTTTATTTAGCACCTATTATGTGCCCTGAGTGATTTAAATTCAAAACGAGGGGTCTCTACTTTTTATTTAAACAAGAAATTGAAAATAAAGAATAGACAACAGAACTGAAACCGATGATAATAATTTCACACACAAATGTAATCTTTGTAAATTAATTGTCACAACAAGAAAACCAAAAGAGCCCAGAAAGCACCTTAGTCAACAATCAACTGACTTACTTGCAAGATGAGTAGAAATGGTTGCCAAAGGCAGCACCAGGTTAGAATATAAACTCGCATATGAAACCTTGTAAAGAATGGTGATAATGAACAATTATGAGTAGCATAATCTCATAAAGCAAGAAGAAGCAATGGAAGGTAAAAAGCAAATGTCCAGCCAAGCAAAGGGCATCATCCAAAGGGCAACCCCTCTGGACACTTTGAGAAATCGCAAAACTCATTTACCGACTCCAACCTTCCTATGGAAGCAAAGACCCATATTTTCCTTTTTTTTACTTCAGTTTTTTTTTGTTAAACATTTTTAACTTTTCCAAATAATATTTTATTTTTCCCAATGACATGTAAAAACAATTTTAACCTTCATTTTTCAAAATTTTGAGTTCCAAATTCTCCCCTTTTCTCCTTCCCCTTTCCCTTCCCTGAAACGATAAGCAATTTGTTACAGATTATACATGTGCAATCATGCAAAACATATTTCCATATTAATTGTGTTGTGAAAGAAGACCCACCCCCCAAAAAAACCCACAAAAAAGTAAAGAAGTGAAAAATGTTGTGCTTCGATCTGCATTCAGACTCCAGCAGTTCTTTCTCTGGGTTGTGGATAGCATTTTTCATCATCAGTCCTTTGGAATTGTCTTGCTGAGAATAGCTAAGTCATCCACAGCTAATCGTCAGCATTGCTGTTACTGTGTACAAAGTTCTGGTTATGCTCATTTCACTTTGCATCAGTTAATGTAAGTCTTTCCAGGTTTTTCTAAAATCATACTGCTCCTCATTTCTTATAGCACAATAGTATTCCATTACTATATACCTTGTTCAGTCATTCTTTAATTGATGGGCATCCCCTCAATTTCCCGTTCTTTGCCACCACAAAAAGAGCTGCTATAAATATTTTTGTAGGAAAAATCCTTTCCTCTTTTAAAGAAATCTCTTTGGGAATTGGAAATCTAGGGAATATCCATCAGCTGGGGAATGGCTGAACAAGTTGTGTTATATGTAAGTAATGGAATACTATTGTGCTATAAGAAATGATGAGCAGGCAGACTTCAGAAAAACCTGGAAAGGCTTATATGGACTGATGCTGAGTGAAGTGAGCAGAACCAGGAGAGTGTTGTACATAGTAACAGCCACATTGTACAATGACTAACATTGATAGGCTTAGCCCTTCTCAGTAATGCAAGAATCTAAGACATCTGCAAAGGTCTCATGATGGAAAATGCTATCCACATCTGAAGAAAGAACTATGGAGTTTGAATGCAGATTGAAGCATACTATTTGCTATTTTTTTCTTCTGTTTGGTTTTGTTTCCTCTTTCTTGTGGTTCCTCCTATTGGTTCTAATTCTTCCTTACAACATCACTAATGTGAAAATATGTTTAATAGGAATGTATATGTATAACCTATATCAGATTGTGAGCTGTCTTGGGGAGGGAGGGGGAGAAAAATTTAAAACTCAAAAGCATATGGAGGTGATTGATGACAAATCAAAATAAATTAATAAAAACATTTTTAAAAAATCACTTTTGGATACAGATCTAGTAGTGGTATTGCTGGATCAAAGGATATGCCTAGTTTTATAGCCCTTTAAGCATAGTTAATTGCTGTCCAGGACTAGTTCCCGACTTTGCCAACAGCACATTAGTGTCCCACATCCCCTCCAACATGTGTCATTTTCCTTTTCTGTCATAGCCAATCTGATAGGTGTGAGGTTGTACCTCAGAGTTGTTTTAATTTGCATTTCTTGTATTCTTATAAATTTGACTCCGTTCTCTCTATATTTGAGAAATGAGGCCTTTATCAGAGACACTTGGTGCCAAAAAATTTTCCCCAGCTTTCTGTTTTCTTTCTGATCATGCTTTCCTTTGTTCTGTTTATGCAAGGCTTTTTTACTATAAGGTAATCAAAATTGTCCATTTTACATCTTCTAATATTCTCTATCTCTTGTTTGGTCATAAATTCTTCCCTTCTCCATAGATCTGACAGGTAAACTATTCATTACTTTCTTGATTTGTGATTGATAGAAAAAGAAAAGACATCAATAAAACACATGTTCATGTACACATGTAAAATTCATGCATATAATTGCATACATAAATATATGTATCCCTCTAAAATATATTGCTTTTCCTGCCACAGTAAACAGAAGATACTGATGGTAATGATCTTCAGTGTTGCGTAATTACACTTTTTTCTTATCTTTCTCAACTCCTAAAGTAATTGAAAGTAAAAATTGATTTGACATTTTCTTTTTTACTTTTTTATTTAATTTTCTTTATTTTTTGTTACATTTTAATTGCGAATTGGCTCCTTCCCTCCTTCCCCACTCCACACCAGAGAAGGCCACCATTTAACAAAAAAAATGTATACACACACACACATATATGTAAAACCACACTAAGCATGCTTCTATTTATCAGTTCTTTCTCTGGAGGTGGATAGCATCTTCCTTTGAAGATGATTTGAGTGTTTATAATACTGAAAATGACTTAGTCGTTCACAGCAATTCTCCAAACAATGTTGCTCTTATTGTATTCTCTTGGTTCTGCTCATTCCACTTTTCATTATTTCGTGCAAGTCTTTCCATGTTTTTCTAACATCAACAGCTCATCATTTCTCATAGCACAGTAGTATTCCACGATTTGATATTTTCTAAGAGAAATGCAGCACCAAGAACTAGTCTCAATAATCCACATGTCGTTTGGGCTATATAGCCTAGCCATCTCCTTTGTGATCTTTTTCAAACTCTAGATTGCTCCTGACCTGGGTGATTTGAACGAATGAATGCATAAAGCATTTATTAAGCGTTGACTATGTACAAAGCACATCTGAGTACAACAATACTCTGGTTTCAGGAAATCTCATTAGATTATCAGGTTCTTAATTAAAAAAAAAAGATTATGAGGTCCTTGAAGGCCAGGACTGTCTTTGCCATTCTTCATTTGTCCAGGGCTTTGCACAGTGCCTGGCATACAGGAGGCATTTAATAAATGCCATTTGACTATTGAGTGACTGGTGGACACATCAACCATTCCTGACACTGTGTATGTAGCATGCTGTGTCCATAATCTCCCACCTCTCTATTAAGAATCAGGAAATAGGCTTCATCTTCAGTCCTTTGGAAGCAAGATTGGTCCTTATGCTTGCTTCAGTTAACAAGCTTTTTTCTTACTGTTATTTCCCTTTACGTTATTTGGGGCATTATATGTGTCTACATATAAATATATGTGTGTGCATATATGTATATATGTGTGTGTGCATATATATGTACATATATGTGTATGTGCGTATATGTGTGTGTGTGTGTGTGTGTGTATACATTTATGTCTCAGACACATTTTTTGGTCACAGATCAATAAACTTCAGGCTGGGAGAGTCCAATCTGAATTTTTACCATCTTCAAGTTGTTGGGGGAGGAATTAAGAAGGCTTTGCTGCCTCATTGCCAGGATACCATTTTAAAGAGCTGGTGACAACCTAGGTTTGAGTAAGCCAGATGTCACCTTCTGCCTTCCGCTACAAAATGGCGTGCACATGTAGATTTCTGGCCTCAGCCTTCAAAGGGGCCCCTATGTGCTATGTGGTTTGAAGGAAGGACCAGGCCCAGCTCCTCTATGTGACCTTGATAACTGGAGCTCTTTACTGTTAAGGAAAAACCCCCAACAGTTTCCTTCTGTTACCTCCTGGCCTTCAGTTACCATTTTCTTTTTAATTAGGGGAGAAACACCAACCCTTTCCCAGGACAGGGGAAAGAGAAATGCGTTGCTAATCCCCAACTAAGCCAAGTTTTTGCTTCCTGGCATGTGCCCAGAGATGGAGAAACTGCCTTTGAAGATGGGAAATGTGACCTGACCACATTCCAACGTGATGCTCATGGTGCTTGGGAGAGGTCCCTGGGGTAAGATCATTCCATCCATCATAGAAATAGCCTTGGACTTAGAGGGAGATGCAGGAGACCTCTCCCTTCCCTCACTTCTGTCCACCCATGAATCTTTCTGGCTGTATTTGCCATCGGTGTTGTTTCTGCTGGGACCCCTTGCAGCCTCTCCCCAACCCCAAATTACCAAATATATATATTTTTAAGTTCTTACATATGTACATTGTGTTTCTCCTGATAGCATAAAAGTCCCTTAGAGGAGAGATGATTCTATTTTTTGTCCTTGTAGCCCCAGCATTTAGCACAGTGCTTGGCACACAGGTGCTTTAAAATGCCTGGTGAATGGTTAATTGGTTGGGGCATGTGGGGCAGGCTGGGAGATGGGACACGTGTCAGTCCACCATTCCTCCTCCTTAGGGAGGTGAGTGTTACTTTCTGGGGCAGAATTGCTACCCCTAGCCTGGTTTCCGAACTCCTTTAATATTCTTCTTTTCTATGGGAAGAGCACTGACTTTGGAGTCAGAGGATATAGGTTCAAATACCACCCCTACTACTTACTAATCTATGTGATTACTTCTATGTGATTACATGTCACTTCACTGCTCTACGCCTCAGTTTCCTCATCTGTAAAATGAGGAGGTTGGATTAGATGGCCTCTAAGGTCCCATTCTAAGTTTATGAACCTAGGATTCATAAAACTTCAGCCCCCAAATCTCTGATCCCATGACCTTCATCCATGAATTCTTCCTCCCAATGTACCCCAACATTCATTGATCACTGTATTTTGTCTAACTGCCATCAATGGAGGTGACATCAGCTGATTAGAACACAACCTAACTGCTATGTTGCCTAAGCAGCCAGTCTTTTTTGGAAGGTGGTAGAAGACAAAGCAGAAAGATTGAACGATTTATTGGGTGCTGCTTGCCCAGCAAATTCCTTCGTTGTGTTTTGATGACAGAGAACAACACACCCATTGCTCTGCAATCAATAGAGGCTTGGCCAGAGTTACCAGTATGAATTTTTCATGTTTTATATTGAGAATCAGCTGTCAACAAATATTAGAGGCCCATTCAGCTGGTGTGTTAGTCCCAGAGGGAGTAATAAAGTATATAGATGTCTGGTCCCTGCCCTCAAAGAGTTTACCATCAAAAAGGAACATGTGCTTCTGCTCCTCCTCTTCCAGATTATGCTCAGAATTTAGACCTAGAAGGGACAGATAATTCAACCCCTCCTTTTACAGAGAAGGAAACTGAGGCCCACAGAGGGTGACTAACTTGGTTACCTGAGTTTATGCAGGTGGAAAGTAGCAGAGTTCATGTTTGAAAATGGTTCCTTTGACTTCCAAATTGGGGCTCTTCTTCAATACACCACGATCCTTTCAATTTAGACCTACTTGTCTTTACCAGTGAACGATGGATGAGAACATTGTCAAAGATGAGAATTAACAGTATCACTGAGTAATAGTTCAAAGTTCTTTGGAGGCAAGTGGAATGGAGGGGATCCCAGATTTGAAAACAGAGGACTTACCTTGCCTACTAATCACCCAACTGGAGTCGGATTATGACACGTTCTCAGTTAACTCAGTGGTCAAGTAAGAGGGTTGACTTGAAGACCTCCAGAGTGTCTTCCAGTGATATACCGATGGGCCTATGGCCACTGGATCTGGAGGCTGAGTTCAAATCTTGCCTTTCATATTTACTGCTCATATGACTTCATACAAGTCACTTAATCCTACTGTGCCTCAGTATCCTTATCTATAAAATGAGGGGGGTGCACTAGAGGACCTTTAAGGTCTTTTCCAGATATTTACCAATGGGCCTATGGCCACTGGCTCTGGAGTCTGAGAACATGAGTTCAGATTCCAGAAATTATGTCATGCTTTCTACGTGTTGTTATTGTTCAGACTTGTCCAAATCTTTGTGATCCCACAGACCATACTGTCCATGGGTTGGTTTTTTGGTTTTGTTTCTTGCTTTTTTGCAGAGATAGTGGAGTGGTTTGCCTTTTTCTTCACGAGTGGATTAAGGCAAACAGAGTGCTCAGGGTCACACAGCTAGTAAGTATCTGAGGCTGGATTTGAACTTAGATTTTCCTGACTCCAGGCCCAGTGGTGCCATGGTGCCACCTAGCTGCTTTCTACATACATGGTCATACATGGTCTTAAGTCACTTAACCCCTCTGTGCCTCAGTTTCCTCATCTGTAAAACGAGGGAGATAGACTAGATGGAAGTCTCTTCTAGGTGTATGGCTCTGAGGGTAATTCCCCCCACCCCATCTCAAGCCATTGAGAACATTGGACTTGCTTATGAAAGCTTTTCCAATTGGATATCATCACATTTCTGTTCTGTTTGTGGGGAATAGGGAGGAGAGGGATTTTTTTCCTGCTCAGTGGCTGCTCTCTGGAATCTCCCTTCCTGCTTAATCATTTCTGATTTCTGGGGCCTGGTAATAGGAGTTGGAGTGTCAGGAGCCACCTCAGGATAATGTCACCAAAAGTGATTCACGGAAATTATTCTCTCAGTATCACATTCTGAAAGGACAGAATCAACACTGAACCACTGGGGATGGAGAACAGGCCTAATTATGCGTTTACAAGTATTTGGCCAGTGTTTATGGTCTGAATCGTATCCTTTCAGGCAGAATAGACACTCCTACAGATTCTCCCTCACTTGTTTAATGCTTTACAAAATGTGGATAATGTAAGTATCATTCACCCCCATTTTACAGATGCTGATAAACGAGTGAGTGATCTGCCCATATTCAGAGTTAAACACCAATGGTTAAATATTCAGGTTAGCATCAGAACAAGAACTTAGATCCTGATACAAAGTCTGTGCTCTTTCTTATTTCAGCATGTTGTCATTCACTGGTGTGTGTGTGTGTGTGTGTGTGTGTGTGTGTGTGTGTGTGGTACACATGCATTAAGACAACTAGGGGGTACCATGGATAGTCTGTTCAACTTAGAATCAGGAAGACCTGAATTCAAATCCTTCCTAAGACACTAGGTGCTGGGCAATTCCCTTAATCATTCTGTGCCTCACTTTCCTCATTTATATAATGAGGGTAATATCACACCTACTTCCCAGGATTGTTGTGAGGACTGAGTGAGATAATACAGGCAAGAGGCATATATACACAAGTACACACTCACACACACACACACACATATATGTACACACATATTCATGTAGACACAGGTATAGATATGTGTGCATGCTGATGAAATAATAAAGAAAAAAAGGAAACAAAATTCAGGATTTCCTTGTGTTGTATGTATACATATATAGTGACTGTGTAGATATATCTATGCACATGTATATGTTCACACTGTGTGTATTTTCACACACCTGTTTATGTATAGATGTATGTTTTTTTTCTTTTTCTTTTTTTTTTTTTTGATGAGGCAATTGGGATTAAGTGACTTGCCCAGGGTCACACAGCTAGTAGGTGTATGTTCATATAAATATATACATATATATTTGTACAGAGCAAGGGAGATCTGGATTTTATCTATTTCTTCATTCTATATCATTTTATCAGTAAACCCGTAACACATTTGCTGAATTGAATTTAATGGCATCCATAGATCCATAGGGTGACTATGTGGTGCAATGGACAGAGTGCCAGGCCTGGAGTCAGGAAGTCTCAATTTCCTGAGTTCAAATCTGGCCTCAGACACTTACTGGCTGTGTGACCCTGGGCAAGTCACTTTACCCTGCTTGCCTCAGTTTCCTCATCTGTAAAAATGAGCTAGAGAAGGAAATGGCAAACCACTGCAATATCTCTGCCAAGAAAACCCCAAAAGGGGTCATGAAGAGTTGGGCACAACTGAAAATGACTGAACAGCAGCAAATAGGTCCATAGAATGTTAGAGCCTTTTGGTTCTTCGGAGATCACCTCACCTGGGCTCTTCATTTTATTATTACTATTTTTAAATGGTCGAGGAAATAGGAGCCCAGAGAAATGACACAATTCGCTCCAGACCATGTAGCTAATTAGTGGCAGAAACAGGATTGGATTTGGGTCTTTTGACATCTGGTGTAGGGCTCTTTCCAGCGTGTGATGCTATATTTTGGTTATATCATGATAAATTTGGTAAATGAAAACCTACTAAGTTTTTAGGCAACCGTGCCTTTGTCATCCATCACTGTAATGATCACATAATCTATTTCAATTGATCAATCATGTATGATTTGATGCTGGGTGAGTCTTATTCAAAGAGAACCATCCCATCCCTGTCTTCCGGCAAAATGCACACGTCAGTACAGGGCATGAAGACAATAGAATAAAAACATTAAATGAAGACATGAAAAAGCAGTACAATTTCTTGATTCTGAGGGAAGATTAAACTGCTACTAACCCAACATTATCTGGATAATCTTGACATCAATAGATTTTATTGGATCACATCTACCATGTGTTCAGCAGCTCAGCTTTTCTGTGATTCAGTTACAACTGGGGGATGGATTATAGGATTATAGGTTTCGAGTGTATAGAACCTTAGAGGTCATCAAATCTAACCCTTCGCTTTATAGATGAGACCCAGAGGAGGTTACATGACTAGTCCAAGGTCTCATAGATAGGAAATGGAATCCAGGACCTCTGTCTCCTTATCAAACATTCTTTCCATACATGTTCCATACATCTCTTAGCCACTCCTTTCATCATTATAGACACAAGCCAAATTGAGATATTATTCAAAATATATTTGTCACATGCTGGTTATAGCAGGTACCTTTTTTTTTTTAGTATTGAAACATTTATTAAGTGATTGTCAAATGGGATATAGTAACATCAAAATTAATTGTTATGATCAAGAAAGATTCCTATAGAGATTATACAGATATTTCAATATTAAGAAAATAATTGTCTTCATAGAGCATATTAATGATATCTCTTTTTTTGGAATTTATTTAGTATTTTATTTTCCCCCAGTTATATGTAAAAACATTTTTTAACATTCATTTTTAAAACTCTGAGTTCCAAATTCTCTCCCTTCCTCCCTCCCCACCCTCCTCCTCATCGAGAAGGCAAGCAATTTGATATAGGTTATACATGTGTAGTCATGCAGAATATTTCTATATTAATCATATTGTGAAAAAAAAAACATAGACAAAAAAACCTCAAGAAAAATAAAGTTAAAAAAAGTATACTTCAATTTGCATTCAGACACTATCAGTTCTTTCTCTGGGTGTGGATAGCGTTTTTCATCCTAAGTCCTTCAGAGTTGTCTTGGATCATTGTGTTACTGAGAATAGCTAAGTCATTTACATTACAATATTGCTGTTACTTTGTGTATAGTACATTTCATTTTGCATCAGCTCATGTAAGTCTTTCCAGGTTTTTCTGAGAGCATCCTATTTTCTCCTGTTCCTGATGAAAAAGATCAGGAAAGTTCCTTTGGACTGATTGACAAGAAGCTCCTCACAACTAGAGTTATGGACCTCAAACTGCTCACTTTTCTCACTAAACTATTCACAAAGGCTTAGGCTGTCGGAACTAGTAAAATATTCCTTTCTTGGGCTGAATACAACACTAAATACAGCCCATATGTCTTCTCCCTGTCTTCCTGCATTTATACTATGAAGTTGATCTTTAAGAAGAGAAGAATGCTCCTGGAGATGTGTGCCACTTACGTTTTAGTCAAGAGTTCTTTGCGTGCCATAGTTGGGTGACATGTCAAAGCTAGTGACTTTTTTGTAGGTTGTTCCTGGGGCAGGAGTGGAGAGCTGCTGGCTTCACTCAAATCAATTGAAGCAGCTAGGTTGCAGAAGTAAAATAGAGGCATGGGTGGGGCTAGTTGGAGATGTGCTAAGCCAAAAGTTAGTGCCAGGATGCAGGCACCAAGACCGGAGGAGGATCTGAAGGTATTTGCAAAAAGATGGCTGAGGAATCTAAACACAGGGAAGAAAGTCAGTGGTATTTGCATGAACATAAGAGATGCCTGTCAGGGACTATGAGGTAAGCCCAATACCAGTGCCAGCATGGAAACACACAAGGAATTAGGATCCGCCTTAGCTCCCATAACTTAGATAGGCAATCATAGCCTGGATCTGATATTGTAACCTTACCATCACCTTTTTTTCCTCCACAGCAGTACACGGTATGCATGGCGGCTCAGCAGCAACATGAAATACAATCAGAAAAACATGGTTACTCAGGAACCTCCCTCTCCCCTACCTCCTACATACCGCATTTACCACAATGATAATTAAAGGAGTCCCACATCCAAACACTCTGAGCGCACCCATGTTTCAAAGCCTTTATTGATCCCTCCACCTCTGGCCTCCTCATACTCTTGCCACATCATCCACCGATACCATCAGTGTCGCTAGGTGGTGCTGGGAGTACTGGACCTAGAATCAAGAAGACCTGAGTTTAAATCCCACCTCAGACATTTACTAGCTGTGTGACCCTGGTCAAGTCATTTAACTTTTCTGCCTCAGTTTCTGTAACTATAAAATGGAGATAGTAACAGCACTTATCTCCCAGGGTTGTTGTGAGGATCAAATGAGATGATCTGTGTAAAGCGCCTGGCACAAGGTAGGTGTTTAAAAAGTACTTATTCCCTTCCCTTCCCCTGCACATTACAATCTCCCCACCCTCAAGGCACTTTGTCGTTGTTGTTTTTTATTATTACCAAATAATAATTGACCTCCGCATTGCCCACCCTCATATACCAACCTCTTCCTTCTCCGTGGAACTCCTGATTACTCATGAGGAAATGCTAGTGCAATCACTGGCTTCCTTCTTCATCTGCTTGCAATGCAATGAGATGTCTCTGCAGATATCATCTCCCCTCATACCTCTTCATCTCCCCGCCACATGGCATCCCAATCTCTTAACGGTGACCTGTCTCGGTGTATCTCTTTTACCTGAGGTACTGGGCCCATGTGGACTGCTGCTTGAGCACACTGCCTCAGAATAGGACAGCCTCCTTTGGCCAAAGGGAAAAGGTTCTGGGAGTACTGTTCATGGTGTCATGGAGTTCTTTGACTACCTCAGGGGTACTGGGGTTTCAAAACTGATTCTTATATTCTTTCCTTGGGTATGTAACCATCTCAATCAATTGGATATTAAAACTGGGCCAGTTGATACCTAAAGTTAAGAATAATTTTAAAGGGTAACTTTTCTTTTTTATTATGAATTTAACAAATACTATTAAGAGTGAACATTTCAATACAGAAAAAAAAACAAAACAAAAAGAAGGATTGCATATGTAACTGTGCACTTCTGCGAATACAGTTTATTTTAGTATATATTGACTATAATATTTAGTAACAAAATTACTCTCCTAGTCTGTGTCCCCTTCTGACTTTCCTTCCGCTCAGTTATGTTTATTTTTTTAATGCTTAGATTATGCTCTTTTCTTTATTTTCTTCTTTTTCCTCATCACTATCGCTACCCATCAAACATTCAATAGAATCTCTCCCTTGTAACCAATAAATATAGCTAAGCAAAACAAACGAACACATTGGCTCTGTTTGTATTTGGATGTCTTCTTCTGCTCCTCTGGTCCACCGTCTCTCTGCCAAGAAGTAGGATTCATGAGTCATCATAAGTCTTCTGGAGTCATGCCCAGTTACCACATTGATCCAAATTTTCTGAAGGCTTTCAATGTAGTTTTTCTTTGCACTGTTGCGGTCATCATGAAAGCTGTTTTCCAGGTTCTGCTCACTTCTTTCCATATGGTTCCATACAACTATTCCCAAGTTTCTCTGAAGCCATCATATAATAATTTTTTATTCTATAATAATGTTCCATTTACTTGGCACAATTTGTTCAGACATCCTGCAAATGATGAGTAACCACTTTATTTCCTGTTCTTTACTACAAGAAAAAGTATTACTATAAATATTTTTGTATCTATGTGTCTTTCCCCTATAATACTAACCTCTTTGTGGGCATATGCCTATTAGGAGTAATAGCAGTATCTCTGGGTCAAAGGGTATACTCAGTTTAGCAACTTTTGGGGCATTGTACCAAAATTTCTTTCAGAGATGGTTGGATTAATTCTCAGCTCCACCAACAGTACCTTCAAGCGCTTGTCCCCTTGTAGGCTTTCCAATAATTGTCATTTTCCTTTTTTTTTTTTTTGATCATCTCTTTCATTCTGATGGGCATGTGTTGTTTTAATTTTCATTTTCCTTCTTATTAGTAATTTGGAACATTTTTTTCATTTGGTTGTTGATAGCTTGCATTTCTTCTTTTGAGAACTACATGTTCATATCCATTGGCCATTTATCTATTGGGAAAGTCATGCATTTTTATTTTTTTTTTTTAATTTTTAGGTAAGGCTGTTCATTAATTAATTTATTTTTAGTTTTTAATATTCACTTCCATAAGATTTTGAGTTCCAAATTTTCTCCCCATCTCGTCCCTTCCCCCCACCCCAAAACAGCATGCATTCTGAATACCCTTTCCCCTGATCTGCCCTCCCTTCTATCTCCCCCCTTCTCTTATCCCCTCCCCTTCTATTGTCCTGTAGATTTCTATACCCCATTGCCTGTATATCTTATTTCCCAGTTGCATGTGAAAACAATTTTTAACATTTGTTTTTAAAACTTTGAATTCCAAATTTTCTCCCTTTCTCCCTCCCCACCCACCCTCATTGAGAAGGCAAGGAACTCAATACAGGTTCTACATGTGTAGTCATGCAAAACACTTCCATAGTAGTCACGTTGTGGAAAACGATTTCCCTTCATCCTATCCTGTCCCCCATTTGTTCTATTCTCTCCTTTGACCGTGTCTCTCCTCAGAAGTGTTAGCTTCTGTTTATCCCCTCCTCCCGTCTGCCCCTTCCTTTATCATTTCCCCCTCTCTTTATTCCCTTCCCCCCTATTTTCCTGTAGGGTAAGATAGATTTCCATACCCAATTGAGTGTGTATGGTATTCCCACCTTAAGCCAAATCCAATGAGAATAAGATTCACTCATTCCCTCTCACCTTTCCCCACTGTAAGAGCCTTTTCTTGTCTGTTTTATGCGAGATAATTTACTTTATTCTACCTCTCCCTTTCTTCTTCTCCCAGTATAATCCTCTCTCATTCCTTAATTTTATTCTCCAGCTATCACTCCTTCATCTTCAACTCACTCTGTGCCATCTATCTATCTATCTATCTATCTATCTATCTATCTATCTATCTATCTATCTTTCTACCTATCCATATAATTTTTTCCCCTCCAACTACCCTAATACTGACAAAGGCCTCATAAGTAACAAATATCATCTTTCCATGTAGGAATGTAAACAGTTCAACCTTAATAAGTCTCTTATGATTTCTCTTTCTTGTTTACCTCTTCATGCTTCTCTTGAGTCTTGTATTTGAAAGTTAAATTTTCTATTCAGCTGTGGTCTTTTCATCAAGAATGTTTGAAAGTCTTCTATTTCACTGAATGTTCATTTTTTCCCCTGAAGGATTATACTCAGTTTTCCTGGATAGGTGATTCTTGGCTGTAATCCCATCTCCTTTACTCTCTGGAATATCATATTCCAAGCCCTCCAGTCCCTTAATGTAGAAGCTGCTAAATCGTGTGTGTTATCCTAATTGTGTTTCCACAGTATTTGAATTGATGCTCACTAGCTGTGTGTCCCTGGGCAAGTCACTTAACCCCTGTTGCCAAAAAAGGAAGAGAAAAAAAAGAAAGAAAAACACAATATTTGAATTGTTTCTCTCTGGCTGCTTACAATATTTTCTCCTTGACCTCAGAACTCTGGAATTTGGCCACAATAAATCTAGGAGTTTTCCTTTGGAGCTCTCTTTCAGGAGGTGATTGATGGATTCTTTCCACTTCTACTTTACCCTCAAGTTCTAGAATATCAGGGCAATTTTCCTTGATAATTTCTTGAAAGATGATGTCTAGGCTCTTTTTTTGATTATGGCTTTCAGATAGTCCAATAAATTTTAAATTATCTCCTGGATCTATTTTCCAGGTCAGTTGGTTTTCCAATGAGATATTTCACATTGTCTTCTATTTTTTCATTCTTTTGGGGTTTTTTTTCAATGTCTTGATTTCTCATAAAGTCACTAGCTTTCATTTGCTCCATTCTAATTTTTTAAATTAATTAATTTATTTTGAATTATCAACAATCACTTCCACAGGCTTTTGAGTTTTAAATTTTTCTTCCCTTCCCTTCCTAACCTCCCTTCCCAAGATAGTGCACAATCTGATATTGGCTATACATGTACGTTCCTATTAAACATATTTTCACATTAGTGATGTTGTAAGGAAGAATTAGAACCAATAGGAGGAACCACCAGAAAGAGGAAACAAAAACATAACAGAAGAAAAAAATAGCAAATAGTATGCTTCGATTTGCATTCAAACTCCATGGTTCTTTCTTCTTTGTGGATAGCATTTTCCATCATGAGGCCTTTGGAGATGCCTTAGATCCTTGTATTGCTGGGAAGGGTTAGGTCTATCAATATTAGTCATTGCACGACATGGCTGTTACCATGTACAACATTCTCCTGGTTCTGCTCACTTCACTCAGCATCAGACCATACAAATTTTCAGGTTTTTCTGAAGTTTGCCTGTTCATCATTTCTTATAACACAATAGTATTCCATTACGTTGATATACCACAACTTGTTCAGCCATTCCCCAGTTGATGGGCATCCTCTCAATTTCTAATTCTTTGCCACCACAAAAAGATCAGCTATAAATATTTTTGTACATGTAGGTCTTTGCCCCATTTTTATGATCTCTCTGGGATATAGCCCTAGAAGTGCTATTGCTGGGTTAAAGGATATGCACATTTTTATAGTCCTTTGGGCGTAGTTCCAAATTGCTCTCCAAAATGGTTGGACCATTTCACAACTCCACCAACAATGCATTAGTGTTCCATTTCCCCCACATCTTCTCCAATATTTATCATTTTCCTGTTTTGTCATGTTGACCAATCTGATAGGTGTGATGTGGCACCTCAGAGTTGTTTTGATTGCATTTCTCTAATAAATAGTGATTTAGAGCATTTTATCATATGACTATAGATGGCTTTAGTTTTTTCATCTGAGAACTGCCTGTTCATATCCTTTGACCATTTATCAATTGGGGAATGATCCATTCTAATTTTTAAGGAAGTATTTTCTTCAGTGAGCTTTTGGACTTCCTTTTCCATCTGGCCAATTCTGCTTTTTAAGGTATTCTTCTCATTGGCTTTTTGGACCTCTTTTGCCATTTGGGTTAGTCTGTTTTTTAAGGTGCTATTTTTTTCAGTATTTTTTTGAGTCTCCTTTAGCAAGCTGTCGACTTGTTTTTCATGATTTTCTTGCATCACTCTCATTTCTCTTCTCAGTTTTTCCTCTATTTCCCTTACTTGCTTCTCAAAATCCTTTTTGAGCTCTTCCACAGCTTGGGACCAATTCATATTTTTCTTGGAGGCTTTGGATGTGGGAGCTTCGACCTTGTTATCTTCTTCTGGTTTTATGTTTTGATCTTCTTTGTCACCAAAGAAAGATTCTATGGTCTGACTTTTTTTGCACAGTTTGTTCATGTTCTTGGACAATTACTTGAGTTTTAAACTCTTTCTTAGGGTAGAGGTCTGCTTCTAGTGTGGAGAATGTACTGTCCCAAACTTCGGAGGTTTTGTGCAGCTGTTTTCAGAACTACTTCTAGGGACCTGTAAATTTTCCATTCTTCCAAGGTGGTATGATCAAGGGAGAGGTGTTTATTCCTTTCCTGGTCTATGAGTAACCACAAACACTCTTTTTCTGCCTTGGAACTGTGAGGAGGATTGCTTCTTTACCACCACTACAAGCTCCACCACACAAGTGCTCCTCCTCAACCCAGGACCACCACCCAGAACTGCAACCCCAAGCATGGGCAAAGCAAGAGAAGCCTGCCTGAGCACTGGCAAAGATATCCCTGCAATCATACTCTGATCAGCCACTCGACTCCCATGTCTATGGGCCAAGAGCTCTGGAAGCAGCCACTGCCCCAGGGCTTCTCTCTCACAGAGGTCACAGACCTTTGCTACTGATCTTCTAAGTTGTCTTTGGTGTTTGTGGGTTGAGAAGTCTGGAAACCATCACAGCTGCATGTGGTTCAGTCCTCTGAGGCCTGTTCCAGGTTCACTGAGGCCTGGTCTTTGCCTGTGCACCCATGCTGAACTATGTTCCTCTCCCAGCCTGGCACAATAGACCTTTGTAATCAACCATCCAGGTTGTCTTGGGCTGGAAATTTGTTTCACTTTTTCTTTTATGGGTTCTGCTGCTCTAGAATTTATTTAGAGCCATTTTTTACAGGTATTTGGAGGGCTTTGGGGGAGAGCTCAAGCAAGTCACTGCTTTCACTCCGCCATCTTGGCTCTACTTTCTGCACTTTTCCTACCTATTCACCAGTACTGGGGGTTATGAGTTAGGAGAGTAAAGGTCCAGGTCCTTGAAGATCTTCTATCGAAAGTGACCAATGCGGATTTCAGAAAAACCTAGAAAGATTTACATGAACTGATGCTGAGCGAACTGAGCAGAAGCAGGAAAACATTGTACACACTAAAAGCAACATTGTGCAATGACCAACTCTGATAGACTTAACTTTTCTCAGCAATGCAAGGATCTAAGAGAATTCCAAAAGACTCATAATGGAAAATGTTCTCCACATCCAGAGAAAGAACTATGGAGTCTGAATGCAGACCAAAGTATACTATTTTCACTTCTTTTTCTTTCTCGTGGTTTTTCTCTTTTGTTCTAATTCTTCTTTCACAACATGACTAATGTGGAAAAATTTTTAATATAATTGTACATGTGTAGCCTAATCAGATTGCTTGCCATCTTGGAAGGGAAGAGGGGAGGGAGAAAAAATTTGGAACTCAAAACCTTATATAAAAGTGAATGTTGAGGGCAGCTAGGTGGTGCAGTGGATAGAGCACTGGCCCTGGAGTCGGGAGGACCTGAGTTCAAATTCGACCTCAGACCAGACACTTGACACTTACTAGCTGTGTGACCCTGGGCAAGTCACTTAACCGCAATTGCCTAAAAAAAAAAAGTGAATGTTGAAAACTAAAAATAAATAAATAAGAAAGTGACCAATGGAATGCCTAGTGGAATGCCGTGGATGAAGTTTCAGCCAGTAGCTGCTAAGTCTATCATCTGGAATGCTGGGAAGGGTCCCACCACCAATCATTCAACCAAGAAGTATTTATTAAGAATGTCCTATGTCAGGGGCACCTAGGTGGCACAGTGGATAGAGCTCCAGCCTTGGAGTCAGGAGGACCTGAGTTCAAATCTGGCCTCAGACACTTGATACTTAACTAGCTGTACGACCCTGGGCAAGTCACTTAACCCAAGTTGCCTCACCAAAAAGCAAAATAAGAAAGAGAGAATATCCTATGTGCCTGTTGTTAAGTTGTTTCAGTTGTGTCTAGCTCTTTGTGACTGATTTAGGGTTTTCTTGGTAAAGATACTGGAGTAGCTTACCGTTTCCTTCTCTAGCTCAATTATAGATGAGGAAACTGAGGCAAACAAAGTAAGCGACTTGCTCAAGGTCACACAGCTAGTAAGTTTCTGAGGCTGGATTCAAACTCAGGTCTTCCTGACTCCAGGCCTGCCACTCTATCCACCACACCACTTTGCTGCCCTATGTGTTCAGCGCTGCTGAGGCAGACAGAGTTAAGTGACTTGCTCAGGGTCACACAGCTAGTAAGTGTCTAATGTCAAATTTGAACTCAGGTCTTCCTGACTCCACGCTCTATCCATGATACCTCCCAACTGCCTTATGTGCTCAGCATTGGGCTAAGGGCTGGAGACATAAAGACAAAAGCAAAACAGTCCCTGCCCTCAAAGAGCTTCCCCCCTCAATTGGGGGAAGACAACATGCACCAATATAGGCACGTATAAGATGTACATAGCCATGTCCCAGTTAGTGCACTAAGAAATGCCATGAAGCAGAAGGCGTTATTCAAATTCACACTGCATATTCAGAAAACAAATATAAGATAATTTTGGTGGGGGGGGGTCACTAACAAATGGGATGATCACGCTGAAGGTGTGTTCTGAACTGCTTTGAAAATAAAAAAAACAGGCATTGTAAGACACAGAGAAGTGGAGGTGTATTCTAGGCATGAGGGGACACCCTGTGCAAAGGCATGGAGGTGAGAGATGACATGTCTTGTGTGAGAAGCAGTAAAGCCTGGATCACAGAGGAGAATGATGCTTATGAAGGAGAACGATGTGTAATTAGGCTGGGAAGGTAGGTGGGGCCAGGTGGTGAAGGACTTTAAATGCCCAGCTGTGGAGGAGGTTCTATGGCATCCTGGGGGTAATAAGGACTCACTGATGACTACTGAGGATCATTTACTTTTACAGTTTCCCTAAGATTGGACAGAATATGGGCTCTGAGTTGGGAGGCGAGGCAGATGCCCTTACAAGCAGTGATTCCCCTCTACGAGGGCACAGTGATAGTTAATCAGTTCTGGCTGTTAGAAGGAACTTTAATGATTCCGTTTTGCCGCCAGGATAAAATACCAACTTTTCTGTTTGACATTCGAAGCCCTCCATAATCTGCCTTCACCTCATGTTTCCTGTTTTATTATACATTGCTCCCCCCATACATTCTATGTTCCACCTACTGCTTCTCTCTGTAAGTAACATCCCATGTCCTGTCTGTGCGCCTTTGCAAAGGGTGTCCTCTTCAGCCAGCCTGACGAAGAATCTCTCTTGACTTAGCTAAGCTGGTCCTTAGACAGCAGGTATCTCATCTGTCATAGGGCTGCTGAAGTAAAATCTTCTGATTCCTCTTGGTAGTTCACAGGTGACCTTGAACTCTTAAAAGAAAAAGTGCCTCATTGATGTGTTTTGTTTTTACGTTGAAAACACTTTCAGATTACCCCCACTCCATGAAAGGTCTCTTATGTAACAAAGTAAAATAATTAAATAAAACTAACAATATAGTGGGTGGCTAGGTTTCACAGTGGATGGAGCACTGGGCTTAGAATCAGGGAGACTCATCTTCCTGAGTTCAAATCCAGCCTCAGACACTCACTAACTATGTGACCCTGGGCAAGTCACTTCACCTTGTTTGCCTCAGTTTCTCATCTATCAAATGAGTTGGAGAAGGAAAAGGAAAACACTTCAGTATCTTTGCCAAGAAAACCCCAAATGGGGTCATGGAGGATTGGACATGACTGAAGCAATTGAACAAAACAATGTATGTAGTGACATAATCTGAAAGTGCATATAATATTCCACATCTGTAACATCTCTGTTTCTCTATTTAAAATTTTTAATCAACAGAAATCTCTTTTCTCTCCCACCTCCCATCCCATTAAAAAAAAAGAGAAAAATAATTTAAAAAATGTGATTCTAGAATCCCTGAGTCAGAGGTGGGGGATAGAGAACTTCTGAAATTCATTCCTAGTTCTACTCCTCACTATCTGAACTTTTTCTGCTTTCTTAACAGCAGCCTTCTCACTGTGGAGAGGCCTTCATTCAGGTCCCTTCTCTTCTGAATCTTTGACCTGGACCACTGTTCCATGAGCTGCTCAGTCCATGCAGCTCCACTACTTACATCATCTCCAGAAGCCTCCTCCTTCACCTCCAATTACAATTCATGGCAGTATGTGGTGCCATTATAAGAAGGATAGAGAAAGGAGGGAAAATGGTGCATTGATGTTAGCAAAGGGAAGTGTGAATCTGAGGGGATAAGTGGCATTTAGGACTGAAGGAAGAAGGAGATGTAGAAATGAGGGGAGGAGAGAAGGAAAGGAAGAGGTTGCCAAGTGATAGATTCACTCCATCCTGTCGAGATTCTTGTTTCTTTGCTCTTTGACTTGAAGGTCTCTCTCCACCCCCAATAAGCTCAGTGCCTGACTCACAATTCCTGCCCCCTTCAAATGCTCTGGTTGACTGATTCTTCAACATCTTGAAATCCTATGTCCTTTGTCTACTTCAATCACATGTAGATGGGGCCACACCTCATCCTTCCTCCCCTTCTCTCATGTCCCCTTAACTGCCATCTGGTCTGAATTTCCATGCTGTCTTCCTTATTAGAATTTATGCTCCTTGTGGGCAGGGACTATTTTTGCCTTTGTTTGTATCCACAGAACCGAATATGTAGCCTGGTACATAGTAAGTACTTAATAAAAATGTGATACCTGGCTAACTGAATGCATGAAGTAGCCCCAGGTCCAGAAATCCTAGTTGTAGCTCTGAGTGGTCCTTGTGGGGAGGAATGAATAATGAACTAATGAGGAGAAAAAACCCTAAAGTCAGGTACTGAGGATGCAAAGTCAAAGCAGTCCCTGTCCTTAAATAGCTTCCATGCTAATAGAAGGAAACAACACAAAATGGGGGTGGGGGGTGGGACTGTGTTTTGTTCTGGGGAGTTACAGGGATGGTGAGTGGAGTCATAGGAGAGTCAAATGGTAGAACCTTCCCAAAGCAATGGTGGTGCTGTTTGGAATTCGATTCCTACAGCAAGAGGTGGAAACTGGGAGGATGGAGAGGGAGGAAGGAGAGAAAAAGATAAACATAATATCCCCTTTTCCACCTTTCCTTTCTCACTTTCTTTCCTGACTCTCTGCTTGTATGCTTTTTCCTTTCTTCCTTCTCTCCCTTCCCTTTCCTTCTTTCCTTTCTTTTCTTCCTTCCTTTTTCTCTCTTTCTTTCTCTCTTTTCCTTCCCTCCCTTCCCTTTCCTTTTTTCCTTTCTTTTCTTCCTTCTTTCCTTTCTCTCTTTCTCTCTCTTCCTTCTTTTCCTTTTCTTTCTCTTTCTTTCTCTTTCTTTCTTTCTTTCTTTCTTTCTTTCTTTCTTTCTTTCTTTCTTTCTTTCTTTCTTTCTTTCTTTCTTTCTTTCTCTCTTTCTTTCTCTCTTTCTTTCTCTCTTTCTTCCTTTTCTCCTTTATTTGCTTCTGCCTCCTCCACTGCTCTCTCTGTCAGTTGCACTTACAGCCATTGATTTTATTTGGAGTACAAACCATTGGCTTAAATGCCTGACCTCTGCTAATTAGAGCCCTGCTTTCTTCCGTTGGCACCTGGCAAGTACTCTCCTTGTGAGAAGAAACAGGGGAATGCCTTCTTGCTCATCAGCCGATTGGTCTTTGATCTTTTGGGGAAAAAAATCTGAATTTAATTTATCTCGTTCTTTTATCAAGCCAGGGTTATGAAAGAGTGCTAAGTGAAACATACCCGACCCATCAAATAATCCTCTCAACTTAAAATTGATCAAAATGGGCATAGCAGCCCTGGGAGCATACATATGAGCATGGAGATGGGCCAACCCATTGACTTTGATCCCTTTCTCTGGTTTTCCTGTTATTTTAGTTATTTTGACCATGATGATGATTATGATTACTACTACTACTAATAATAAAAAGTGATGATAGTAATAAGTTCAGCAATAAGACTGGGAACTGATCATTTTTAGAGTTTCATCGTAGTTCTCTGCCAAAGAGCTTGACTATCTGTCACACTACTGCTTCAGAGATTAATATCACAATTTTTCAGCAGGGAAATTAATTAGGCAGATTAGGGAAAGTCTCAGGGCTTTCTGAGAACCTATAAAATATCTGGTTTTAATGTAGTTAAGGGGAAGTAGTGAGAGTTATTTCCAGGAAAGTGTTCCATTTTGCCAAAATAAGCATTTTCATCATTACCCCTCTACCACGAAAGTTACCACCACCATGATAAGAGACCTAAGTTCTTCAGTGCCCTTACTTTCTATGAGTGAAAGGGTGGGGGGTGGGGTAATCAATGATAACATATGCCATAGGGTGTGCTGCCAAATTGGCACACTCAGAGCATGCTCTGCACATGCCTATGGGCAGGGAGATGTATTTCTTTTGTTATTGGCTGTCTGGTAGAGGGTCTAGTAGGAGCTGGAATGCAGAGCTGGGAGCCAGAACTCCAAAGGGCTCATTTTTTAGTACTGCATCTAGTAGATTGGTTCTCGAACTCAGTTTCCTCATCTAGGGAAATAGAAAAGAATACTTCTTGGTAGAGCAGTAACTAAGGTAAGACTATAGAGGCTCTCTCCCAGGGTATCAGCATACAAGGCTGTACTTCCTCTTCAATTGTAGCTCCTCAGAGGACA
The DNA here is from genome assembly GCF_003287225.1 of Phascolarctos cinereus. Lineage (NCBI taxonomy): Eukaryota > Metazoa > Chordata > Mammalia > Diprotodontia > Phascolarctidae > Phascolarctos > Phascolarctos cinereus. The sequence continues at coordinate 35,175,205 of NW_027555958.1, forward strand.
CAGACAATTGCATATAAGGTTTTCAAAAGTCCCCATAGCTCTTGTGGTAGAGATGAAACATTTCCCCTCATGCTTTGGAAGAAGGTTACACCAGGGTGAGCAGAAATGTGGTAGCACATTCAAGAACTGTCTCTTTAAAAAAAAAAAGTTTTATTTGTTTTAATCAGCCAAGACCTGCCTTCTTACCCTCTCTCTACCCCTATTCCCAATTTAGAACAGGAATAAAACACAACCCCTTACAAACATGTATAGTCAATCAAAACAAATTTCTACCTTAGACATGTCCCCCCCCAAAAAAAAATTGTCCCCCTCTGCATTGAGTCCATTGCTTCTCTGTCAGAGGTGGATAGGATGTTTTATCATTAGTCCTCTGGAATCTTGGTTGATCATTACACTGATAAGATTTCAGCACAACAGTAGTCCATCACATTTACATGGCACGACTCATTCATCCATTCACCAATTCTTTGTCACCTCAAAAAGAACCAGAAATATTTTTGTACATCCTTAGAGTGTATTTTCTTAGGACTTATTCCTCCCTTAATCCTGTTGCTTTTCAGTCATTTCAGTTATGTCTAACTCTTTATGACCCCATTGGGGTTTTCTTTGCAAAGATTCTGGGTGAGTTTGCCATTTCCTTCTCCAGCTTATTTTACAGATAAGGAAACTGAGGCAAATGGCCCAGGGTTGCACAGTTAATAAGTATCTGATGCCAGATTGGAACTCAGGTCTTCCTGACTCCAGGCCTGGCACTCTATCCACTGTATCACCTAGTTGCCCCTCCCTTAATTTGTCCTCTTTTTAATTTCCCCTCCCTTTCTCCCTCATTTCCCTTTTATTTTCCTGTTTAGCGAAATATATTTCTGTACCCAACCCTCTGTGTGTAAGTATGTATTATTTTTTCTTTTAACCAATTCAGATGAGATCAAGGTCCAAGTATCATGTACTCTTCCTTGTTTGTGCTGGGAATCCTTATTATCAGATAATTTCCCCTAACCTTCTTTTCTCATTCTCCACCACTCCCCACAGTGTATTCCTCTTTCCCTCCCTTTTCACTCTTTTCTTAAGATCATTGAGACATAACAGAACCACTCTGAGACCTTGTCTAACTGGATACCCTCATGGACGCTAATGATGATGGTTTCTGAGCAGACACAAATATCATCTCCCCACATTAGAACGAAGGTGGTTTATCCTCACTTAGTCCTTTATCATTGTTCATTTATGTTAACTCTTTAATGCTTCAATTCCCTCCTGTGTTTGAATCCCAAAGATTCTCTGTAGCTCTGGTCTTTTCATCAGATACGCTTCCACGTCCCCTATTTCATTAAATATCCATTTTTTCACTTGTCATATTATTCTCTGGTTTGCTAGGTGAGTTATTCTTGGCTCTGAGCCCATATTCTTTGCCTTCTTGGAATATCATTTCCCAAGTTCTATGCATGGCCAAACTGGAATCTTGCAATATTGCATCTGCCTGGAAATTGTGAGGTCTGAGCATGAAACTGAACTTTTGGAGAAATAATATCTGGCATATCTCTTGTTGCTTGTGCTTTTGGTTATTAAAATGGCTTATTATAAATAATATTGGGGATCAGGAGCTGTGATTTCATTAGGGTGGGACATTCTCAGTGTGGTAATTCCCTCCTTCAGTGCAGATCAGTAACTTGCCTTTAACTCATCAATCAATCAATCAATCAATCAATCAACTAGCATATATTAAACACCTAATAAGTGCCAGGCAATGTGTTAACCCTGGGGACGCAAAGAAAGCCAGAGAGAATGCCCTGAGCAGAGAGATGGAGTGTCTTGTTTTGTGGAACAGCCAGGAGGTCAGTGTTACTGGATGAAAGGTATGTGAAAAGGAGTAAGATGTAAGAACACTGGAAAGGTAGGAGACAGCTAGGTTATATAGGGATTTGAATGTCAAACAAAGGGTTTTATGTTTATCCTGGAGGCAATGGGGAACCACTGGGGTTTTTAAATAAATACAAATGTTAGAGGTCTAACATGATCAGACCTTTTAGTTTAAGGAAAATCACTTTGGTGGGTGAATGGAGGATGGATTGAAGTGGGGAGATACTTGAGGCGAGCAGACCTACCATATTGCTATGCAATAATGCAAGGGTTGGGTGATATAAGTTCTGCAGAATACTTCTGGATTGCTTTCACATCAATTTGAATTTCAACCCAGAATACATGAAGTATGCCTGTTTCTCTGCAGCCCCACCAGCATCATTTTGCTGCTCTTAATTGCTTACTGCTGCTAGTTTTGGGGGGGAGAGGTAGTACTTCAGATGTGCATTTCTTTGACTATTAGTGAGGGCAAATATCTTTTAACAATTTGTACGTGGATGGAGTTTGTGGTTGGACAATGCCATGGAGCCAACAATTGCTGAGAGGAAGAAGGCCAGGTTGGATTGACATCAGAAAATTATACTGTGTTTTTAACATGCCTGAGATTCTCTCTACAAGAAAGTTCTGTCTCTTGAAAATCAGTTTTCAACCAGTGATGGCGTATGGCCTTTGACCATTTGGGACTAGGTGTTGCTGTTGGATAGGTTTTTTGGTAGTTCCTTATATATTTAAATGTAAGTTTTTAGTTTTTCTATTGGGCTCTTACTTTGTGTTTCTTATTATTGTTACTGCACAGGAATATTTTATCTTATGCAATTGAGCCCATCTATTGAGCAATAATTTCTTCTTTATGTTTCTTTGATGAACCTGTGTTCAAGGATACTCTTTCTAGTTAGTCAGTCAGTCAACAAACAATTAGCAAGGCCTTACTATACACCAGGTGCTGGCTCCCATCCTTTTCCAGCCCACTTCCTTGTCATCTCTCTGATAGTATGAGGCAACATGATATAAAGGATACAGCATTGGATTTGGAGTTGGGAAGCTATGGGTTCAAATCTCACCTTATTCACTTAATAGCTGTGTGACTGTAAGCAAGTCACCTAACATGTCTGTGCCTCAGTTTCCACACTTGGAAATATGGAAGATGGTCTCTAAGCCCCTTTTGGACTCTAAATTTATGATACCTTATGTTGCTTCTCTGGTGCAATCTTCTTTCATAGTATTTTCCACTTACTCAAAGCCACCATATGCGTCATTATTGCCTTTTGTGTGACCTACAATTTAAATTCTTCAGAAACTGTGATAGTCCATGACTCACAGCCTCCTACCACCATCAGATAAATATTGATGTTAAAACATGAAACTTTGTCTCAGAGATAAGCCTGGAGTCATTTCAACCATCAATCAATCATAATTTATCAAGCTCCTATTATGTTCCAGACACTGTGCTAGATCCTTAGGATAAAAAGACAAAAGCTGAACAGTCCCTGCCCTCAAGGAACTTGCATTCTAACAGGGAAAGCAGCATGTAACTAGATAGGGACATAGGAGATACAAGGAGCAGAAAAGGTGTCATGTAGAAGGAGGGATTCAAGCTGGGTTTTGAAGGAAATGAGGGATTCTAAGAGACAAGGGTGAGAAGGGGATACATTCCAGGCATGGTAAAATAATTTGTGTAGAGGTAGAGAGATGGTGTGAAAAACAAGAGTCAGAAGGTCAACCTACTACAGAGTGTGCAAAGGAGAATATTGTGTAAGAAGACTAGAAAGGTAAGTAGGAGCCATGTGGTAAAGGGCTTTAAATGCCAAACAGTAGAGTTGGATTTAATCCTAAAAGCAGTAGCTTTATTTTAATAAGGCTTTATTGAGCAGGAGATTGATATGGCTGAATGGACCTGTGTTTGACATATATATGGCAGCTGTGTGACATCACTGAAAGTACTAGGCATTTTCCAAAAGGTCATGTGACCCACTTCCCTCTTCCTAGACACTTTTGGGTCTAATTCCTAGGATCCCACCCATAGAATCTATAAGATCTGAGCATTATAATAATAGTACCTACCTCCCAGAGTTATTGTGAGGATCAAATGAAATAAAATTGGTGCAGCACTTCATGAACCTTAAAGTGCTCTCTCTCTCTCTCTCTCTCTCTCTCTCTCTCTCTCTCTCTCTCTCTTTGTGTGTGTGTGTGTATATATATATATATATATATATATATATATATATATATACACATACATACACACACATTCTAGGTGACATCATTATATAATATATAATATTATTAATATCTATGTCTACTTTTATATTTATATCTATGTCTGTATCTACATGTATGTCTAAATCTCCATCTGTATCTATTACCATCTCCATCTATATCAATTTCTATCTATCTTCATTTCTATCTCTATCCCCTAGGATCAGATATGTGATTTCATTGGAATAGAGAACTCCTGTTAAGGAAACTTCCTCTTTTGATGAAAATTAGCACCTGATCTGCAAATTATTCTCTTAGAGATTTGCCTGAGTCAATGAAAGGTCAAGTGATGTACCCAAGGTAACAGCCAGGATGTGCCAGAAGAAATACTTGAACACAAACAAGTCTTTCTGGTTATAAAGTCTGTTTTTCATCCAGAAGGAGGAGTAGAAAGGTGCTCAATGTGAATCATGTATGGGACAGCTATTTATTTCCTATATACAATAGAAATGCTAAAAGACCCTAAAAACACAGCAAGAATTGACAAGGCTTAAGCAATCAATACTGTCGCAAATGTTACAGTCTGCTGGGAGGCTGAGTTATAAACACCAGCACATGAAGCAGTTTGTAGGACTACTAACTAGTCATTTCACATTTCACCTCAGCTCTGTACTATCTTTCTTATGGCAGATGTCTCATGTCAGACAGGGTCAGAGATTGGATTGTTGCCTTGCTGGTGGTCACTTTTTCCTTGAAATGCTGAAGTAGTTTTTTTAGGGACAGCGGCTAGGCAGTTCTGACCAAAGGACCCAGGACCCCTGAACCTCTGAAACTCACAAGATGTACTTCGAGCCTTACGTATCCATCTTGAGGTTGATTCTCATTCACCTAAGATCATGAAAGAGCAGATCCAAATTCATCATCAGGCTCCCCTAGACAGGACATTAGTAGACAGGTCCTCATGGCTGTATGGTGACCAGAATAGGAATAAAGTGCACTACCTTTCTTCTACCCCTCACAGGAAATGTTTCCAAATGGTCCTGGAATAACCCAAGCCACAAAAAGAACAGGGCACGAGAAAACCAGGGATGCCATCACTCATTTCTAAAGGGCTACTGGGTCGTTAGCTCTTCTGGCTCAGTGGCCAATGAAGGAATTGCCTTGCCATCCAAAAAACACCAAGCCCCCTTCGTTGCTGAGTCACACACTTGAGGTTGGCCAGAAGTGGAAGAGTAGCTTGACAATGCACTGGTTAACCCTACAGGTACACGTCACTTCCATGGCTCTGCATTTTACTCTGTATCAGTTCATATGTCTATGTTAATCTATATTCAACATGCTCATCATTTCTAACAGAGCAGTAATACTTTATTATTTTCATGTACTGCAATGGATTTAGCAATGGGTTCAGTTGATGGGTATTTGCCTTTTTTCTCCCCCAGTTCTTTGCTATTACAAAAAAAATGTGCTATGAATATTTTGGTGTATATAAGATCCTTCTTTCTCTGTGACCTCCTTGAGGTATATGCCTAGCAGTGGTCAAAGGATGTAAACATTTGATTCATTTTTTTTTGGCTGGACCAATTCACAGTTCTACTAACAGTGTGTTATTTTGGCTAGGTTTTTATTTCACTTTAAAAATGTGGTCCCATTACGTATTTTAACCACACAAAGCTTTGGTTCCTGATGACTGTCGTTAGTGTTTTTCCCAAACTCACAAACACTTTTGCAGAGAACATAGAATATTTGAGGAGAAAAATGACTGTGTTGATAGTATTACATTTTTCGTATCAAATAGACATCATAGTGTTTAGAAGTACAAAGCAGAGAAATTCCTTCACCAATACTAAATTAAATAAACAGATGAGGGAAATATCTTGCCTTTATTAATAATTAAAGAAATGGAAATTAAAAGTTATAAGGTATGATTTTAAACTAATTCAATTAGCAAAATAAATTAAAGGATAAAATCCAGTGTTTGTGGGGCTATGGGTAAACAGGTACAATCAGATGTGCTTTTGGAACCAGACAGAGTTTCCTAAATCAGGATATATTCTGCTTACCTCTGGCCTCTTAGAGCAAATGAGGGAGAGAACGCAATACAAAGATTTTCTCTTTCAGTGTTCCTTTGGCTCATCACCTCTGCCCCAAACTTCCCACCACTAAATAGTTATGGGAAGTTGCCCATTTCTGGTAAAATGGTGTTTTAGGTCAGGATCCAAGTCGCAGCAGAGAAGTCAGGAAAGTGGCCAGAGAGTTGAATCACCTGTCTCAGCATGGTGTGGAAAACCCAAACTAATGTTATGCTGGAGAAAGAGCATGACACATCTACTCATTTGGTAATCTGATGCTCTGGGTAAATTGAAGGAGTTTGTTTCCTGGTCCATGGAATTCACTTCCCACAACAGCTTAACCTCTGGCCAGCAAACTGACCAACTCCCCTTCCAAATCTAGACCTTGCTTCCCAAAGCCAGGTTGGGTCGTCCCATGGGCCATCCACACTGGCACATAGTTCACAGTCATTCTGACCCTTCTATTAGTTACAGCTTCTACCATGCGACAATTGGTGCTTCCCCTGAGCCGCAGCTTCTCTCTCTTTCTCTACCTTTCTTGAAAGAAAAGTCCATAGTCAAATAAAAGACTCTTTTGCTGGAGCTGAGAGGAAAGGTGGGAAGAGAGAGACAAGAAGAAGAAACTTTGCATCTAATTGCATGAGAAATTGAGCAATCGATAGTCAATATTTAGAAGCTGAAAGCTTAGAAGCAGCATGGCGGAGTGTGAAGACCACGGAAAAGAGATTGGAGTTCAAGTTATTGAGGGAATGATAAGGGAACCGGCTCACACTCCTCTCTGATTAGAATATCTCTACACAGCATAATAATAACACCTTACACATAGTATAATAATATATTTTAAGGTCTGCAAAGTGCTTCATAAATAGTATCCTCACAACAACCCTGGGAGATTGGTGTCATTATTATCCCTATTTTACAGATGGGGAAACTGAGGTCAACAGAGGTTAAGTGACTTGCTCAGAGTCACAAAGCTAGGAAGAGTCTGAGGGATGATTTGAACTCTAATCTTCCTGGCTCCAGATCCCATGTTCTAACTACTATGCCACTAAGCTGCTGAGAGAAAAAGGGTATTTGGTTCTATTCTCCAGCTGAAGACTAGCCCAGACCAACTGGCTTGCAGGTAAGTGACAAGGAGGGACAAGGTAAGAGTCAATCAGTTAGTCAGTCAACTAATATTTATTATGTATCTGCTATGTACCAGGCACTGTGCTAAGTGCTGGAGGTACAAAGAAAGGCAGAGAGAGAGAGAGAGAGAGAGAGAGAGAGAGAGAGAGAGAGAGAGAAAGAGAGAGAGAGAGAGAGAGAAAGGAAGGAAGGAAGAAGGAAGGAACAAAGAAAGAGAAAAAAGGAAGAAAGAAAAAGAAAGAAAGAAAGAAAGAAAGAAAGAAAGAAAGAAAGAAAGAAAGAAAGAAAGAAAGAAAGAAAAGAAAGAAAGAAAGAAAGAAAGGAAGGAAGGAAGGAAGGAAGGAAGGAAGGAAGGCAGGAAGGAAGGAAGAACAAAGAAAGAGAAAAAAGGAAGGAAGAAAGAAAGGAAGAAAGAACAAAGAAAGAGAAAGAAGGAAAGAAGAAAGAAAGGAAGGAAGGAAGGAAGAAAGAAAGAGAAAAAAGGAAGGAAGAAAGAAAGGAAGGAACAAAGAAAGAGAAAAAAGGAAGGAAGAAAGAAAGAAAGAAAGAAAAAAGAAAGAAAGAAAAAAAGGAAGGAAGAAAGAAAGAAAGAAAGAAAGAAAGAAAGAAAGAAAGAAAGAGAAGGAAGGAAGAAGGAAGGAACAAAGAAAGAAAGAAAGAAAGAAAGAAAGAAAGAAAGAAAAAAGAAAGAAAGAAAGAAAGAAAGAAGGAAGAAAGAAGGAAGGAAGGAAGGAAGGAAGGAAGGAAGGAAGGAAGGAAGGAAGGAAGGAAGAAGGAAGGAAGAAGGAAGGAAGAAGGAAGGAAGGAAGAAGGAAGGAACAAAGAAGGAACAAAGAAAGAGAAAAAAGGAATGAAGAAAGAAAGAAAGAAAAAGGAAATCTATATGATAATTTTGTTGTATATTTGAAAGGAATAGCAATTTGTGCACAGTAGATTTGCAATTTCGCATGCAATCATCTTTTTATTGTACTATGTTATGGAAATGCTTGTTTTATTCCATAAATTAAAAATAAAATTTAATAATGATTCAAAAAATAAACATCTGCTGCCCTCAAGGAGTTCCCAGTCTCATGGGGAGACAACATGATGTACAAACAAGCTATATGCAGGATGAATGGAAGGTGATCAGCAGTGGGAAGGCACTAGAATTAAGGTGGTTTGGGAAGGTTTCTTGCACATGCTAAGACATTAGCTCAGAGTTGACCAGAGCCAGGAAGGTAGGAGGTAGAGATGAAAAAGTGTGTCCCAATGAGCAGTCAGGAAAAATGGAGATGGAATGCTATGAGTAAGGAGGCTAGAGTCAATGGATTGCAGAATATGTGGATGGGAAAAAAAAAGTGTGGGAATTCTGGAGAGAGTAGGAAGAGGCCAGGTTAGGAAGGGCTTTGAAAGGCAGCTAGGTGGTATAGTGGGCAGAGCTCTGGATCTATAGTCAGGAAGATCTGAGTTCAAATCTGACCTCAGATATTTCCTAAATGTGTGACGTTGGGCAAGTCACCTCACCTCTCTCTGCCTCAGTTTCCTCACCTGTAAAATGGGGATAATAATAGCACTTACCTCCAAGGGTTGTTGTTAGGATCAAATGAGATACTAGTTGTAAAGCCTTTTGTAAACCTGTAAGCGCTATCTAAATATTGGCTATTGTTGAAAGGCAACCGGAGTATTTTATATTTGATCCTGGAGGTAATAGGGAGCCACTGGAGTTTATTGAAAGAGAGTGATATGTTTTGGCCTGTGTTTAGGAATATCACTTTGACATCTGAATGGGGGATGGATTGGAGTGGGGGGAAAAGAGAGTGCAGGCAAAGATGTGCCTACTCATCCCCTGAAATGGAAAACACTTCAATATGTATGTATGAAAGACTACTGGAATTTGGAGGTAGAGAACCTGGGTTCAAAACTTGCCTCTGAGGCCAGGTAAGTCACTTAACTTCTTTGTGCCTCAATTTCCTAATCTGTAAAATGAGGGTGTTGGACCAGATGGCTAGAGGTTCCTTTAAGCCCTAGAACTTTGATCGATCCTCTTACTCCCTGTGGGACCATAGGCAAGTTACTTTCCAACCTGGTGCCTCAGTTTCTCCCTTTGTAAAATCAAGGAAGTTGGACTAAAAGTCCCTGCTGGCTGTAAACCTATGATCTGCACCTATTTTGTGCAGTGCCTAGAACATAGTTAAATGATTAATAAATGCTTGTTGATCGATTGACCCTATGATCCAGAGCGTTTGGTGTGGTAGGAAGACCACTGGCTCTGGAATCAAAAGACCTGGTGGCTTTAAGTCTTGGCTCTTCCAGTTGCTAGCCATGTGACCTCGGGCAAGTCTTGCCACTTCTTCACATCAGTCTCCTCATCTGTAAAATGGGTATGATCATAATGCTACTATAACCTACCCCACAGGATTGTTGTAAGAATCAATGTATGTTAAAAGCCTTGGGAAATAAAGCTCAGTGATGCTGTAGAAAGAGCTCTGGAGTCTCAGAAGACCTGGGGTCAAATCCCACCTCATTCACTCACTGTCCATGAGACCTTGGGCAAGTCACTTGATTTCCATAGTCCTCAGTTTCTTCATCTATACAATAAGGGTATTGGACTAAAGGGCCTCTGAGGTCCCTTCTAGGTCGATGATGGTAGCCTCTTGGTTTCAAATCCTGGCTCTGCCACTTACTGAGTATCCAACCATAGGCAAGTTGCTCTTCCCATTCACTGCATCATCTTCCTCCTATGTAAATGAGGGTGATGGTCTTTGATCCCATCTTAGAGATATATACATAGGTATGGATATATAGATATATCCTATGCTATAGAGCCTTGCCAGCTCTAGAGTCAGTGATTCACTCTATGAAATGGCAGTCATGGTGGCTGAACCAGTGGGTTCATCTGTATATTCAAAAATAGCCTATCATTAGGTCAACATTGACTCTTTATGAGGAAATCCCCAGATATCCAAGGGAGGGAAAAGCCCAGACCCGAGACATTCATCCCACTGTCAGGGGTAGGATTAGTTAGCATGGGCAACATGCCTGGATTTTCCACCATTATGGAATGCTTCTGGGTCTGTCTCCTTCCTCAGGACTATTGATGGAACTGAAGACGCCCACGCTCTGAGTCTTAAACGGAGTTTCCAAATCTGAGCCTTGTGTGTGGTTCAGGGGTTCATAGTGATTCCTAGGGGCTGGATAGATTGGGCCTCTACCAGTGATTATTTTTTCTGGCTCTCCATGGCATCATGCCTGGGTAAATGAGCTATTGAGCAACCAACTGAAAAAGAAAGCAATAGGTTTTCCTTGTGGTCCTCTCCAATGGGAAGAGATTGCTGCTTGTACCACCTTTTACTGCATTAGTGTTCTGATGTCCCAGAAATCTGTCTGACCATGGATATGAAGTCATTCTGGAACTGCACCTGGTCACTGAAGACCAGATCCAACCCATATGGCCTAGGAGTCCAGTCCTTCCTGGACTGCTCATTGAAAATGTCCAGTGTTCCTGGGGCTTCCTGATCATGACTACAGAAAATTAACTAGTCCCAGAATTGGACTCTGGATGGAGTTTGGCCTATAGATATGGGACATTTGATTCCTTAGAGTTTGGTTTCAACTGCCCCAAAGAGCTTACTAAAAGTCACACAGCTAGTAAGTGTCTGAGGCTTGATTTGAACTCAGGACTTCTTGAGTCCAGGTCTGCCACCTGCTGTCCCCAGTACAATATAGAGGTCCAGTTTACACACAAGGCATTTCCTTATTCTTATTTAGTCATTAGTACTTTTTCCACCCTAAAAACAAACTCTAATGTTTATATTTATTTTGTGTGTCTATATATGTATTCTATATTAATTATCTCTCTATCTATTTTTCTATCTATCTATCTGTCTCCTCCCTGTGGGATGTAAATTCATGGAAGGTAGGATCCATTTTAATTTTATTTTCATTTTCATATCTCTAGCACTAAGTACAATGCCTAGCACCTAGTGGGCATTTACTAAATGCCTGATTTGAATTGTATTGGATTTGTTTCTTGTGTGCTTAGCACAGTGCCTTGAGCATAGGAGGCACGTAGTAAATATTGGTTAAACTGTTGATAAGCAAGAATTCAGGAACCCCAGGTAATTTCCTGGATTCAATATAATGATTTGGGCCTTAACAAATTGGCAAAATAGATGTGTCTATGGAGGATTTATGTGAATAAATTGGGGTCCTAGGGTCTGGGATGTAAGCATTTTTTTCCAGTGGGAGAGTGGACTGAAAAGGAGGAGGGAAAGCTTGGGAAATTTGACTCAGTGACCTAGAATTCAGAGAATCCTAGTATTTGAAGATACCTCTTCAGGTCATCTTGTCCAAATAATAATAATAATAACAATAATAGCTAGCATTTATGTCACCTTTTTTGTTTATGCTTATCTGTAAGTTTTTAAAAAACTCTTTTTAACATTCTTTTCTTTTAAATTTTGAATTCCAGATTCTTTCCCTTCCTCTCTCATCCCTCCCCCACCCACTGAGAATGCAAACAATATGATATCAATTATACATGTAAAATCATGCAAAGCATATATCCATATTTGCCATATCGCAAAAAAAAAAGCAAAAAGAGGAAATGAGAAAACTATACTTCTGTCCTTTAATATCCCACCTTCAGGGATGGGAAAGCCACGAAGTTTAAAGCAGCTCCTTCCGTTTTCAACTGTTCTGATTATTAGAAGGGGGAATTCCATACAATGGGCTGAAATCTGCCTCCCTATAGCTTCCACCCATTGGAAGCTGGGGCCAAAGGGACTAAATCTAATCTCTCTTCCACTTGAGGGTCCTTCAAATACATGAAGACAGCTATTGTGTCCCCACTAAATTTTCTCTTCTCCAATCTAACCAATCTCTGTTCCCTTCACCTACTCCTCGTATGACACAGCTTCAAGTCTGCTCTCTTGAACATGATCACCCTCTTTGGGACACACTCCAGTTTATTGACATCCTTCTTAAAGAGTGGTACCCAGAAGTGAACACAATACTGCACCTTATAGGTCATGTCACAGTATGACAGGATGATTATTACTTCCCTCATTCTGTACACTGAATTTCTATTAGTCACCATGAAAACCTATGCCACTCCTACAAGGGCAGAGGAATGCAAAGGGTTCTCTCTAGCCCCTTGAGAGGGCAACGTGACATAGTGGATAGTGTCGTGGACTCGGAGTCAAGAAGACCCTGGTTTGAATCCCACCTCACTTACTTACTGGTGTGTGATCCCAACAACACCCTGAAGAGCCTCAGTTTCCTCATCTGCAAAATAAGAGGGGTTATACTTGATGATTTCTGGATATTGGTCTAGCATTGAGCCACAGAGTGGGGAAGGGGGAGTTAAATTCAACAAAATTCATTAAGCACCTACTGTGTGCCAGACTGTGCTGGGCACTGGGAATTCAAAGGCAAAATAGAAATCAGGTCTTGCCATCCATGAGTGAACATTCACTTGGGGGGGGCATGTACACAGATAAATAAATATGAACTATATCCCAAGTAAATACAAAGTGACTTCAAAGGGGGAGAACACTAAGACCTGGGGGAATCTGTTTTTGGTTTTGTCTTGTTGTTGTTGTTTGCTTTTTGGTGAGGCAATCAGGTTAAGTGACTTGCCCAAGGTCACACAGCTGGTTAAGTGTCAAGTGTCTGAGACTGGATTTGAACTGACCTGAGGGAATGTGGAGCAACCTCGCTGGCACCTGAGTTTAGCTCTGAAGGAAACTAGGGAGCTAGAGTTTTCTAGTCTGCTAGAAAGCCAAGGATCCTCCTGAGCCTAAAGACTTTGCCTCCTCCTGATTGGTTTCCTCTAATTAAGAAGACATTTTGGAAGCCATCTAGAGCAAGCTGCATGGGAGTGAAGAGGAGATGCATTCCAGGCATGAAGGAGGGGCAGCCTGCACCAGATGCAGAGGCAGGCCAAGTGTCCTATTCAGCAACCAGCCAATGCCAGGCTCTGTGATGGCTGATCTATAGTCTTATGATCAGCTGAGATTTGAGCAGTCAGAACAAGGACCAGAAGACCAATGCAGAGGCTCTCCTGCAGACTTCTAGGGCACACAAGATCCAGTGAGGAAGGCAACCAGAAGACACTGGCAGAAGGACTAAGTCCTGAGCTAGAACTGGACGTATCTGGAAGCTTTTGCTTGAAATCACTGGACTCAGAGTCCCAGGTGGAGATATCCTGGATCCTTATTAAGCAGCTGTTCTGACACTAGAGTGGGGCCAAGGATTGGAACTTGGACTGAGATGACCAAGGGGCTCAGGCCCTTCATCCTAAAGGCCCAGCTAGTTTACATCATGTTAGAGATTTCACGTTGCAGCATCCTAGTACTTGTAAGAATCTCTGGCTTTGTTGATGGAGTTACTTTCCACTGAAAAAAAGGCAAGGTCTCCCATTGCATCCAGGTCCATGGTCAGTCATCCTGACCTATGTCTTGCCATTAGACTCCGATGACTCTGGAGGAGAGAGTGAGGCTGATGACTGCACAACTCTACTTCATTCAAATCCAATTCACTTACAAGTCAAGACATCCACCCTCCTGATGCCATTGGTCCTCTTTGAGAATGAAGGACGAACAACAGCTTCCCTCTTCCCCTAGATACAGATTGCACTTCCTGGCCTTTGAGAGATCTTAGGCCAAAAGATGAATCTCTAAGAGGCCAACCTTACTATAACCTCCTCGGTTTTATTATGCTTTCTTCTACTTCTTTGTGCACTTTGTGGTCTTGAAAAAGTAGCCTTTTTACTGTTGCTCACTTGTGACCCTCTATCTCCTGCCTTTTTGCCTTTGCCTAGGCTGTCCTTCATGCCTGGATTTTATGCTTGACGATTGATCAGTTGGTCATAGCCTCTCCAAGATGAACTAGGCTGATTCTCAGATGGCAGACACAGTCTATTGCCCAGCTAGACTTGATAACTTGGCAGCTTGGTGGGGCCTTTCCAGGGCTTGTGCAGAGCCAGGGTGCCTGGGGAGAGCATTTTCAGAAGCACAAATGTAATGGATTTAATCAAATAATGGAAGCCAATAGTTGCCAAGAGGCAAAATGGTGCTTGGAAAGACAGTGTTGCCTCTTTGAGAGCCTCCAAGTTCTAAATGCTATCTTTACTTATAGAGGACTTAATCTTTGACCGGCTTGGAGAGCCCAAGGAATCGTGACATGTACCTCTTCTCTTCAGGTGAGGAGAAGGAAGGAGAACAGGGGTTCAAAGGGAGTGAGGAGAACATTGTGAGAGAAGCAGCAATAAATAGACTTTTGGTCTCTCTTGTATACCAGCAACTCCCCAGACAACTGGGGTACCCAGAGGAGTGCGCAAGTCTATACATGACTTTGTGGGAGGTGAGTTTATGAATTCTTTCTTAAGCATATTCTTGCCACCAGGCTAGATTAATGAAGAATAAACACCATAGACAAGGATGAGTATCTCAAGAAGTTCAGAAATGCTCATCCTTTGTAAGTAGTTGGGATGTGTGTATATCTGTGTTTTTGTTTGTTTGTTTGTTTTTAATTTATTTAGTATTTTATTTTTCCCCAGTTACGTGTCACAACAATTTTTAATGCTTGTTTTTAAAACTTTGAGCTCCAAATTTTCTTCCTCTCTACCCATGCCACCCCCTCATTGAGAAGGCAAACAATTTTGATGTAGGTTATACATGTGTAGTCATGCAAAATATATCCATAATAATCATGTTATGAAAGAAAACATGGACAAAAAAAACCTCCTCAAGGAAAACAAAGAAAGTTAAAAAGAAAGTATGCTTCAATCTGTATTCAGACACCATTAGTTCTTTCTCTGGGGAAGGATAGCATTTTTCATCATAAGTCTTTCAGAGTTGTCTTCTATCGTCATATTTCTGGGAAGAGCTGTCATTCACAGCTGATCATCTTACAATGTTGCTGTTACTTTGTACACAGTACGTGTCACTTTGCATCAGCCCATACAAGTCTTTACAGGTTTTTCTGAGAATATCCTGCTCATTATTTCTTTTAGTACAATAGTCTTACATCATAATCGCATTCCACAACTTGTTCAGCCACTTCCCAATTGATGGACATCCCTTCAACTTCTAATTCTTTACTCCCAGAAAAGAGCTGCAATAAATATTTTTGCACATATAGGTCCTTTTCCTTTTTTTTTTTTACCTCTTTTTGGATACAGACCTAGTAGTGGTATTGCTAGGTCAAAGGGCATGCATGGTTTTGTAGCCCTTTGGGCATGATTCCAAATTGCTCTACACAATGGTTGAAGTATATGTGTTTATTCTACATTTTTTCTTTCAATTCCCCTCCCCTACCCCACTCTCAGTAAGCATAATAATAATCTGCTAGAAAAACCAGGGATCTTCATAAGCTTAAAGACTTCACCCCTCCTAGATGTGGGTAAATTGGGACACTAATACGTTGTTGGTGGAGTTGTGAATTGGTCCAGCCATTCTGGAGAGAAATTTTGAACTATGCCCAAAGGGCTATAAAAACACGCATACTCTTTGACCCAGCAATACCCTGCTGGATCTGTATCCCAAAGAGATCATACAAATGGGAAAAGGACCCACATGTACAAAAATATTTATAGCAGCTCTTTTGTGGTGGCAAAGAATTGGAAATTGAGGGGATGCTCTGAATTAGGGAATGGCTGAACAAGTTGTGGTATAGAATCATGGTTGCAATGCTATTTTGCTATTAGAAATGACCAGTTTAAAAAAAAGCTGGGAAGACTTCTATGAGCTGATGCAGAGAGAATTGAGCAGAACCAGAAGAACACGGTACACAGTAACAGCAACATTGTAACAATAATCAGCCTTGCTGCTCTTCTTAATACAGTGATACAAGACAATTCCAAAGGACGCATTATGAAAAATGCTATCCCCTTCTACAGAGACAGCTGACGAACTCTGAGAGCAGGTTGAAGCAGACGTTTTTCTTTATCTTTCTTGCTTTTTTGTTTTGTTTTGTAACATGGCTAATGTGGAAATAGGTTTTGCATGAATTCACATGTATAATTGATATCATATTGCTTGTCTTCTTAAGGAGAGGGGAGAGTGGGAAAAGGGAAAGAATTTGGAACTCAAATTTTTTTTTAAATGTATGTTAATAAATTTTCAAAAGAATGTGGAAAAAAAGGTTTCATCTCCTCCCTAATTGGTTTCCTCTAATTAAGATGAGACTATACATTTACCATAGAGTTGGCAAGAAAGTCTGCAAAAGGTCAGTGCCCTTCAGAATCCTCCCATACTTCTGCATTGTAGGTCTTATTATTGCCTAAACTAGTCCCTCCTCTCAATCATAGATCTAGGACTGGAAGGGACTTCAGAGGGCACCTAATATAAATTGCTCTCTTTACAAATGATGAAATTGAGGCATAGGGAGATAAAGTGATTCTTCCAAGGCCATGCAGGCAGAAGCATCAGGTATGCAATTTGAACCCAGAGCCTTTGACTCCAGAGCTAATCTGTGTACTTTCTTCATGATCAACTGTGATCTACTAAATCCCACTTCTGTCTCTCTCCTTATGATCCTCTGTCATTGGGCCTCATCAAAAACAAAAGATGAACAACAACATTAGAATGTAATTCATGTCTAGATCTCTGCATAAAAGGTAAAATGACACCTAGATTCCATTCCAGGTTCTCTTCTTCTTCTTCTAGTTCTTCTTCTTCTTCTTCTTCTTCTTCTAGTTCTTCTTCTTCTTCTTCTTCTCCTTCTTCTTCTCCTTCTTCTCCTTCTTCTTCTTCTTCTTCTTCTTCTCCTTCTCCTTCTCCTCCTTCTTCTTCTCCTTCTCCTCCTTCTTCTTCTCTTTCTCCTCCTTCTCCTCCTCCTCCTCTTCCTTCTCCTCCTCCTCCTCCTCTTCCTTCTCCTCCTTCTCCTTCTTCTTCTTCTCCTCCTCCTCCTCCTCCTCCTCTTCCTTCTCCTCCTCCTCCTCCTCCTCCTCCTCCTCCTCCTCCTCCTCCTCCTCCTCCTCCTTCTTCTTCTTCTTCTTCTTCTTCTTCTTCTTCTTCTTCTTCTTCTTCTTCTTCTTCTTCTTCTTCTTTTTCTTCTTCTTCTCCTCCTCCTCCTCCTCCTCCTCTTCATTCTCCTCCTCCTCCTTCTTCTTTTTCTTCTCTCTTTCTCTTCTCTTTTTCTGTCTCTCTCTCTGTCTCTGTCTCTCCCCCTGTCTCTGTCTCTCCCCCCTATATCTTGAGAGCTTGAAGGGATACTCAGAGGCTATCTAGTCTAAACCTTTATGTTAC
Source organism: Phascolarctos cinereus (assembly GCF_003287225.1). Lineage (NCBI taxonomy): Eukaryota > Metazoa > Chordata > Mammalia > Diprotodontia > Phascolarctidae > Phascolarctos > Phascolarctos cinereus. The sequence goes on from NW_027555958.1 coordinate 35,192,690, forward strand.
AGATAAAGAAACTGAGGCTGAGGGAGCTTAAGTAATTTACCCAAGGTCAAGCCCTGCTCAGAGAATATGCTTGTTAAATATGAAATGTTTCTTTGATTCCTAAATCTCTCCCCTTTTTCCATCCCAATACCTTTTTGATTTGGATGGCATACCCAAGGGTCTGTACTTTTGCCAGTATAGGCCCATCTCTCCACAGATGCAGGGCTCAGCCCTTCTTAGATAGTCTTTGGGAGTTGCTGTGGGGGGAGATTTATTATCCTGCTGCCAGCCTGGTAATGAGTCTTTTCCATCTTAGTGAGGCTGATCCTTTGACTATGAAACTTAGAGTCTGTCCCTAGGTCTTCACTCAAAGCCTTTCAGGCCCCATCAGAGTTTACGTTTTGCCTTTGACAGAGTAATAGGGAAGCAGGTGAGCATATGAAGGGTACCTGGCTGATACACTCCCCAAGAGTCCCCTTCCATCATGAAACACACAATGATGTGTAATAGAAGTGTCCTTCCCCCCAAAATCTGGAGCATAGATGAGCACAACAGAACTTGTTGTAGTCTCCTAATCACTCAATGAAGAGACAAACTGCTGATTGGTGTAGAGCCCAGGATGAGGTACTTTCAAAAGGGCAGCTGCTCTGACCTCTTTCCTGCTTGGCTGTGTTCAAGTGAGGAGACCAGGACTAAGCCTCTGGTTGAGAGAGAAGGTTCAGTTTTTATCTCCCCACAAGGGACATGTGGTCCATGAGCACATAGCCCTGCTGTTGCTTCAGTTTATGTTGTCTTTCCTTTCTGCTTTTAGGAGAAGGAGATTAGAGATAGCCAGGACCTTTTCAAAAGCTTTAAATATCAAAAGGGTGAGCTATCAGAATCTCTGGAGCTGGAGTCCAGGATGGATGCTCAAAGGGGAGGAATGAAGTCCTGAGCCATCTTCTTGATGCCCTCAGAAGGAACAGAGATGAATACTCTTCCATCCATCCATCCATCCATCCATCCATCCATCCATCCATCCATCCATGGCATCCAAACACCGTGCTGCACATGGAAATAAACTTGGTGGGACCACATGCTATAGAAAACCTGCTTTAATTTGGACCCATTCTCCCTGGGAACCAAGGTGGAATAAGAGAGAATTTGCCCCAAAGTATTTGGAGGTGGGAGGGAATATTTGAACTTCTGTTCTTGCTATATCTTTACAATAATTCCCATTTTATAAAAGTTGATTGATTTTAATTGGTTAACTAAAACTGGGGTGGCTAATCACTAGTAGTTAATGGTGAAAACATACCAGAATGGTAGCTAGAGCCAATCCCAGTAGAGAATCACTCCTACCCTTCACAAATACCCCTAGAATTCTGAGGGGGAGCTATAGTCAACTTCCTTTAGGAGATTAAGTCTAAGCCTCACTACAAAAATATAGGGTCATTTCATTCGTATCCCTAGGATCATAGACTCATAGAGCTATCTAGAAGTGGGAAAGAATTTCAGAAAACATTAGGCCAACTGCCTCATTTTACAGATGAGGAAACTGAGGCCCAATTTGGTTCATAAGATCATAGTCTCAAAATTAGAAGAGACCTTAGAGGCCATTTAGTCTAATCCATTCATTTTTCAGATGAGGAAACTAAGGCCCAGAAAAGTTAAGTGATTTATTCCAGGTCACAGCTAGTAAGTATCAGAGGTGAAATTTGAACTCAGGTCCTCCTGACTGCAGGGCCAATGTTCTTTACATTGTATGTCATGAAATGAGATAATGTGTATAGGGCATTTGCAAACCTTAAAAAAGCGTTATACCGGGGTAGCTGGGTGGCACAGTAAATAGAGCACTGGCCCTGGAGTCAGGGGGACCTGAGTTTGAATCTCACCTCTAAAAGTCCTAGCTGTCTGACCCTGGGCAAGTTACTTAACCCCGACTGCCTTCCTCTCCCCTGAAAAAAAGCACCACACTTAACCTTTCTGGGACTCATTTCCTCATCAGTAAAATGATGGTGTTGGTTTAGGTGGCTCCTAATGACCCTACCAATTCTAAAACTGATGCTATGAACCTTCCTGGGTCTCAGTTTCCTCATTATTCTGATGCCTCACTGAGCCATCAGAGAACTTTGGTGGAAGGTGTATTTCATGGAGTTATACAATGGAAATGCCAGAAGGGACCTGAGAAATCATCTATTCCAATCCTGTCATTGTACAGAAGAGGTCACAGAGAGGGTCATGATCTGTCCAAGGTTACACACTAGTGAATGGCAGAATCAGGATTAGAACTCAAGAGTCATGACCTACACTACCACCTTAATGGCTCCCTCTTTAAACAGCTCCACAGAGTTAAGAAAATCCCGGTGTTGTGATGCAAATTGTGCAGCCTAATCCCCATAAGGAGAGGGTGGGAAGAAAGCTAATGAATGCTTCCATGCTCTCAGGAGGTTCTTTTCACAGATCTGGGGTGAGGCATTTAAATAATGGAACATATTTGGGGAATCGCTCAATTTTCTGCATGTTCATGTTGAGAAACTCCAAGTGGGGGGAAAAAGTCTCTCGAAACCAGGAGTTTTGTTTATTTCATGGTAGCTGATTTCTCTTGGCTTAGGACAGGATCTGCAAATGAAAATGTCAATTATTCTAGTTTGCCTTTTTTCAGAGAAAGCCAAGAAGCAGCCATCCTAGGATGGCTTTCCCCAGTGAACAAGCCTTAGTTCTGGAAACAAAGATCTTCCCTAAGAGACGTGGACAGCTCAGAGTACTAGAAAGACTCTGGGTTCGCATAGGATAGGATAGGATAGGATTCAGATAGAGGAGGATACTGTGGCTTCATTTTTATCACAAATACTCAAATGATCAAGGAAGCACAATGCCATTTAAAAATCTTCATTCAAGTTATTTCTTTAAGTAAAATTTAATTCAGAACAAGAAAGGCAAAGGAAAGCATGTGGATTCCTAACCATGAATTTCTTGAGGTTTAGAGTTGGGAGAGCTGGTTCAGGTGTGAAAGAATTCACTTAGACCTTCTCTGTAACCATTGGGAGCTTTACTGACACAGAAGCAGTGGGCTAGCTCTGGAAAGAGAACTAGCAACTTACAAAGGAATAGGGGTCTGTTTTATCTTACAAGATAAGGGAAGGGGTTGTCATGACACAGGATGAGGAAGATGGATGACAGGGTATGGGACCCACGATAAGGAACACGGGAAATTTTATAACTCAGGATGAGGGAGGCATGCATTTTTATGGTCCAGGATGGGGGGAAGTTTTATGGTATCTCAAGATAAGAGAAAGAGACTCTAGGATGCCCTCAAGTTCAGGAGGGGCCTCACAAGGTGCTGGAAGAACAATCCTTCATTAAAATTTGTTCTTTTAAAAGCTTTTAGCTTTTAGGGCACTGTTTGCTTTTACATCAAATTGGTTCCATCTTTGCAAAACACATTGAAGACCCTTGACTTGAAATCCTGTGTGTTTCTGTTATGTGTTATCTCTTCCATTAGAATGACTGGGAGCTCCTTGAGTACAGGGACTAGCTTTCTTTTCTATCCTATTCAGTTATTTGTATTTCTAGTCTATTACTAATTACACATAATAATAGCATTAATAAATGACTATTTCTATTTTGTGGATATTTGCATGTGGTAAGTGCCATTAAAAAACACTTTATTCATTCATCCAAGTTCTCCATATATCATCAAAAGTCTATCTTTTTAATACCAATATTTTCACAGTATCACTATATGGCTATAAATCATGGGATATGAATCTCTGAAGACTCAAAAAGCAATGGAGAGTTACATGGTTTGTGTAAATAAGCTGTGGTATATTATCAGCACATTACCAATGATGACATGGGCACAAGAATTATTAAAAGATGTCATCCAAGGTATGCTTGATTGGAAAAGGAGGTGGTCTAGGCATGGAGCATGAGATAGGATAACAGATAGACCACTCAAGTGCTATGCTAGTACTTAGGGAATGTTTGAAGGCCCAGAGGTAGACATCCTTTATATGGTATGGATTCTGTATAGAGAATATATGGGAAATGATGAGTACAGATAGAAATGAGAAGACGTGAATGGACTGTGATAGCTGTCACTGAAGGGAATGACCATATAAATGAATTCACAGATCTATTGAAGTATTTGTCTAGACTAGGGGCTTTTCACCTTTTTATATCTCATGGACCTCTTAGGCACAGTCTGGTAAATCCCATGACCCCCTTCTCAGAATTATGCTTTTAATTATGCATAATTATGCATAAAATAAAACATAGGATTACAAAGGAAACCAACTATATTAGAATATATTCATCAGAATTTTTTCAAACAAGTTTACAGGCCTCAGGTTAAGAATGTCTAGTATACTACACATGTATAACCCATATCGAATTGCTTGCCTTCTCAATGGGGGTGGGTGGGGAGGGAGGAAGGGAGAGAATTTGGAACCCAAAGTTTTGAAAACAAATGTTAAAAATTGTTTAAACATGCAACTGGGAAATAAGATATACAGGTGATGGGATATAGAAATCTATCCTGCCTTACAAGAAAATAGAAGGGGAAGGGGATGGGGCAAGGGGTGATAGAAGGGAGGGCAGATCAGGGAAAGGGGTATTCTGAATGCACACCATCTTGGGGTTGAGGGGAGAGGAGAGATGGGGGAGAAAATTTGGAACTCAAAATCTTGTAGAAGTGAATGTTGAAAGCTAAAAATAAATTAATTAATAAAAAAAGAACATCTAGTATAGGCAAATAATTCGTTCAGGTGTTCAGTCACGTCTAACCCTACACGACCCCCATGGAAGTTGTCCATGGGATTTTCTTGGCAAAGACCTTGGAGTGGTTTGCCATTTCCTTCACCAGTGTGTCTCTATTCTACAGATGAGGAACTGAAGCAAATAGGGATTAAATGACTTGCCCAGGGCACACAGCTAATGTCTAAGACCGGATTTAAACTCAGATCTTTCTGACTCCAGGCCTGGCACTCTATACTACCGAGCTGCTTTATAGACAAATACTACTGATAAGAAATAATATTTGTAATATCCCACTCATTGCCCCACCCAAGACAAATACTGATTTATAGCCAGAAAGTGAGTTTGTTTCTTTTTAAATCAATATATGTATTTAAATTTTTTTCAAAGTTTTATACGAAGGTGAAATATATGTGAGCAATTTATTATTATATTATTATAGTCAAATTGTATAATCAATTTGAGGCACAGGAAAGAACCATAGGATTCTTGCCCAATTTAACCAAAACCTGTGTTTTTCTGAACTAAACGGAAGCCTCAGTTGGTTGGAAAGTCCCTCTTAGGATATCACCGGATTTCCACCAGATGCATGGACACAAGCACTAGGACACCATCCATCTCAGCAGCACAGCTTGTGATAAGGAATCAGTGGAAGAATATCTCAATTCTGAACTATTCCTAGAAGTTCCTGAAAACTAATAGCTGTAACAACATTTTAAAACAACCAAATGGCAAAGGTTCCACTTTCTGCCCCAAATGACTCAACTTGCCTCACACCCAATTCTGTTCTTTGGACTCAAAGGGGCAGAGGCTAGAGCAGTTACTGAGCAAAGGGAAATTTGAAGTTTGCTGTAGGGGGGATGGGAAATCAAGGACCTTTACAACGCAAAGTCTATCATAGACACTAGCTCTCTGCTCTGCTCGTCCACCCCACTCCATCCCGTCCCAACCCTGGGTATGGACACTTTGGGGGCAGTGACTATAGCAGCTACTAAGATAAAGAAATTTCGAAGCTTATTGCAAGTGGGGTCCACAATAAACAAACACCTTCATTAGCTAGTCCTGGAAGAGTCTTTTCTCAACCAAGACAAGTATTGATTTATGGCCAATGAGTAGTGGAAAAGTAGGAAAATGTTTTGGTGTTTGTTTGCTTTTAAATCAGTGTGTGAATTAACTTTTTTTTTTTTGGCTAGGCAATGGGGTTAAGCGACTTGGCCAGAGTCACATAGCTAAGTGCATGTTACATGTCTGAGGTGAGATTTGAACTCAGGTCCTCCTGACTCCAGGGCTGGTGCTCTATCCACTGTGCCACCTAGCTGCCCCATGAATTAAATTTTTATTCAAAGCTCAATATTAAGATGAAAACTTTTTTACAATCAGTTTAAGGCACAGGGAACCATAGGATTCCTGCCCAATTTAACCAAGACCTATGTTTTCCTGAACTAAACAGAAGCTTCACTTGGTTGGAAAGTCCCTCTTAGAACATATCAGGATTTCCACTAAAATGCATGAGCACGACAGCTAGGACATCATGCATCTTAGTGGTACGGTTTGTGATGAGGAGACAGCGGTGGAATATCCCAATTCTGAACTTTTCCTCTTAGAATATCTGGGCAGCACTTACAGGAAGATGGATGAATGCGAAATTCTGGCCGAACAGATTGCTCCAGTTTCTCTCTCTCTCTCTCTCTCTCTCTCTCTCTCTCTCTCTCTCTCTCTCTCTCTCTCTCTCTCTCTCCCTCCCTCCCTCCCTCCCCTTTTCTCTTTCTCTGTTCTCTTTCTCATACAGTAAGAAATGAGCAAAGGAAATGTAAAAATAATAATCAAAAGGAAAGACATTCCTGAAAAATAATAGCTGTAACAACATTTAAAAACAAATAACCAAGTGGCAGAAGTTCCAGTATTTGCCCCAAATGACTCAAGCTGCCTCACACCCAGTCCTGTGCTTTGATCTCAGAGGGACGGTGACTAGAGCAATGTCTGAGCCAAGGAAAATTTGAAGTTTGCTGTGGGTGGAGTGAGAAATCACCAAGTCCTTTAGAACCAAATCAGTCTATCACAGATACTGGCTCTCTGCTGTACCCATCCACCTCACCTCACACCCAACCCAACTCTGAGCCTGCTCTTTGCAGGGAGTGACTGTAGCAGTTATTAAGTCAAAGAAAGTTTGAAACTAATTGTAAGTTGGGTGAACAATCACCAAACACCGTCACTAGCTATTGCTAGAAGAGTCTTTCCTTGGCAAAAATTCAATCAGAGCCCTTCACTCTTTAACAGACACTGCAATTAAGCCCATATAGGAAGGAGAAGAACCAGAGGAGAAACTGAGGAAATGCTGAAACAATGGCAGACGCCTAATACAATGAGGAAAGACTATGGAGTAAAAGAATTTCAGGACAAAACTCCAAAAAGAGTGATTAATTCAGCAACTACAAATAGAACCCCAGGAAAGAGTAAAAAAATGACTGCAAAGGGCTCCCAGGATGTTTGAAGATCTAATAAAAGAACTGAAAAAAAATCAAAAGTGAAAGAGACAGCTTATAACAGAAACCAGAAAACCAGTTTAGCAAGGTACTGGATGCCCTTAAAAATAATAGAGGAAAGAGGACTTGAAAATTCAATGAGACGAGAAATATCAGAGCAGTGCTCCTTCACGAATCTCTCCCCATTCCAAACCATTCTCCATTCACCTGTCAAAATGATTTTCCTAAAGTGCAGAGCTAACCATGTCACCCTACTCAATGAATTCCAGTGGCTTCCTATCTCCTCCAGCATCAAATCTAAAATCTTCTATTTGGCATTCAGAATCCTTCATCATCTTATTCCCTTTATAGCTTTCCAGTCTTCTTCCACACATACTCTTCAAGCTACTGGCACTGGCCTCCTGGCTGTTCTTCTGCCAAGATGCTCCATGCCCAGACTCTGAGCATTTTAACTAGCTGCAATGCTCTCCCTCCTAATTTTGGCCTCCTGACTTCTTTCAAGTCCCAGCTAAAATCCCACCTTCTACAGGAAGCCTTTCCCAATCTTTTTTCATCATAATGTTTTCTCTCTGTTGATTGTCTTATCTCTAAACTTTGTACATAAATGCTGCATGTTGGCTCCCCCATTAGACTGGAGCTCCTTGAGGGCAGGGGCTGTCTTTTGTCTTTCTTTGGATCCCCAACACTTAACAGAGTGCCTGGCACATAGTAGGCTCTTCATTAAATGTTTGTTGACTGTGACATAAAAATCCCCCTCGCAGGGAAAATGATCAGAAGAAACCTTTCTGCTTCCTCCTCTTGAGTAACTCTGAGTACCAGCAGTGCTCAGAGTAGCCCGGAGTGATATGCTTTACTTTTCCTGAGAGCCCCACCCCCACTTTTCTATCTGTAAGCCCAGGGTCTGATGGGGCTCATAGAGAAGGTACAGATAGATTTATTTCCCAATGAGCGTTAGCCATCAGTCACTCATCTGGGAAGTGTGAGTCCAAAGTCCACACTGTACTGAGTCTGTTCTTTGGTAATGCTTTCATTTTCATCCACTAAAGTAAATAGCTCCATTCCTTAAAAAAGAACAGGGAATTTCCTGAGTTGGCACAATGGGCAGCCTTGGCTTAGGAAGTCCCTCCCTGCTGCTGGAGGCTCAGGCTGTCCATTTGTTTCCTTTTCTTCCAGAACTAGAGTCTGCCAGGTGCATGTTCAAGGAGAAAATTGGATCTGAAAGCAAAAGGGTGAATTTGAGCCGGACTTGGTGGCCCAAGGAATGATGTGTTGGGAACTCTCAGCTTTCCCAGAACCGACCAGCCTGTCAGGCTGGTGCTTGATATCATGGTACAGAGACAGCCTCACAGTCAGATGGACAACGTATGGGATGTATGGAAGACGTTCAAAGTGCTCTAATGGACAGAGGGCCATAGCTCTACAGCTGGAAAGGATCTCAGAGGCCATCAAGCCCAATTCCTTCATTTTATAGATAGGGAAACTGAGGCCCAAGGTGGCTTACTGACTTATAAGATCTATATCTAGAGCTGAAAGGGACTTCAGTGGTCTGCTAACTCAACACCCTCATTTTACAGTGGCCCAAGGGAGTGAAGTGGCAGCCTCCTAATACAGTGTGCCCACACAGGTATTAAGGGTCTAAGGTGGGATGCGAACCCAGGTCCTCTGCCTCCAAAGGCAGAGAGCTCTTTCCACTGTACCATGTTGAGTACACAAGTGTGTCACCATGGACCTCAGTACTGGCCTGATTTTGACAGATGAATCAGGACACCTGATGGTCCCCAGGCCATTAGCTCTGCCTGCAACTTTTCAGGCTAAGGTTGGATGGCCTGAGGAGCTTAGGGTCTGGGGGCTCTTCTGCTGAGGTAGACAAAGGAAACCAGGAGCCTCTTACAAAGGGCTGGCTTAGAATGTTACCCGGCACAGAGTAAGCACTTGCTTGTTGACCCACTGACTGATCATGAGCCCTGTGGGGTTGAGGCAAGCAGGCTTTAGTGACCTCTGAACACACCAGTCGCTAGGTAGATCAGATAAGGATACCACAGGAGTTGAAAAGTACTTATGAAATACCTCCTGAGAGCCAGACTCTGGAGAGAGAAAACTCAAAATGAAAACAGACGATGAAAAGCTCTCAAGGAGTTTCCATTCTAGCTACCCAATTATCTACATGTAAGTAGATGTGAAATATATAGAAAATAATTGCAATGGAATTTTGGCAGGGGCGTGAGGGAGAGACAATCAGGAAAGATCTCAAGCTGGAGCAGAGCTTCTCCCAAAGATCCTGGAGACTGTAAGGTGGAGGCCAGGAGGGCATGTACTCCAGGTATGGGGGAAGGGGAACAGCCTATGCAAAGACATGCAGACTGGAGATGAAAAGAAAGTGAGGCAGAGAGAAAACAAGCAGACCACTTTATCTAGATGGTAGAAAGAATGTATGAAGGGGAAGGATATTTGATCAGTCCAGAAGGATAGGAGAGAGCCAGATTGTGAAACAGAGAAGTCTTTGATCCCAGGGGCAACAGGACCAATGCAGCATTTTGAGCGGGGTGGTGAAATAAAGTGTGTTTTAGGAATATCACTTTGATAGCCAAGGGGGGAATGGATTGGAGAGGGAAGAGGCTGGAGGCAAGGAGAGCAATGAGGAAGGCATCACTGTAGCAGAGGCCAAGAGGTGATAAGACCCTTGACCAGGGTGGCAGCTCTGAGAATGGAAAGGAGATGGAATATTAGGGATGTTGTAGAGGTGGATTTGACAAGACTTGGCAGCTAATTGGAGATGGAGGAGAGGGAAGGGAGAGAAGGGAAAGAGAAGAGTCAGTAAAGACCCTAAGGTTTCTGTCTCCCTGTCTCCCATTGCCACAGTGAACAGAGCACTGGGGGTGGAGTCTGAAAGACCAGGATTCAAATCCTGCCCCTGCTATTTAAATGATGTGTTACCTATGAGCAAGTCCTTTCAACTCTATGAGACTCAGTCTCCCCATCCACAAAATGGAAATGATGAAGATGCTTACCACACCTGCCATGTGAGATTGTTGTCAGCCTCAAATGAAATAACACAGGTAAAGTGCTTTGTAGATATGAAAGCACTTTATCAGCATCAATTACACTTATTCATGTTTATTCTCCCTCTGAGGAGCAGAAAGCTGGGATTATCCACATTAGGCAAGTTCCAAACTCAGTTTCCTCATCTGTAAGATGAAGGGGTGGATTCAATGGCCTCTGAGATCCCTTTAAGCTCTAAATCTGTGATGTTCATATGGCATCATGGAAAGAGCCCATTTAAAACATGCCTGATTCAAGGCCAGGAATTAAACATCAATGTCTTCATCTGTAAAATGGGCATAAGAAAAGAATGGGGAGATGTAAAATGGGTATAAAAATAGGGGAAGTAACTTTCAGGTTGCATCTCAGAGGCTGTTGTGAGGAAAATGTTTTGTAAACCTACAAGTGAAGAGAGAATGGGACTTGCAGTTAGGAAGATCTGAGTTCAAATCCTGACTCAGATACTTCCAAACTTTGTGACTCGAGAAAAGTCACTTCTCTGCACATCAATTTCTTCATCTGTAAAATGGGAGTAGTAATAGCACCTACCATCCTGGATTGTTGTAAGAATTAAATGAGTTAAAGTATGTAAAACACCTTGCAAGACCTTACAGGACTATATAAAAGCTAGGTCTTATCATTAATAATCCCAAAGTACCTTGCAAATATGCATTATTATTATGATCTTCCCTTGCATCTTTTTCTTTTGCCAGAATATGCAATCTGACAGTTTGCTATAGAGTAAGGTTAGAGAGCACCTAAAACTCTCCTGTTTAGAGATTCAACATCTTCAGTCTATGGCACTATGCTTCCTTCCTTCCTTCCTTCCTTCCTTCCTTCCTTCCTTCCTTCCTTCCTTCCTTCCTTCCTTCCTTCCTTCCTTCCTTCTTTCCTTCCTTCCTCCCTTCCTCCCTCTTTTCCTTCCTTCCTTCATTCTCTCCATCCTCCCCTCCATTCCTCCTTCTTTCCTTCCTTCTCTCCTTCCTTCCTTTCCTTTCTTTTCCAGCATGGAGGAAACATGGGCATGTTTTCTCCTCCATCCTGAAAAAACCCTCATCTGATCCATCTGTCCCCATTAACTATTGCCCTGTATCTCTTTTTTATTAATTTATTTTGGTTTATCAACAATCACCTCCATCAGCTTTTGAGGTTTCAATTTTTCTCCCCCTCCCTCCCTACCTCCCTCCCCAAGATGGCATGCAATCTGTTATATGCTATACATATAATACATTCCTATTAAACATATTTTCGCATTAGTCATGTCGTATGAAAGAATTAGAACCAATAGGAGGAATCACCAGAAAGAGGAAACAAAACAAAACAGAAGAAAAAAATAGCAAATAGTATGCTTTGATCTGCATTCAAACTCCATAGTTCTTTCTTTGGATGTGGATAGCATTTTCCATCATAAGACCTTTCAAGATGTCTAGATCCTTGAATTGCTGAGAAGGGCTAAGTGTGTCAAAGTTAGTCATTGCACAATGTGGTCGTTAGTGTGTACAGCGTTCTCCTGGTTCTGCCTGCTTCACTCAGCATCGGTCCATACGAGTGTTTCCAGGTTTTTCTGAAATCTGCTTGATCATCATTTCTTGTAGCACAGCAGTATTCCATTACATTCATATACCACAATTTGTTCAGCCATTCCCCAGTTGATAGGCATTCCCTCAATTTCCAGTTCTTTGTCACCACAAAAAGAGCTTCTGTAAATATTTTTGTACATGTGGGTCCTTTTCCCATTTTGATGCTCTCTTTGGGATACAGCACTAGAAATGGTATTGCTGGGTCAAAGGGTGTGCACATTTTTATAACCCTTTGGGCACAGTTCCAAATTGCTCTCCAAAATGGTTGGATCATTTCACAACTCCTCCAACAATGCATTAGTGGATTGCCCTATATCTCTTCTGCCCTTTGTAGCTTAATGCCTGGAAAAGGCCACTTGCCGTAGATGCCTCTACTCTCTCTTTCTCTTTCTTCATTTACATATATATATATATATATTTATTTATTTATTTTTGCCTCTCCTCTCTTTTCTGTCTCACTCTTTTCTTCACCCTTTACCATCTGGCTTCCAACCGTATCATTCCACCAAAACTGCTCTCTACAGAGTTACTAATGGTCTTTGAGCTCCCAAATCCAATGGCGTTTTCTCAGTCCTCATTCTCTTTGACCTGTCTGCAACCTTGGACCCTATTGATTCCCTTTTTCTTTATCCTCTCTCCTCTCTAGGTTTTTAGGATGCCCTTCTCTCCCTTCTGGTTCTTTTCCTCTCTGACCATTCATCCTCTGTCTCCTTTGCTGAATTCTCTTCCAGATCATACCCTCTAACCGTGGGTGTCCCTCAGGGTTCCATCCTTGGTCCTCTTCTCCCCTACACGACTTCATTTGGTGATCTCTTCAGCTTCTATGCCATCTCTATGCTGATGATTCTTAGATCTACCTTTCCTGCCCCAGTCTCTCTTCTGACCTCCAATCTCACATCTCCAGCTGCCTTTCAAACATTTCCAACTGAAGGTCCAGTAGATATTTTAATTCAATATGTTCAAACAGAACTCATCTTTTCCCCTAAACCTCCCCACCTCTTACCTCCCCTATTATTATACAGGGCAAGACCATGTCCCCAGTCCCTCAGGCTCATGACCTAGGAGTTATCCTGGATTCCTCACTTCCCCTTCCCCTCATCTCCATCCAGTCTGTTCCCAAGGCCTGTTGATTTTACCTTTGCAACACCTCTCAAATGCACCCCTTCTGTCCTCTGACACTGTCACCCCCTAATGTGGTGCAGACCCTTATGGCCTCACACCTGGATCATTGCAGTAGCTGTTAGTGGGTCTGATTGCCAAATTTCTCCCCACTCCAGTCCATCCTCCACCCTGATACTTAACAGCCTCTGTGACCATGAGCAGGTCACCTCTGTGGGCCATCATCTAGGCCAATGAGGGGTAGATGAGATGACCTCATTGGTCTCTTCCAGCTCTAAATCTATGATCCTATGAGTTCAACCCTTCATTTTACAGATGAAAAATTGAGGCCCAGAAAGGTTGACATGTCCCAGGTCTCACACAAGGTCACATGGGGGATCCCAGTCATACTGGGATTTGAACCCAGGCCTTTTGATTCCTAATCCATTGTTTTTACTTTTTCCATTCTATCACAAACCCTCATCAAACAAAACAGGCCAGGTTTCTTTATCATCAAACTCCCAGCTATCTGTAGAGGTCTTATTTTATTTTATATATCTGTATATCTATATCTTGATATATGTATTATATATATATATATATATATATATATACATATACGTATATACGCACACACACACACACACACACACACACACACACACACACACACACACACACACATATATATTAAACCCTATTCTTTCCTTTTCTGACAATCCACTGCTTGTCTGCCCCAGCCAGGGAAGGGTTATAGATTTGGAGTTGGAAGGGACCTTAGAAACAAGCATTTACTAACTGTGACAGGCCGTCTACAAATATTATGTCATTTAATGCTCACAACAGCCCTGTGAGGTAGGTGCTTATATTATCTCCATTTTACAATTGAGGAAATAGGAAGTTCAGTGACTTGCCCAGGGCCACCCAGCTAAGTGTCTGAGGCTGGATTTGCAACGAGGTCTTCCTGATTCCAGAGCCAGAATTCTATCCACTGTTCCACCTGGCTACCTGGAGTCAGAGGCATCAGCTCCAGCTCCCTCCTTTTACGAACAGATGGCCAAGTTGTAGTTGGCAAACAGGCTACTGGAGCAGTGGAGGATAGGGAAGAGAAGGTGAAAGCAGTAGATGAAAGGGAAGGTCACATATTCCAGTGATGTGGTATATTGGCAGGGTCAGGAGTCAGGAGATGCTGGTTTCAGTTCCACCCCTGATGCTTGCTTAATTGACTCTGTGACCAGGACAAGTCATTCACTCTGTATGAGATGAGACTAAAAAGGCAGAGAGGTGTCAGGTTGTAAAGGGCCTTTAATGCCAAGCTAAGGATTTTGTTTTTAATTCAATATGGAGCCAACTGAAGGGATCAGGTATATTTCCCAGAAGTGAATTTTCCAGGTGGCTTACCTGTTCTTTAGGGCCACGCTTGGTCATTATAACTCTCTAGTCTTCAATCTCTTCTTGTTTGTTTTTCCATTTACACTATTGTAGTCATATAATTGCTTTCCTGGTTTAGCTTGCTTACTCTGGATCAGTTCATATAAGTCTTCTCATGCTTACCTGAATTCTTTATAGTCATTGTTTCTTGTTTCAGTGCAGTGCTATTTCATGGCATTCATGTACCGTGATTTGCTTAGCCATTCCCCAGTAGATGGGCATTGCCTTTATTTCCAGTTCTTTTTTGTAGTTAAGTCGTTTCAGTTGTGTCTGACTCTTCATGACCCCATTTGGGGTTTTCTTAGCAAATTTTTCATTTCCTTCTGCAGCTCATTTGACAGATGAGGAAACTGAGGCAAACAGAGTAAAGTGACTTGCCCAGGGTCACACATCTACCACAAAATGTGCTGCTATGAATTTTTTTTTGTGTGTATTTGGCACCTTTCTTTCTGTCCTTCACCTCTTTAGGGTATATGCCTTTCAGTCAAAGGACATAAATATTTTAGTCAATTTTTAGAGCATAATTCCAAAATTTCAGAATGGCTGGATTAGTTCACAGCTCTACCAATAGTGTTATTAACACTCCTTTCTTTCCATAATACCTCTAACATTAACTGTTCCCATTTACCAATTTGCTGGGTAAAATGTCTTGATTTGCATTTCTCTTATACTGTGTACTAGTGATTTGAAACAATATTTCATTTGTTTGTTAATAGCTTGCAATTCTTCTTTTGAGAACCTTTTGTTTACATACCATGGTCCTTGGGCTTATCAGTTTTGGTTAGTTCCCTATCTACATTAGATATAAAAGCATTATCAGAAATTGGATGGAAATGTTCTTTCCCAATCAACATCTTACCTCTTTATCTTAGCTGCTTTGACTTTGTTTGGGTAGAAGCTTTTCAATTCCATGTAACTGAAGTCATTTATTTTCTCTTTTTTGATTCCCCCCCCACCATTTTGGTTAAGAATTCTTCTCCTAGCCATATCATAGGTGACTTCTTGTTGCCCTCAGGGTCCACATCCCTAGCAGTCCTTCTTCTTTCCTCCTTCAAATTAGATGCTTCTGATCTGTGGTGGGATGTGAAATCAGATCCCTGAGTTCCTTGGGGCTTGCTGTTTGGGAGGTTACACAACACCCAGTTCTGTAGAAAGAAGAGTTCTTTTAACTGAGCTCCTAAATCAAAGACTAGGTGTGGTGGCAAGGGGAGAGTAGGAGAGGAGGAGGAGAAGATAGGCAATTATTAAAAAAAAATTTAGTTAATGAAGTGAAGAGGACTTTTAGAAGAAGGAAAACAACAATAAAAGGGACTAAAGGTAGGATATACGTGGAAGGAAACTAGGTGTGGACAGCCTGGGAAAGAGAAGTTGGGAGATGGCTTAATAATTGTCTTCAAATATGTAAAGAACTTTCAAGTGGAGGGTGTGGGCCGATCTTCTCTATTTCCATACAGGATAGAAGGTAAATTACAAGAGGAAGGATTTAGGTTAGACCACAAGAAAACTTCCTTACTACAAAGCTATCAAATTCTCACCAAGGGGAATTAGCTTTCCTTGGGGAACTATGAGAGGAAGACAGACACATCTCAGCCTTCGATGATCTAAGAGTTAATGTAGTTCATAGACAGGAAAGATCTTTGAAAGTCAGGAGGCCAATGGCTCGATCAATCAACTATGTGCCAGGCACTATACGAGGTGATGGGAATACAAAGACAAAAATATAAAATCCCTCATTCCCAGGGAGCTGGCATTTAATCAGGAAAATTTCATGTACACCGAAAAGTGTTTACAATATCTATACCCTTGATATTTTAACCATATAGCATTCTTTCCCAGAAGGAAATAGAAATACAATACTTCCCATCCAATTACTTTGATTTCATTCTAACCAAACCTATACTTCCTGGTTCCTGTCTCCTTTAATTACATGACAAGGAGGCTTTTATCCCTTTAAATATCATTTTGATTACAACTCAAAATCCTACGGAAGTGAATGTTGAAAACTAAAAATTAATTAATTAAGTATTTTTAGAACTAAATAAATAAATATTGTTTTGAAGCATCAAGCTCTTTCTTACTTGTTCCTCATCTTAGGGCTATGACTCCATGTCCTGTCCTTAACAGTACAATTAGTGAGGTGTAAGGTCCCATTTTGCTATGGAGGGCACACTGGATCACCAAGCCATAGAGTGGGAGTTCTGGGAGGAACCCTGGACACCATCAATTCCAACAACCTACATCCATTCCACTGTCCCATCCCAAGTTCACAGAAATGAGCCTGTGAAAGCTGGTTGATTTGGGGTAGGGAGCGGTTATGAGGAAAGTCAGATCCCAAGATACTTGGTTAGCCATCCCTTGGGTCATTCTTTCTCAGGAACAAACCCCAGATAGTGAAGTCACTGAGCCTTTATGAACACCACTTGCATGTGTGATCCCCACCTTCTTGGGATCTACTAAGGCAATGGGTACTCCTAGGAACATTTACAGAATAAAGATACAGCTTCCTTAGCACCCTTGCTGAAATCTGATGCTTTCCAGACTTCTTGCCCACCCCACCCCACCCCAGGCAATTGGGGTTAAGTGACCTGCCCAGGGTCACACTGTTTTGGTTTACTTTTTTAAAGAAGTAACCAAAGGATATGATAATAAGGACAATAGCTGACACTTAGATAGCATTGTAAGGTCTACAAAACCCTTATCTCCTTAGAACTGCGGGTGTACTGGAAAGAACATTGACTTTGGAATCAGAGGTTCAATTCTCACCTCTGCTACTAGAACCTGTATGACTTACAAAAATTACCTAACTTCATTTCTCTGGGACTCAGTTTCCTCCTCTATAAAATGAGGAAGTTGGTCTAGACATCCCCTTATATCCCTACCAGTTCTAGAGCTATGATCTTATAAGACACTTTGCTTTTCTAAGTCTTAGTTTCCCCTTCTGTAAAATGAAGTGGGTTGGACTATATATATGACCTCTGAAGTCCCTTTTGGCTCTGCATCTATGATCCTATAAGTCATGTGACTTCCCTGGCTTCAGGTTCCTCATCTTTAAAACTGAGGGGTCAGACTCTTCTAGGTCTAGAGGCATGATCCCATGATCTACTTACTATCTGTGTGACCTTGAACAAGTCAATTTGCCTCTCTTGGTTTCATCTGTAAAATGAGGAAGTTGGACCAGATAATCTCTGAAGTTATTTCCAGGTCTAGATCCATGATACCATGAATCTCATTTTACAGATTAAGAAACTGAGGTCAAGAGAAGTTAAATGGCCTGCCCATGGCCAGAGGGAGTGTCAGAGATGAGAGTCAAAGCCAGGTGTCTCCTAATTCTGAATTTACTGCTCTTCTCCCTATACTACACTTCCCCATGTCTCTCTAAGGTCCCTTACAGCCCTCAGTCTGACAACCCTTTGAGATAGGTACCATAGGCATCATCACCCCCATTTTATAGATGAGAAACTGAGGTTATGAGGGATGATATACCTTGTCCATGGTCACAGAGCTAGGCAGTGTCAGGGGCAGGAGCTGAGCTCCTGAATGTCTTTGTGCTTTTCTCCACTATCTCACGTTGTCTCTCAAATCAGTTTTTGGCAGCCAGCGTGCTCATCCCACAGGCCTAGTTGATCTGGTTTGGGACTGAGTACTCCACGCTGGCTTCCCACTCAGAAGGCAAATTGCTGCAAGGCAGGGTTCTGCTATAATTCACCCTCAATCAAAACAGCTGAAACAAATGTGGGGAAGCTTTTGGTGTGGAAAAGCAAATGAGTTGCCATCACCAGCCCTGGCTGGGAACCTAAACAAAGTCATTTCCATCAGCTTATACGTATAGAGGCAATCACTCCCTCAGAGAGAGAGAGAGAAGGGCCCCTAGAAACCAGCCAGCCTAGCTCCCTCTTATCAGGAGGCATTTATCCAGTGACTAATAATATAACAGCTGATTTGCAAAGTGTTTCACATATAGCATCTTGTTCTAGCCTCACAGCGGCCCTAGTGAATAGGGATTCCAAGAGTTATTGTCACAATTTTATGCATGGGGAAACTGATGCTCAGAGAGATGAAGGGATTTGCCCATAGTAAGAGTCAGAGGTAGAATCCAAACCCAGATCTTCCTGGCTCCAGCATTCTACTCACTTCCTCATGAAGGGTGTGGTTATATTGTACCATACAGGGTTTGGAAAACAATAGCTTTAATTCTAAGAGCCTGTAAAGGGAATGCCAGTGGCAGCCACTGGCCATTGGGTCAACAGCCCACCTTGGAGATGTGAGGGCAAATGTGGCAAAGTGAGAAGAGCAATTGACTTGGGATGCAGAAGAAGGATTTGACTCCCGTTTCTGTCATGTGGTCCGAACTTCTCATTTTCCTGATAAGGAAATCAAGGTCAGCAATGGCTAAGTGACTTCACCAACTCACACAGGTAGCAAATATCACTTGATCTGGAGTTAGAAGGGACCGTAGAAGCCACTTGGTCCAATCACTTAACAGAAAGGGAAACTGAGGCCCAGGCACGTTAAGTTATTTGCTCATGTCACATTGTAAATGTGGAAGAATTTGTAAGTAAGGATTTGAACTCAGGTTCTCTGGTTTATAAAGAACTCAGGACATTCTTTTTAATTTAAATTGAATTTCCTCCCCCCCCCAAAAAAAGTTCAAAGATGGGTAATATGAGAGCTTGTCCCTTAATCCTTGTGAATTCTTGGAAAATTAAGTTACTTGTTATTCCATCTTCTGACATAAATTGAGTGTTTAACTGGCCAGTTATATTTGGATGATATGGTAAAATTAACTGTATACTTATTCTTTTAACTAGTATAAAACATCAATAATACCCTTTTCGTATGATTAGTGGAGAACAATTCCTCATACCAAACAAAGGTAGGGTGTGCACTCCTCTCAAGAGCCGCTATTCTTTCTGCTATATTAGGATGCCTCTAAACCAAGCAGTAAAATGTATATCATCAACCAGTCTGTAAGTATCTTTAAACCCCTCCTTTGTACTCCCACTGTCCTTGGTGCTGGATCTACAGATAGAAAATTGAGGCAGTCTCTGACCTCAAGAAGCTTACATTCTATTATTGAGAGAACATTTTCAGGGGCAGTTGTTACTTATTTTTACAGGTAGGAGGACCCTATTTTAAAACCTCAAAGTTTTATAGATTCTCATTTAAAACCTCATAGATTTTATAGATACAGCATGAAAGTAGTTGTAATATTTGAATCTGTTTATTAAAACAATATTAAAGCTAAAAAGCTACTCTGAATTTGCAATCTTGTTAAAAAAAATTTGTATTTTTAAAAACTATGTTTTATTCATGCTCTTTGGCTTTACATCAATATCATAACATCATAGTAGGACAGAGTTAGAGCTGGAAGAGACCTCAGAGATCATGTAGGCCAACCCTTCCATTTTAAAGATGAAGAAACTGAGGCCTTGTCCAGGGTCACAAAAGTCACATAGCATTGGAAGTCCTCTGAGTCCAGGGTCTGTGCTCCCGCCCCTATTCTGCAATTGAATCCTCCTCTACAACAACATCAAAAAATAAATGAATAAACAGAATCCTCACTGAGAAATATCATATGATGGTAAATCTGTATTTAATCAATCATGCATGGAATTTTTAGGTTACGTGTTGCTAGGATAGATAGCTAACATTTGGAAGATAGAATCAAGATCCCCCCAAAGGCCCACATAGGTTAAAAGACTAGGCTAAATTAAATCACTGTCATCAGCTGCACAATCAGAACATGGGGAACACATAGTTGGACAACAGTTTATCTGAAACAACCTAGAGGCTTTAGTGGACTGCAAGAAGTAGTAGAAGGAAGGAAGAAATAAGGAAGGAAGAAAAGAACGGAAGGAAGGAAGGAAGGAAAGAAGGAGGAAAGGAAGGAAGAAAGGAGGGAAGGAAAGGAGGAAGGAGGGAAGGAAAGAAGAAAGGAGGGAAGGAAGGAAGGAAATGAGGGAAGGAAGGAAGGAAATGAGGGAAGAAGGGAAGGAAAGAAGGAAGAAAGAAATGAGGGAAGGAGGGAGGGAAGGAAGGAAAGAAGGAAGGAAGGAGGAAGGAAGGAAGGAGATTCGAGTTACATTGTACCTTGTTCTGGTCTCATCCTATCTGGGATATTGGGCCCAGTTTGGAGTGCTATTGATCTATTCGAGATTGTTGTATATGATGTTTCATCTTCCACCTCCATGTTTTTACACAGGCTGCCCCGCCCTTGCCTGAAATGCTTCCTCTTCTTGTCTCTCTTAGAATTCCTACCTTCCTTCAAGGTTCAGCTGAAGGGCCATCTCTTACACAAGACCTATCCTGATCCCACCAGCTGTTAGTGTTGCCTTTCCTACTCCCATTATTTTTTATTTACTTTGTATGAATTTAATTTTTAGCTACCAGCATAAATGTTGTTTCTTCTAATAAATGTAAGGTCCTTGAGGTCAGGGCTTATTTCACTTTTTGTCTTTGAGTTCCCAACACCTGACACAATTCCTGGCTGAGTGGTGCAGTGGTTAGAGTTCTGGACCTGAGTTCAAATCCAGCCTCAGATGATACTATTATTACTATTAGAATTATTACATAGTTGACGTGATTACAAAAGCTTTTTTAATGACTGAAGGAAAGACATTGATAAGCTAGAATATGTCCTAAGGAGTTTAACCAAAGTGATATGGGGACTTAGAACCATGGGATATAAAGAATAGTTGAAGGAACTGGGGATATTTATCCTAGAGAAGGAAAGATTTGGGTGGTGGAGGGGTAGACACAATAGCCAACCTCAGATATTTGAAATATTGCCCTGTAGAAGAGGAATAGATATATATTGCTTGTTTGACTCCAGAGGGCAGAGCTGAGGGAGAAGGTTGTACAGAAGAAAGTTTCAGCTTGAGATAACAAAAAATTTCCTAATAATGAAAATTGTTCAAAAGCAGAGTGGATGGCCTTAGGAATCAAGTCAGTTCCAAATCACTAGAGTTCTTTGAGTGAAGGCTGGAGGGACCACTTGTCAGCGGTATTGGTGAAGGAATTTTCAATTATACTTCAGCAAGAAAGAAAATATCATCAAACAAAATATATCCCCAGTGGATGGTGAATAGACAGACAAACGTGGTACGTGAGTGAAACAGAAGATTTCTCAGCTGTAAGCATTGATGAGTATGAACAATTCAGAGAAACATAAGAAGAATTGTATGAAGTGACGCAGAGTGAAGAAAGGAGAACCCAAAGAATGGAATACGTGCTTTCTGCACCAATGTAGTCAGCATGAAGAAGCAACAGAACAGTTGAATCAAGTATGACAGACAGATGTCAATGTCCCAGTACATATCCCTTCTTTCTGTTTGTGAGTCACAAAAGGGAAAGTGAAAGATACTCTCAGTTGTGGTTTTGCTGATTTGCCTTCAAGGCATGTTCATTGTGGGTGGGTTTGTTTGCGTGTGTTTGTTGGGAAGTATTGGGTGTGCTAAAATTAAATATTTCCATTCTGATGCCTCCTCATGGTGTGTAAGTGACCCTAGGTTCTCTGGAGCTGAGCTAGCAAAGGGCAGTCTTGGATGGGTTCTGCCACGCTGCAATAGTTTCAGACTACTAAAGAGGGTAGGCCCTTGGTGGTGAATTCTTGGGTAAGACCCACCCATAAAATAAAAGAGTTTGGATTAGATGACCTATAAGGCCTACCCCTCCCCAACTCTGACATTCTGTGATTGGATGATCTAGTCAATTATCTCAATCATCAATCAATCCAGTCAGTTAGGTCTGTGATCCAGTCCAGTCCCCTTATCCTACAGGTGAAAGAAATCGAGGTTTTAGAGGACTCTGAGTTCAAAGTGAATCAACAATGTGTCATGACAGTCAAGAAGGCTGACACCATCTTTGGCTAGCTTAGTGGAAGTGAGACTTTTATACATGAAGAAGGCAATAGTACTGTTGGGCTCTTTTCCTGGAGTGGGAAAGTCACACAGTGACCACTGGTACGAGTAAGGCAGAACCCAGGTCTCTTGATTTCCAGCCAAGGGCTTTTTATATTGTGTCATTTTATAGAAAAGAAATTTTCTGTATTTTCTTTTCCCTGAAAAATAAGACAGAAGTAACTTTAATCATTCCTCAATGAAAAAACCCCAACTTATTTTTGTTTCCTTCTTCCAAACTCTGGTAAAGTAGCCAGCAGAATTCTCTTCAATCCATTTCCTCTTGACTGAGTGGTTTACTAATAGTTCCTTGTTTCATCATGGACTTAAAATGTTTTACTTTCATTTATAGAATAAAATGGAGACTTCCCTCCACATTAACAGGGAATGCCCATGGACAGGTATTCCACATTTTAACCCTGACCTCCCCCTCAACTTCCCCAGAGTTCTTCTCAGCTCAGAATTCAATTTTCTTCTGTGTCAATGAAGGTGACACCTCCACTCTCTTCTTCATTTTTTTTTAAGGCAATTGGGGTTAAGTGACTTGCCCAGGGTCACGCAGCTAGTAAGTGTCAAGTGTTTGGTCTGAGGCCGAATTTGAACTCAGGTCCTCCTGACTTCAGGGCCAGTGCTCTATCCACAGCACTACCTAGCTGCCCATGCTCTCTTCTTCATCAGGATATGGTGGCTTACCTTATACTTTGACTCACCTGCCTATTACTGCCTACTAGGGTGGGGAACCTGCAGCCTTGAGGCCACATATGGCCTTCTAGGTCCTCAGGTGTGGCCTTTTGACTGAATCCAAGTTTTACAGAACAAATCCTTTCACGAAGGGGATTTGTTCTGGGAAATTTGGATTCAGTCAAAGGGCCACAGTTGAGGACCTAGAGGGCCATATGTGGCCTTGAGGCCACAGGTTCCTCTCCCCTGGTCTCCTATTCTAGGAAACACCAGCAAGCTAAGTGGTAGACTTTGGCATTTGAGGCCCAGAGGATCATATCCTTTAAACCTAATTATCTATAAACCCAAGTCTTGATTCTGAAGGAGATCTAGAACACAAAGAAATAGAAAATCTCATGCCTCATTCTTTCCTCTCCTTCTTGACCTCTGAACTACCTAACATTCAATTAATCTAATAGATAGAGTTCCAGGCCCAGAGTCAGGAAGACTCATCTACTTTAGATATTTACTTACTAGTTATGAGACTCTGGGCAAGTCACTTAACCTTGTTTCCTTCAGTTTCCTCATCTGTCAAATGAGCTGGAGAAGGATGTGGTAAACCACCCCAGTATCTTTGCCAAGAAAACCTCCAGTGGGGTCACAAAGAGTCAGACAGTACTGAAATGACTGAACAACAACAAAAAATGGGTGAGAGGCATTGTGGTGGGTGCTGGGGACTCTAAGACAAAGATGAAAAAAGGCCCCTGTCCTCAAGGAACTTACATGCCCCTAGGAAAGACATATCATAAATGCAAGAAAAGGAACACAAAGTAAATACAGAGCATACAAAAAGTCATTTGGAGAGGGAGAGAATGCATGTACAAAGTTATTTCAAAATGGCCTCGAGGAGGAGGTGGCCCCTGAGCTGCAGCAGAGACATGGGGAAAATACTTTATCATTTATTAATATTGTTTGAACCTAGCTTTGTGTAGTGAGATATTGCTTATGTGTAGGTCGTTCTGACCCCAGAGACCCTCCAGGGAAGCCAGAGATGACAGCAAGGAATGGTTGGGACCTCACTCAAAGTTTGTGTTTGGGGTTCACCCAATAGCTCATGTTTTGACTTCACCCAAATTTTATTGAATGTTTATATTTACCTTCTAATGTACATCTCAAGCAACCTATGGAAACTGCGCTATTTTGAAAACTGCCTATGTGTAGGCCACTTAGTTTGTACCCTTCTTTGAATTCTATATAATAAGAGACTTACACAGATTCAGGGAAGCCAGCTGTCCCCTCTGCTGAACCAACTTAATCAAATTCTTTCTAAAAACCATTTTAGGTTTCAGACTGGTTCTTGACGACCAGAAAGTAAGGGGAAGTTCTGCCAAGCAGAGATGAGGATGGAGGGCATGTTAATACAAGTGGTGGATTCTCTCTCTTCCTTTTCTCCTTGCCGTGCCTACCCCTTATGTCTAAACGTGAGGTAACTGGGTATCCTGTACATTGTGGGAGCTGGAGCTGTGTTGTAGAAATTGAGTCATACAAATATCTGGAAGGAAAAACCCTTCTTGGCTGAGGTATATGGAAGATACTGCTCTTCCTCTAAAGACTGTTCTATTGCAAGAACTATGCTAACTGCTATCATTCCCTAATCACATGCAAATTATGGGAAACTGCTCACTCTTCCCCATCTTTCCCCTCCCTTTCTCCCATCAGGCTTACAATCTATTGACTATAGATGAATGAACCAAAAATGGCGGAACACGCTTGCTGGACTATTGATCCTACTCACAACATCACCAGAACATCCTGAGATATTCTGGGCCAAGCTTAGCTCAGGCCAGTTCAGTGAATGAATCAATCAACTAATCAATCAACGAGAAATTGTTGAGAAGACTATCTGTCAGGCTCTGTGTTAAGCACTGGGGATACAAAGAAAGGCAAAAAACACAGTCTAAGCCCTGAAGGAATTTGCATTCTAATGACAGAGACAAAAGGCAAATAGTTTTGGACATACGAGGTATAAACATTGTAAATGGGAGGTGCCCCAGAGACCTGAAGGGGACAGAAGGAGACCCAGGAAAAGGTTCTTGGAATTTAAGTGGGATTTTAGCTGAGTCCAGAAGAAATCTGAGAAAGGAGGCAGAGGTGTCACAGATCTCTTTAGATTACATTCCCCCTTCACCCACCAAGCCAGCCCTCTCCCCCTTTACTGCCATGGGTGCTATCATCGTAATGGTCACCCTGCCTCAAAACTCTCCCCTCTATAATACATCCTCCACCCAACTGATAAAGTATTCTTCCTAAAGCACAGGTCTGACCATGTCATCCCCCTCACTTCACAAACTCAAGTGGTTCCTTGTTATCTCTAGGCTCAAATATAATGCCATTGCTTGGCATTTAAAATCCTTTACAATCTGGCCCCAGTGGACCTTTCCAGTCTCCTCACACATTACTTCTCTTCTCGCCCTCTATGGCTTAGCCAAAATTCTCATCTTGCTGCTCCTCACATTTGCATAAAAACATGATGAAAATGTGAAGAGAAAATGAAGGTACAATACCATCCATTAAGAAAAACCATATGATGGGGAAAAAAAACCACATGATGAAAGAGGAATGGATTCACATGGAAAACTTTCTGCTAAGCTGACATCAGACAATTCACTTTTATTTGTTGTTCTTCATTGTAGATGGGTAAGATCTAACATGAGAAACAGGACTCTTTCTGAAAAACTGTTAGGTCTGTTGACTGTTGTGACCAACATTTGATCATCCTATTGTGTATCTTTCAATTAAAAAAAAGTAGCTTAAGCAAAGAAATCCATCTACTTGGCTGTGCTGATCAAATTAACAAACAATCACTATTTATGAGCAGCAGAAGAGCAAACAGTAATTAAGCACCTGTTGCTGTTCAATCCTGTCTGACTCCATGTGACTTTTGTCCCTGGGTTTTTTTCTTGGCAAAGATTCTGTAGTGGTTTGCCATTTCCTTCTCCAGCTCATTTGACAGATGAGGAACTGAGGCAAATAGGAGGTAAGTGACTGGCCCAAGGTCACATTGCTAGGAAATGTTTGTGGCTGGACTTATCTCCAGCACTCTACCCACTGTCCCACCTAGCTGCCACACAAGCCCCAAAGAATTTCATGATCAAGTGAATTTCAGAAACGCTGATTTGTTGATGCATCATTCTTATCTTTAGTCATATCCTGAAGTCCTAGCCCAACGCTCCTTGTTGTCATCTGGTCTTTGGAAAATGCTGGTTGTCATTGTAAGCGGTGATGATATGAGTTCAGAGAAATTTGGGAAGACTTGTATGACCTGATATAGAGACAAGTAAGCAGAACCTGAAAAACAATTTATACAATGACTACAATAATATAAAGGAAATAAAACCTGAAAGGCTTCAGATCAAGTTGATCTTGATGCCAGAAGACCAAAACTCCCTGCTCTCATTAGAAACGTCACAGTAGCATAGATTCATAGCCAGAGAAGATGTGTAAGACCATCTCAACTTATAGATGAGGCTAATAGTGGGTAAAGTGGTCAACTCTGGGTCACACTAGTGACAAGTGGCAGTGGGAGGCTTTGAACCCAGGTCCTCTGAGTCCAAATTCAGGGCTTTTCCCAAAGCACCATACTGATAGCAGACTATGGGCAAAGCAAGGTATGAGTGGTGACAGATAAATTTTATTAATATCAATTGTAATATCACTTGCCACTCCTGCTTAGTGGTCCTAGTAATATCAGAATTCCAGTAACATCTTTGCCTTCCTAGTCCTCTTGATTAGGTTGTTCTGAGCCTCACCCTAAGCCCCCACCCTGGGACCTTTCCTTGTAAACAAAGCCAGCTTGAGTAAGACCAGCTTCTGGTGTCCTTACCTCGTTCCATTGAGATTCATGGCATGAAGAGCAAAACAGCCAGATTGAAGTGATTTTCCTTGCTGGGACTGCCAAGGGAAGCTGGCAGCTCATGGCCTTGCTACCTAATGTGACCCCCTACCCCTTTTCTCCTAAAAGTATAAGAATCTTTCTTGTAGTTCCCCTGGTGGGACATCCCACAGAGTGATAGGTTTGCTACCCTCTTATCTCGATTAAAGATTCTTTATTTCTCCACTTATGAATTTGATTTATTTTAGGACTTGACAGTAGTTAGCCTTGGCTAGTATGTGGGGTTGTTTTTTTTTTTTTTATAAGAGATGAGTCTATCAGGGAAGGAGAAGGTACTGGAAAATGATTGTGATGTTTGAGCAAAAAGTATCCATGAAAGGGCAAGAGAAGGAGAACCAGGAGGGTCACTTATACACTAAGAATATTACAAAGAAATAACAAATATTATATATAATATATTATAAATATATAAAAATCTTATAAAGAACTTTGAAAGACTTAAGAACTCTGATTAGTGCAATAACCAATCTCGATTCCAGATGACTGGTGATGAGATATGCCTTCCCCTCCCCCCCCCCCATTTTTGGACACAGCCAATGTGGGAATTCATTTTTTACTTGACAGTGCATATCGTTAAAAGGGGTTTTGTTTTTCTTTTTTCTTCTAATTTTGGGGTGGGCAGAGAAAGAAACAAATGTTTGTTACTTAAAAAATAAAATAAAACTTGAAAAAAGGAGAGGGAGAAGGAAATTGTTGGTTGCCTGTGACCAAGATGAATTGCTGTCCTAAGCTGGCTTCAACCAGTTCAGCCGTAGGGAAGAAACCAACATCTCAGAACCAGGGACAGCAGTGGTCTTCTTCCTCCTTCCAAAGGCAGGGGAAGTTCTTCAGCTTGGGGATGGCACAGGCTCAGCACAGCCCTCTAATCTCACGCCAAAAGGATCACTCCCCTTTCTGTTCTCTGATCTATGGTTCTGTTCTCTTCCCCCATCCTCTGTAGCAAGGCAGACCACACCACAAATCTGGGCTGGAAGATGACTCCACTCTCTCATGTTGGACATTACCTCATTTGATTAGGGATTGGGTAAATCCCTTAGTCTCCCTGGGCCTCAATTTCCTCAAATGATGGAGAAGATTTCTGAGGTTTCCTCCAGCCCTAGAGCTAAGATCCCGAGATCTGATATGTGAAGTGGGTTGCTCTGAGATCATAACAGCTCACATTTATATATAACTTCATAAGGTCTACACATCCTCACAACAAATCTCTACCATATATTCTATCATTATCCCTCTTTTACAGAAGAAGAAACTGAGGCTAAGATTGCCCAGGTCAGGATTTAAACCCAGGTCTTTTTTTAATCCAAGTCCACTGCCATGCCAACCAGTGTGTCAGAAGTTTCTCCCATCACAAATCAATAGCTGGAAAGGACATCAGAGGCCATCAGAAAAAGAAACCATGTCCCAGAGAGGATAGATTATATCCCCAGAGTTACACAAATAGGATTTGGCAGAGCCAGGATTTGAACTCAGGTCTATTGACTCTGAAGACATCATTCTTTCCACTCTATTACGTTGCCTCCAATCATTTCCCGTGATCACTCCCCACTCAGGTCATTCGGCATCAGCAAGGAGGGGAGAGCCCACAGACCTGAAGAAAGATGTGTGGGCAGAGGGAGGGGAGATCAACACTGGCTTTGCACCTTACCTCCCAAGCTGGAAAGCTTGATGGCTTTGGCAGAGAGAGGCTGCTGGGCTAGAAAGTGGTTCATGGAGTGAGCTCTTGGGCCTCAGCTCTTCCATTTCCACAGCACCAGCTGGGGAAGCTCTCAGCAGCCCAGAACCAGCCTGGGAAAGAAGATTGCTGTGGAGAGGATGGGCTGTGGGTATCACCAGGGGATCTGTGGGGATCCAGCATCTCCCTTCCAGTCTCACTATGCATGAGACCTTTTCATAAACACTTCAGATCAGCCAACTTCCCTTCTTACTGGTCCTCATACATGGTTCTCCATCTTCTACCTCCATACATCTGTACTGACTGTCTCCCACACCTGGAATGTCCTCCCTCCTCACCTCCAACCCTAAGAATCTCTGGTTTCCTTCAAGACTCCGCTCAGATACATTCAAAGCCTTTCTTAATCTTCCTCCCGCTTCCATATTATATCAATTTTGTATAGACACACACACACACATATATATATATATGTTCATGTGTATATTGCATGCCTTCAATGCAAAATGCATACACGCACATATACCAGCATGTACACATACAAATACATGTATGTATGTAGGTAGGTAGGTAGGTAATACACGAGTGTATATTCAAGTTCAAGTCAAGCTCATGCCAGTCCAGTGATTCAGGCTTAGGATTAGAATACAATGGAAGGAAGCACCTGTGGACTATAAAATACAGTAAAAACAACATTATTTTTGATATCATTTGAAAAGATACAATTCCTAATTGAATTCAAATGTCATGCCACGCCCCTCGGCTTCCACATTCACCCACCAATCAGCAACACTTCATACTGGCAGGGGATAGAAATTCTGCTCCAGCCTCCCCAGCACCAATCCCCCTGGATCAGAGCCTTTGTGCCTCTGGGGCAAGGCAGTCAAACCAAGGATTCAATCCCCAGCCCCCATAAAGGGAAACCAACCCAGCCTACATTAAAAAAGTGCTTCCCACCTCTGCATAGATATTGTAACATGGATGTTTAAGCATGTTGTATAACACTCATGTTGTCTTCCCTAATAGAATGTAAGCTTCTTCAGGACAAATTATTTTACTCTTGTCTTTGTATTTCCATGTATTTTATCTTTATATTTCCATGCCTGGTACCTAGCAGGCATTTAATAAATGACTTAGAAGAGGCTATGTTGTGCAGTGGTTAGGGCTCTGGTCCTGGAATCAGGAAGCTTGAACTTAAAAACCAGTTTCAGACACTTAGTAGCTTATTAGTCACATATTAGTAACTAGGCAAGGCACTTAACTTCTGTTTGCCTCAGTTTTCTTAACTGTAAAATGGGGATAATAACAGTAGCTGCCTCCCCAGGTTGTTATGAGGATTAAATGAAATTATATTTGTAAAACACTTAGCACAGTGCCTGGCACATGGTAGGTGCTTAATAAATGCTCATTCTCTTCCCTCTTTTATTGATCGATTGACTGAAGCTTCTGTCCTTCAGAAGCTGTCTTGACTGAAGAGGCTGCCTTAGTCCAAATGGCCACAAGTACCGCAAGCTGGTTCTGGTTCTTGTGGTCCCTGGGATGGGCTCTTGGACTTTGTCGAAAGTATAGAACCAAAGTAAGGCTGAGGTGATAAGCAGTAACTTCCATCAGCCTAGAGAGAGAGGAGCCTAAGGGGTGTGAGGAGAATGTTAAGGGATGGTAGTAGCAGTAGAGGAAAGTAGGCAATGTTGAATAATCCTCCTTCCAGGCCATAACACATCTGCTGATTTTGTTGTTCCATCATTTCAATTGTGTCTGACTCTTCACTACACCATTTGGGGTTTTCTTGGCAAAGATACTGGAGTGGTTTGTCATTTCCTTCTCCAGCTCATTTGACAGATGAGGAAACTGAGACAAACAAGGTTAAGTGACTTGCTCAGGGTCACACAGCTAGTAAGTGTCTGAGGCTGGATTTGAACTCGGGTATTTCTGACTCCAGGCCCAGTGCTCTATCCACTGTGCCACCTAGCTGCCCAAATTTGTTGATGTGTATGTTGAATTTAGTGACACAAATGAGTGATGTATTGTGCTTAATGCTGGAGATACAAATAAAGCCAAAAATGTAACCCTGGCCCTCGAATAGTATACATTCTAATGGGGGAGATGACATGCTAACAGTTCATACAAGGTATAGACAGTGGTGATGGGAGGTAATTTCAGAGGTAATGCATGGAGGGAGGACAGAGGGAGGGAGAGGAAAGACTTCCCGCTGAATGAACATTTCAGGCTGAGCCCTGAAAGAAGCCAGGGAAGCCAGGAGTAAGGAGCAAGAGCATTCCAGGTGTAGGGGACAACCCCCAATGCAAAGCTGGAGAATCAGGAGATGGAGTGTCCTGTGAGAGTACCAACGAAGAGGCCAGAGGTGTTGGTTAGAATATGTAGGAGAGAGTAAAGTGTAAAAAGACCTTATACTTTAGGTAGAGAAGAAAGGTAGGAAAACACGTAAAAGTTGATTCTAGTGGTAATAGGGAGCCACTGAAGTTTGAGTAGGAAGGTAACCTGGTATGTATGACTACTTTGGCAGCCTAATGAGAATGGACTGGAGTAGAAAGAGTACTTGAGGCATAGAGGCCAACCAGAAGGCTCTTCCAGTAGTCCAGGAGTGAGGTGAGGAAAGACTACACCATGGTGACAGCTGTGAGTGGAAAAGAGGGGATGTATAGGAGAGATATCAGACTTGGTGACAGATTGGATACATGGGGTGAGCACGTGAGGAGTCAAGGACTACCCCAGTGTTGCAAGCCTGGGCACTTCTAGGGAAGTCTGAATGACAGAAAAGTTTGGGGGGAAATAATGAGTTCCATTTTGGGAGTGTGGAGTTTGAAATGCCAGTGGGACATCCTGTTTCAGATGTACAATTAGCAGTGGGTGATTCAGTTGCCAGACACAGCCTGCCCAGGTCTCACTGAACAGGGCAGTGATATCATCCTGGCTTCACCTAGGGACAGTGAGACTGCACTGGGCCAGACTGGGCACACAAGGTGATGAAGGGGACAAGGTTAAGGCTGACAGGAAATGAGAGTTCACTGTTGCCTTAGCTCCTGCAGAAATGTAAGAAAGCCTCACATAAAAAAAAAAAAAAAACAAATTCCCCCAGAAACGTCTATATCTTTTCCCCTTAGCCTGTCACCTCCCCTTCCTATGGCACGCATACACTATCCCCTTTTTACCTCTATCCTATTTTCTTTGCCTCCTCTGATTTTAGGGGCTCACTCTGAAATGCCACTGCTCTTACCTGACAGCTGATGGATGGTGTGAGGCTAGGAGCGGGGGTGTGGAAAGTCATATCCCAATGACAAGCTCTTGCCTCCTTCCCTGATGGGCAGAGGCTGCTGGGCGGAAGAAGAATGAGGAACAGCCACAGCCTGAGGTACCTCACCAATGTGTTCCACAAATTTTGCTTGGGGCCTCCTGACTTTTTCTTCCAATCCAACAAGAGTCATCTTGGGAGATGAAAAAGGGAAGGCACTGTGTTAAGCACTTAACAAATATTATCTCATTTAATCTTCACAATGACCCTCTGAGGTAAGTGTTATATTATCTCCATTTTGTAGTTGGGGAAACTGAGGCAGAGATTAAGTGATTTGTCCATGGTCAAAAAACTAGTAAGTGTCTGAGGCTGGATTTGAACTCAGGTCTTCCTGATTCCAGGCCCAGAGTTCTATCCACTATACCATCTGCTGCCTCTAGAAGACAAAGTGGAAAGAGGAGAGAAAGAACAAGTCAATGGACTGGCCTCTATATCATAGAATCATTGAATATTGGAAGCAGAAAAGCTCTTGGAGATCACTTAATTTTGTAATTATAGATTTATAGCTAAAAGAACCATTGAGTTGAAATCCCTTCATTTTACAGATGAAGGGAACTGAGGTGCAGAGAGGTTAAGTGACTTGCTCAGGGTCATACAGCTAGTATGTGGCTAAGGCAGGATTTGAACTCAGGTCTTTCTGACTCTAAGTCTAATGATGCGTATTTTGCAGATAAGGAAATGGAGGCTTGCCCAGCATCACATAGGTAGTTAAGTAAGAGAGGCTTGACTTGGTGTCAGGTCTTCATGACTCTACTCCCAATTTGCATTTTTGGTTTGTTTTTTTAGGTAATTGGGGTTAAATGACTTGCCCAGGGTCACACAGCTAGTAAGTGTCAAGTGTTTGGTCTGAGGCTGAATTTGAACTCAAGTCCTCCTGACTTCAGGGCTGGTGCTCTATCCACTGAGCCACCTAGCTGCCCCTAATGGTGTGTGAGGAAACAGAAGGTCAAAGAAGTTAACAGGCTAAAGTCAGAGAGACACAGAGAGAGATAGAAACAGACAGACAGACGGACAGAGACAGAGAGAAAGGGCAGGAGGAGAGGGAGAGACAGAGACAGAAAGAGAGAGAGACAGAGACAGAGAGAGACGAGAGAGAGAGAGAGAGAGAGAGAGAGAGAGAGAGAGAGAGAGAGAGAGAGAGAGAGAGAGAGAGAGAGAGAGAGAGTGAGAGAGAGAGAGAGAGAGAGAGAGAGAGAGAGGTAGATTTAGGGGAAGAAAGGGTATTGAGTCCAGCTCCCAATCCTGGAGCAGAGACAAACAGTCTCCCTTGAGAGAGCTGATTAACCTCCACCCAGAATTGTACAAGTTTTATTATAAATGACATCCCCATGGAAAACATTATTTACATATACACCCAGTCTTCAGGGTGATACAAGACGCCAACCTTTAGCCCTCCCCAACCTTACTTCCTCAGAGGGGAATCCCACAAGCTCTTACTGAGAGCTGGTCCAACATCCAGGATGGTAACCATGAAGAGACAGTCAATAGTCAGTAAACATTGACGAATTGCTTACTACGTCCAGGCACTGTGCCAAGTGCTAGGGACACAAAGAAAGGCAGAAGACTATCCTTGCCCCCAATGACCTCACAGTCTGCCGGGGGAGACAACACACAGAAAGAAACTGAAAAGGGTGTGGGGCCCAGCCAGTACATGGGGGCATGCTGAAGTCTTGTAGCCAGGTGGAAAATGATCTGAGGAGGTTTACAGAGCTGATTTCATTTTGCAGAATGAGTTTCTGGAGATCATGAAAGACGTCTGGCACCTTGTCTTTTAATCAGTTAATTAATAAGCATTTATTAAGTAGCTGCTGCGTGCTAGACAATGGAGAAATAAAATAGTTTCTGTCCTCAAGGAGCTTACAATCTACAACATACAGATACGCAGCCAGTATACTCTGACTCACCCTCCCAGAGCCATGCAGGTGATGTCTGCCCTTTAAGGGTTGGAGGGTATCCTGAGCTATGTGTAGTATGGGAGGTATGTCTGTTCTCTACAGTTGTAACTGGGTCCTGTGATTTCACTGACATAGAGAATTTTCAAACGAGGAGGTAAACTGTCTCTTCCAAGGCAGGTTGGCGCCTTGTCTGCAATTTAGAATTATAGACAATTAGCTAGATCACTGAGCGGTTAAGTGACTAAACAGCCAATATGTGTCAGAGATGGACCTTGAACCCAGGCCTTCCTGGTGCTGAGGCCAGAATCACTATACTATACTGCTTCTGCATAGACTACACACACATACACACACACACACAGAGGTATACATATGTATGTATATATGTAAATTTATGTATATATATATATAAAGTGTATGTATAGATAAATGTATGTATGTGTATATACACACATACACACATAGATATATAATCTCAGGTTTGGGAGAAGGTACTATTGGCCAGGGGAGATCAGGAAAGGCTTCATGTTGGGAATGGTCCTTGAGTTGACCTTTGAAGAACATTAGGAACTCCAAGAGGCAGAGTTGAGGAGGGAGTTTGTAGCCCAGTACTATCATTATCATTGATTTTATGGATTTTGAGCTTGAAGGAACCTCAGGCACTATAACTGAGGTCCTGAGAGGTGGTGTCTCTACCCAAGGTCACACTCAGAGTAAATGGCAGAGCCAGGATTGAACCCCATATCCTCTGACTCCAAACTCAGTATTTTTTCCAATGTAACATACCGCAATTTGCCCTTATTTTAGGGAATAGCTCCACTCAGTGCCATGTTGTCAGCATAGAAAAGTGGAAAGAATGTTGGAGATAGAGTCAGGAGACCCAGGTTCAAATCCTGGCTTTTATATGTATTAGCTTATGGTTCATCAGATCCCTAGAGCTAGAAAGGACATCAGAGGCCACTGAGTCCAGCTCCTTCACTTTATAGATCAGGAAACAAAGAACTTCTCCAAGTCCCAGAGCAGCAATCATTAGAATTCGAGCAAGCTCTCCCTGAGCCTCAGCTATAAAGTTGAAGACATTAAATATACCCCATCCACCGAACTGAATTCAATTTGATAAGCTTTTATTAAACTTTCCTTTACAGACTGGACGTTCTAGCTAATCGTGTCAAACTGAACTACTTCAGCCGATAAATATTTATTAATTACTTACAATGTGCCAGGCACTTTGCTAATTACTGGGGACACAAGGAAAGGTAAAAGACAGTCTCTGCCCTCAAGAGGC
This sequence comes from Phascolarctos cinereus, assembly GCF_003287225.1. Taxonomy (NCBI): domain Eukaryota; kingdom Metazoa; phylum Chordata; class Mammalia; order Diprotodontia; family Phascolarctidae; genus Phascolarctos; species Phascolarctos cinereus. The sequence continues at coordinate 35,227,706 of NW_027555958.1, forward strand.
TCCCAGTCTAATGGGGGTGGGGGGCACAACATGCAAATGACTGTGCACAAACTACAGACAGGACAAACTGGAAATAGTCAACTGAGGGAAGGTGTCAGCATAAAGGGGGATCAAGAAAGGCTTCTCGTAGAAGACGGAATGTGAGCGGGAACTGTAGGGAAACTAGGAGGCAGAGATAAGGATAAAGACCATTCTAAGCTTGGGGGACAGCTGGGGAAAATGGCCCAAGTTGGGAAATGGAGTGTCTTATCTGAGAATAAGGGAGGCCATAGCTGTTTAAGGTGCAAAAAGTCTGGAAAGGAAAGGCAGATTATGAAAGGCTTTGAACGTCATACAGAATTCTATATTTGATGCTTGAAAGAATTAAGGAACCACTGGAATTTATTGCATAGGGGTGTGACATGACCAGACTTGAACTTTGGGAAGATCACTTTGACAGTTTTGTCATGGGGAGAGACTTGTGTCAGGGAGACAAACCAGCAGGTTATTGCAATAGCCCAGGCATGAGATAATGAGGGCCTGGACAGGGTGGAGGCAGTGTCAGAGGAAAGAAGGGAGCATATATCGGAAATGTTATAAAGGTAGACTTGGCAAGGTTTGGCAAGAGATTGGATATGGGGGTAAAGGAGAATGATGAATTAAGCATGACACCTATGTTGTGAACTTTAGACTGGGAAAATGTGGTCCCCTCAACAGTGATAGAGAAATTTGGAAGTGGGGACAGTTTTTGGGGAAAGATAATGAGTTCAGTTTGAGGCATGTTGAGTTTAAGATGTCTGTGGAACATTCAGTTTGAGATGTCCATTAGGCAGTCAGAGATGGGAGACTAGAGAGTTGAGGGCTGGAAAATTGGAGAATCATAAGCAGAGAGATGAGAACTGAATCCATGGGAGCTGATGAGATCAGTAGAACAGAGGTACAGGAGGGGTTACCTATGGCTGGAGGGCATGACCTGGATGGAAATCTAGCAAAGGAGACAGAGAAGAGAGAGTCAAGGAGAAGGTGATCATCTGTGCTAAGGACAAGAAGAATGAGGATTGAGGAGAAGCCACAAGATTTGGCAGTGAAGAGATCATTAATAACTTTGGAGACAGTAGGTTTGGTTGAATGATGAGATCAGCCGCCAGACTAGAGATTCAAGGAGTGAGAGGAAAGGAAGTGGAGGGCCCAATCGTACACAGCCTTCTCAAGGAGTTCAACCACAGAAGGGAGAAGAGATATGGGATGATAGCTAGGAAGGATGAATGGATCAAGTGAGAGTTTCTTGAGGATGTGGAGATAGAGGTGTTTTGTAGGCAGTAGGGAAGTACCAGTAGACAGGGAAAGACTGAAGAGAAGTGGAAAGAATAGGGATGCTAGAGAGGACAGTACTGCTGGAGAAGACAGGTTGAAATGGCTCACTGGTGCATGAAGGGGGATCTGCCTTTACAATGAGGGCCACTTCATTATGTAAGAGATAGTGGCAAAAGGTATCTGGGTTATGTGAGATGAGGAGGAAGGGAAAAGGTGAATGCCTTTGATTTTTTTTCAGTAAAATATAAAGCAAGGTTCTCAGATGAGTGGGTGATTTGGGGGAGCCATAGGAGGTTTGAGGAGGGATGAAAGGTTAGGAAGAGCTTCTGTGAAGAGTAGGAGAGTTAGCAGGTAAGGGAGGCATAGTAAGATTGCCTTGCAGCAGTGAGGGCCCAGCTGAGGTTATGTGACATAAATTGAAGTGGACCCAGTCAGTACCATGCATCTCACTGGCCATCTCTCCTGCCTGGAATGCACTCACTCTTCACCCCTACCTCTTGCAATCTCTATCCATTCTCAAGGGAAGCTTGAGATCTGGCAGAGGAAATCACAGTCATATGGGAGAGGTGCATGCCATACCCATCACCTTGTCTTCTCCTGGAGTTAGACCATTGGATCATAGATTTAGGGCTAAAAGGGACCCTAGAAACCATCAGGTCCAACCACTTCATTTTTACAGATGGGGGAACTAGAATGAAGTAACTTGACACAGGTCACAGGTAGTAAACATCACATCACAGTGGGGATTTTAAGCAAGGGCCTTTGACTACTAAGCTAGTATTCTTTGCACTGTGCCACAAAGTTTACAAAGTGGTGGCCTCACAACAAACTTTTGAGGTATCTAGTTCACATATTACTGACTCCATTTTACAGTGAGGAAACTGAGACTTGGATTGGGGGGCAGTGAAGTGACTTACCCAAGGTCACATAGCTAGGAGGTCTTAGAACCAGACTTTGACCCTTAGAATCTACTGACTTTGAGCCCAGAGTGTACAAGGGAAAGGGAGAGAGAAGGGAGGGAAGAGAAAAAATGAGAGAGAGAAGGGAAAGGAAGAGGAGGAGTGGAGAGGGGAAAAGAGAGGACGACTGGGAGGAAAGGGGGGAAGGAGAGAGGAGAAGGAAGAAGGAAAGGAAAGAGGGAGAAGGGGATGGGAAAAGATGAGGGGGAGAGGAGAGAGGAAAAGTGAAGGAGATTGGAAAGAAAGAGGGGAAAGGAGCAGAGAGAGGGAAGAAGGAAAACAAAGAGGGAGAAGAGGATGGGGAAAAATGAGGAGAGGAGAGAGGAAAGGTGAAGGAGAGTGGAAAGAAAGAGGGGGAAGGGGCAAGGAGAGGGAACAAGGAAAGGAAAGAAGGGGAAGGGGAAAGGGAGAGGAGGGAAAGGAAGAAGAAAAAAAGAAGGAGGAAGAGGGAAGGAGAAAAGAGAGAGAAAAGAGGACCAGGTTGGAGGGAAGAGGGGAGGATCTGTGGAGTGTGGTGGAGCTCAGAAAGTCTGGCAGGAAATGCCAGTTCCTCAGAAAGCCAACCAAATGCTGCCCTGCCTCGTGCCAGGCAATGAAAACAGTCAGACACTGTCCCGGTGCCAAAATGAACCATAATCCAGGAAGAGAGAGAAATACAGCCCGTCTTCTGCCAAGACCTTGGGGACTCACTGGCAGGCCTGCCCAGGCTCTTCAGAGAATCCAAGGCGATTCCACCAAGGAGTAACTGGAAAAAGCACTGACTCTAGAGTCAAAGGACCTGGGTTCCAATCCTGGTTTTGGAGCTTATTATTTATATGACTCTGGGGGAATGACATGACCCCCTTGGCCTCAGTTTCCTCACATAGCTCTAAAACTGAGGAGGCTGTTCTAGGTGGCCTCTGAGGCTCCTCCAGCTCAGATGTGCTTCACTACAGAGGCTCTATAGGCTCTCTGCTGTCACGGCCACAGTTCATTAAATTCATGTACCTTCCTCCCTCTAGTGGTCAACACCCACATAACAGCAGAACCAAGGAGTATTTCTGTGGGGGGCACGTCATTCATCACCATCCTTCTCATTTCTATAGGAATCGTAGATTTAGGATGGGACAGAAACTCAGGGGTCATTTAGTCCACCCCCCCCATTTTACAGAGGAGAAGGCTGAGGCCCAGAGAAGTCAAGTGGATCTGTACAGGTAATCGCACGGGTAATAAATAAATGGTGAACTGGGACTTGAAGCCAGTTCCTTAGACTCCAAATCCTGACTGCTGGGCTAAACAATTTAGACTTTATTCCTTAGGCAATGAAGAGCTATTCAAAGCAACTCCTTCCTTCCTTCCTTCCTTCCTTCCTTCCTTCCTTCCTTCCTTCCTTCCTTCCTTCCTTCCTTCCTTCCTTCTTTCCTTCCTTCCTTCCTTCCTTCCTTCCTTCCTTCCTTCCTTCCTTCCTTCCTTCCTTCCTTCCTTCCTTCCTTTCTTCTTTCCTCCCTCCCTTCCCTTTCCTTTCTTCCTTCCTTTCTTCTTTCCTTCCTCCTTCTCTCCCTCCCTCTCTCTCCATCCCTTCTTTCCTTTCATTTTCTTCCTTCCCTTTTACAAAAAAAAAAACCCTTTGAGTAGTAGTGGCAGAATGTTGAATTTGGAGTCAGGGGACAGGGTTAAGATCCACACTCTGCTACTTACTGGCTGTATCTCCTTTGCTGAACAGCTCTCTTCTTCTTCCCCCTCCTTCTGTAACATGAATGAAAGTTGGGTCAGATGGCTCTAAGGTGTCTCCGGCTCTAAACTTGTGACGCTATCACTGTGGGGGATTGGCAGAGCCAAGGGCAGAGAGGAGGACCAGCAAACTACCATCTTACTTTCTTCCCCAGTGCCAGCTCTCCTCAATCATTGCTCTCTCCTTTAGGACATGGCATGGGCTCATTACAGTGTATTCAAGTGTACAGGGTATTCTAGGACAGGCTTAGTGGAATAGTCACACCAGTGACTGAATCCCACCACTGAATTGTTGGGAGGCCTTGAATGAGTTAATGGACTACTCCCCCCACCCACCTTATCCCACTCCCTGCTTTAGTTGTTGAAGTAAAGAGGATGATGGCAGCAATGCCCCTGAATCATCGATACTTGTGGTGGCCTTTGAGGAGGTGAGAGGCTCTTCTGAAACCATCCCAGCTAGGTCAAGTATCCCTGAAGCCACTTGCCAGATAAAGCCCAGGTTGTCTTGTTCGCCTGAATGAAAACCTACAGAACTCAGGATGCTTTTCTTTTCTCCCACTTTATGCAGCTGCCCACTCAGCCTCTGTCTCTGCCCACCTATTGTCCACATAGCTGCCAGGTGACTCTACGAGGTGCCCAGGTGTGATCTTCCCTAGTCAAAAACCATGGGTAGCTCCCTACTGGGGTCATAGGACTTAGACCCGGATGGGACCTTAGAAATCACCTCGTTCACCCCTTTCATTTTACAGAGGAGGAAACTAAGGCCCAGACAGGTGACGTGATTTGCCTAAGGTCACATAAGTAGCCAGGAGTAGAACCAGGATTTGAATCTGCTTCTCTGACTCTAAATTCAATGCTCTCTCAACTTCATCAGGGTGTAAGATAGTTCCTTACCTGATTGCCTTGCAGCAATGAGGGCCCAGTTGAGGTTATGTGACATAAATTCCTTACCTGAGTGTTCAAGGCCTTCCACAATCTGGCCTACATCTCACCTTCCCAATCTCCTCTCATGTTTTCACACACTGATAAGGGATCCCTTACACTGTCTTTTTGGTATGGCCAAACTGAACTACTCACCATTCATTGAATCGATCCCACAGTTTCCCATTTCTGTGCCTTTGTTCACAGTGCCCTTCTCACATTCTCTACCTGTTTAAATCCTATCTATCCTTAAAGGCTGAGCTCGGTTGAGGCCTTTTCCATGAAAGCTTACCTGATTCTTCCCACTGGTAGTGATCTCTGTCACCTAGATTCACATTCCTCAGCAAACATCGGTTTGTATTCTGATTATGTGCGTACGTATCTTATTTCTCCTCGCTTACTAGAAGGTCTTTGAGAACAAAGACCATGCTTTTTCTCTCTGTACCTATCCCAGACCTGAGCCCTGGACCCTGGGTATGGCAGACATTCCATTACATGTTTGTTGAGTGAATGAGTACAATCTAGGAGACTTCCCTAGAAACCAACTTCCTGTGAGTGACGTGCTACGTACAGCCAAGTGGTTAGCTTAAACATCCTGCATCTGATGAGTAAAATAACTTTGGCATTTGGAAACCTTCAAATTAGTTTTCCTGGCTTTAACTTTCCCTGCCTCTTAAGGACCCTCCACACAGCTGAGAAGATGATCTCCCTAAGACCACCTGGCATGGTGGAAGAGAGTCGCCTTTGGATTCATGAAGATAGGGGATCAACTTCTGCTTCTGACACCTACAGGCTGTGTGACCCTGGGCAAGGCGCCTAATTTCTCGGAGCCCCAGGTGACTGTCTAAGAGTATAAACTGCAGAGTGGGTGCCAATCTGCATTGATAGGCACAACAGCTTGGACTACATCACTTACTCACTCAAAAACCTTCCTAGGTGGGGCAGCTAGGTGGTACAGTGAATGGAACATTGGCCCTGGAGTCAGGAGGACCTGAGTTCAAATCTGGCCTCAGATGCTGACTAGTTGTGTGACCCTGGGCAAGTCACTTAATCTTGTTTGCCTCTTTAAAAATAAATGAATAATCCAACCTCACACACTTGACACTTACTAGCTGTGTGACCCTGGGGAAGTCATTTAGCCCCCAATAGTCTCACCCAAAAATAAAATAAATACATAAAAAATTTAAAACTTTAAAAATAAATAAATAAATGATCTTCCTAGGCTCTCCATTGCATTTTGGGGAAAATACAAGCCATTCAGGCTGCTGTTTAATGCCCCCCCCCCCACACACACATGCACATGCAATCTGGCTCCAACCTATCATTTCTACTCTCTCTTGTGGCCAAAGTGAATGTCTAGTCACTCACATTCCCTCTCTACTCTGTGCATATTTGCTCACACCATCACCCATTCTTGGAATATATTCCTCTCTCAAACCCACATTTCAGAATCTGCATCTTCCAGACTCAGCTGAAGCACCATCCCTTATGAGATTCCCTCAATTATTTACCTTCACCTCCTCCTCTAATTAACTTGTATTTATTTACTTATTTACATATATTTACTTATCCACAGACTGTTATATTCCCCCAGTGGAATATAAATACTTCAAGGTGAAGGACTTATTTTTGTCTTTATATATCTAGGGCCCCCTGAGTATCATTCTAAGGCTATTGAAGAGGTGCATGGTGGGGTGTGAGCAGGTTGAAGTTCATTACTGGGAGAGGATAAGCATATATTAAGCACCTACTATATACCAGGTGCTGTGCTAAGCACTTTACAAATATTTTCTCATTTGAGCCTCATGGTAACTTTGCAAGGTAGGTACCAGTATTCTCCCTATTTTACAGTTTAGGAAACTGTGGCAGACAGAGGTTAAGTAACTTGCCCAGAGTCACGTTGCTAGTAAGTGTGTGAGGCTTGATTTGAGCTCAGATCTTCCTGACTCCAGGGCCAGTGCTCTGTTATCTGCGGCGTCTGGCTGCCTGGTAGTCATTCCATTGATACAGTCTCCATGTCGAGAGAACTTGAGAAATTCCCCTAGAATGCTGAGTGGACCTCATGAGGTTTACCTATGGGGGGACGTGCGTAATAGTCACAATGGACACGAAATCATCAGTGAGTTCGGGCTTGCACGGTTGGAGGGAATGTCTATATTGATGACATCATAGACCCATTTAAGTATCTGGGCCCAGCACAATGTCTCGAATACAGTAGGAGCTTAATCCACATTTGCATTAAATTAAAAGCTACACGTTGCCACCCTCCCTTCGTATTATTCTCTTTGCCTGGAACACCCCGGAATATCTTCAAATCTGACCAACCTTTGAAGCCTAGCTCGCTCCTCTATGAAGGGTTCAAGCTTTATTGATCTGCCTCTCTTGCCACGTCCAATTCCTAGCATTAAGGAGACAAAACTAATCTTACCTGCTCATGACTTAGAAAACCCCATAGAATCAACAACAAAAATACAGCCAACGCTTAATTATCAATGTTGATAGGGACGAAAGAAATCTACAGATAATGCTCAGACTTCGAACAGTTGGCTTCAGTCTGCCTTATGCAGCCCCTACGTGGACCATCACCCTTATCTTGATCTCCCTCCTTCTCCCTATGCCCGGCCTTAACCTTAGACCCCACCCCTGATACTCCTACAGATAGGTCGAATATCAAGTATGGAAAGGAGAAAGAGGGAGTAGCAATGATCCTGAATAATGAGTCCATACAGGGTCTAATAAGCCTTCTCTGGTCAATGTGCATGGCCCATATTCCTAGGAAAATCAATCTTAGAATTCAAGGGCTAGCATTCAAGTCAAAAACTTTAAAAAATCGTTTGATCCTATGGACTAGAAGTCTATTAGAATATTCTACTCTATTTTATTCTATTAGACTATAATTCTAATAGATGTTCCTGTATAATATTCTCATAGAATTGTCTATTAGAAGACTAAAAGTCACCTGATCCCTTCCTTGTATCTAACATATATATACAAACATATACGTGTGTATATGCATGTGTATGTATACACACACGTGTATATATACATATTATCTTCCAAGATAGAATATAAGCTTCTTGAAGGCAGGGATTGTTTCTGTCTTTGTATTCCCAGGGCCTGGCATAGTGTTTGGCACACAGTAGGTGTGCTCGTTATAATAAATGCTCACTGGTTGATTGGATCATAGCACCATAGAGTTGGAAGGAAGCTTAAAGAGTTTACCAAAGTTCACCCTTTTTTGTTTTTGCAGATGAGGAAACTAAGGTACAGTGAGGGTAAGTGATGTGCTCATGGTCTAAAACTAGTGTCTGTCTGAGGTGGGATTTGAACTCAGTCTTTCTGATTCCAATCCCAACATTCTCTGCACTGCTCTGCCTGATTGTACAGATGAAGAAAAACAGGCCCAGAGAGGCTAACTGATTACTTTGCCCAAGATCACTGCTGATGAATGCTTGACTGATTTCTTAAGATAAAGTTTGCCCCAACCATGCCTTCCCCCTTCTCTTCTCCCCACCTCCCCTTTCCCCAGAAGTCTCTGAATTCACAGCTGGAACTCTATGTGAATAAGAGATTCTTTTCTCTCCTGGCACCTGGCAGGGGCTAGGATTCACCTGTTCTGTCTGTCATCAGAGGAGAGGTCCTAGAATTTGGCTTGCTGAGTGTGTGCCAGGAAGAGCTGTAAGCAGCAATGTGAGGCCCAGAAATCGGGGGGAGGAGGGCAGAGCAGCAGCCTGGAAAAAAACAAACAAACAAACAACACATATCACAGCTTTGTATTTTTACCTGAAACTCAGTGGTGGGCATGCTTATGAAATGGCTACTCATTTCAGTTGATTCTTCTCCACATCATCTCCTGCATCTGTCCCCTTCTCTCAATGCCTTCTGCTGCCACCTGGCACAGGCACCTATCACTATCTGCCTGGACCATCGCAACAGTCTTCTACCAAGTTTTTCTTCTATTTTCTCTCCCTTCTAATCCCTCTTTCACTGTGCTCCCCAATTCATCTTCCTTGTGCATGGATGTAGTCATGCTGTTTCCTTGCTTAAAAACAAATGTCCCATGGCTTTCCATTGTCTACTGAGTAAAGTTAAAATTCTTCTGTCTGGTGTTCAATGCCCTCCATGGTCTGGAGCCCCCTCATCTTTCTGATCTTCTCTCATCTTACCCCCCTCAAACATTGTATGTTTCAGACAAATTAGACAACTACCTATACTCTAAACACACCTAACACTTTTCTTCTTCTCTAACCCTTGCTCACACTCTTTTCTATGGAATGTTCCCCTTTCTTTTCTTTAGTTCTTGGGGTCCCACAAAGATGGCTGCAGGAGCCCTATGATCTTTCACACCCAAGAGAACAGAGAGGGTTCAGAAGATGCTGTCTCAGATGCAGCTGACATAGTTAATGACAGTCACAGCCAAGTCCTTTGGTGCACTTTACGCAGAAGACCTCAAGTAGCTTACAGCACAGACCAACACGTGAGATAAAACTTTTGCCAAGTCCACACACAACACAACAGCTGGTTAAGCAGCATTTCTATTGTTGCATTCTTTTGCCACAGTTGAGAGAAGAGTAGGGAAGGAAGAGAGAGGAAAGAGTGAAAGAGAGATTGAGAAGGAGATTGAGAGAGGGGCATAGAGGTAAAGATGGGAGGGAAGAGAGAGAGAGAGAGAGAGAGAGAGAGAGAGAGAGAGAGAGAGAGAGAGAGAGAGAGAGAGAGTTGTTTAGGGCACCCTCAAAGTCATTTTCATGGGATATTTTTGAGACATCACAGCCAGAATGACTATGCATTGCATCTCTAGATTAACTGTATCTGACTCTCTAGGACAGGGCTTATTAACTTGAGGTCCATGGACTTCCACAGGTCTGTCGATAGATTTTAGGAGGATAAATTATATGAACTTGGATTGGAAAAGAATTAAATCTTTATTTGTTCTTATTTGTAACTGAAATTTAGCATTTCCTTCAATTATGATTTTTTTAGAAGAATAGAATTTTAAAAGAAAGAATTCTGAGGAGTCACTAGGTCTCACCAGTGACACAGAAAAGGTTAATAACCCTGGTCTAGGATTACGGAAATGGGGAAGGGTCAATAGACTAGTATGTTATTAAGGGTCTCACAGATCACAGTCATGCCCAAGAAATAAGGGAAGGGCTCAGGAGGTGTTGTCACAGATACAACCATTTGACATGGAGTCACCATCCGCTCACCCTTAGCTATGCACTCTACACAAGTCCTCCAGCAGTTTATATATAGCTCAGCCCAATGCACAAAGCTTTGCTGATTATCACATATCATGTAGAAAAACAAGGAAAGCCATCTGGGCAAACAAATCTCTTTGAACTATGCTGCTCCATCACCAAAAAAAGAAAAATCTCATCTCACACTTCTTCTTCTTCTTCTTCTAAAACATACAATGAGTCCTCCATGACAGAGTGGATGGCCTAGCTTAACATTAAACCTGGATCCCATATTCCCTACTTGTATTTTAAACATACATATGGGAGTGGGAGAGGAGCTAGTGCCTTCGTTAGGGTACTGATGGCAACCACTGCCCTCCTGCTCTACAGATCAAATGCTTCGTCTTCCTGAGCATGGTAATATTATCTGTTGAATTCCTACCCATTCTTTAAAGCCAAACTTAAAAGCCACCTCTTCCATGAGACCTTCCTAACTGCCTTCCCACACCCATCCCCCACTGGTGATAGCTCTCAGACCAACCTCTTATCTGGACCTCTCTGATTCTTGTATCTTATTCTTGTATCTTAGAAATAGCTGTGTATATGATTTACTCCCCCCACCCAGACTATCACTCCATGAGGACAAGAATCATATCATCTCAACATGAAAATGCCTAGCATAATGATAAGTGGTTGGAACAAAGCCTGGCACATAGTAGATGCTTAATAAATGCTTATTCCCTTATTCCCTTTTTAAATACTTCTCCTATCATCATTGTCGTCATCATCATCATCCTCATGGTCATCCTCTTCCACCTCTTCCTCCTCATCACTATCCATACCTAAGAGGGGCTTAATAAATGTTGAACCAATCAATCAATCAGTCATTTATCACATGTCTACATAGGCAGCACAGTGGAGTGGCTAGAGAGCCAGCCTCCCAATCAGGAAGACCTGGGTTCAAGTCCAGTGTCAGATCCCATTTCTAGATGCATGTATGAGCCTGGGCAAGTCCTCTTAGTACCCAGGCAACTTGCTAAGACTATAAATTGCAATCCACATTGGTAGAAAGGGTTCCTGTACCAGTAAAATCACAGATCTGGTCCTACAAAATCAGGTGCTGGCACCGTCCTAGCTCCTGGAGATACAAAAGTGAACCAGGCCTTGTCTTCAAGCAGTTGCCATTGCATTCTAGAAGATGGACACAGATCACTTTATCTAAAATAAACACAAGGTAATTGACTCAAAATGAATTATTCCTGGGATTATAGGATTTAGGTCTGGAGGGGATCTGAAGGAGGAAGCCAAACTCCAGAAGTTTATCCCTCTCATTTTATATATGAGGAAACAGGCCCAAAGCAAGATTCACACTCGTATCATTTGACTTTAAATCCAGGACTCCCACAGTTTTCCATTGAACTGGACCCCTTGGAGGTGAGCCAATTCTCATTGCCTTGAGTAAGGAGGAGAACAAGGTAGGGATAGGGCATGGGAGCCCCCTTCCTCCCTACCGACTATTCCTAAATGTGTCCTATTCTCAGTAGAAGCTTCAAGTCTTTGATGAACACACATGGAACTTGAGAAACTTTGATGAACACATTGAACTCTTTCTCTCTCTCCCTCCCCGCCTCTTTCTCAGGATACACTGTTGTTGTTTGTCCTTCATTCTCGAAAGTACCACAACATCAGGGAGGTGATGCCATGACATGCAAGTGAATTGGATTTAAGTGAGGCAGGGCTGTGCAAGGTCACCAGCCTCACTTTCTCCTCTGGAGCCATCTGGGTCCAGTGGCAAGATAGCAATCAGGATGACTGGAGATGGCTCAGGATTTGAAGGTCACTGAGGGTAGAATTTCCAAGGGTGGAACACTGCATGCACTGTCCACTTTAGTAGATTAATTGCTTTGTTTTACTGGATTGATTTTGTTTTATTTTTTATTCTTTGTTGCAAGAGATGGTTCCCTGGGTGCCAGAGGGAGAAGAAATATATTGAGAAAGGAAGGTGATGTAAAAACCAGATATCCATAGCATTTTTTAAAAGTGTGTGCATACAAAGTAATATATGAACAACCATGGCTTTTTGTCCCCACTCCTGGATGTGCATGTTGCACCCTTAGGAAGGTGCCTACCTTGCCTTCCTCTAGTTGCAGGTCTGGGTGAGGAACAGCAGAAATTAGAGGAAAGTGATTTTGAATCTGAAGTCAAAACATCACAGCTTTCTTCCTGGCTCTGCTGTGGATTTCATTAACCTCTGTGTTTTGGCTATTCAATAATCCCTATCATTAATTACTTTCCTCTAACTCCGATGGTTTTTCCCCTCTCAGGGTTATCATGAATTCCATTGAGTTTATATGTGCTTCTGAGTCCTTTCCAAATAAAGAGGCAGTACAATTTGGAACTATGCCCAAAGGGCTATAAAACCGTGCATACCCTTTGATCCAGCAATACCACTGTTGGGTCTATATCCCAAAGACACCTGAAAAACAAGGAAAAAGGACCTATTTGGATAAAAATATTTATCACAGCTCTTTTTGTGGTGGCTAACAATTGGAAATCAAAGGGATGCCCACCAATTGGGGAATGGAAAACAAGTTGTAGTATATGATTGTAATGGAAGAAATGACAAGCAGGTTGATTTCAGAAAAACCTGGAAAGACTTGCAAGAACTGATGCAAAGTAAAGTGAGTAGAGCCAGGAGAATATTGTACACAGTAACAGCAATATCGTTCAATGAAGAATTGTGAATGACTTAGCTCTTCTTGCAATACAATGATCTAAGACAATCCCAAAGGACTAATGATGAAGTATACTATCCACCTCCAGAAAAAGAATTGGCATTCATTGAATACAGACTGAAGCATGCTCTTTTTCACTCTCTTTCTTTCATTTTTTTCCTTTATTCAAGTCTTCTTATACAAAATGACTAACATGGAAATGTTTTACATGATTACACATGTATAACCTATATCTGATTGCTTACCATCACAGGGAGCAGGGAAGGAAGGGAAGAATAGAATTTGGAACTCAAAACTTTAAATAAAATTTTTTTAAAAACTTTTTCTTTAAATAAGGAGGCTGTAGAAGTTATAGCAACTCTGAATCGGTTTTTTGTAAATCTTAGAAGCTAATTCTCCCTTATCTGATCTCTCAGCACTTTATAAGCCTCAGAAAAAGTAGAGAATAGTATAAAGTAGTAGAGAGAACCACTGTGGAGACAGAGGGCATGGATTCAAATCTCACCCTGTTGCTTACACCTATGTGACCTTAGGTAAGTCACTGGGCCTCAGTTTCCTTATCTGTGAAATGAGAGGGTTGAACTCAATGGTCTCCAAAGAACCTTATACACCCAGCTCTATGATCTTAAAATATGCCAGTATTTGAAGTTCCTTAAGAGCAGAGACTGTGTTCTTACCTACCTTTGTATCTGTTTTGTGGTCTAGCAAGTTGAATGGCACCTAGTTGGTGATTAAAAATATTTATTGAGGGAATGAAGAATGAATTAAATTAAGCAATTTTCAAAAGCTAATTCAAAGCTAATCAATATGGGGCAGGCTGATCCTTGTGTTTTGGGTGAGTCCATGGAATGCTTTCTATTAGGGGTTCTTAAAACACTCTGCCCTTGGGCAGACAGTCTGGTGAAGCCCACAGACCCTTCACAGAACAATGCTTCTATATGCATAAAGTAAAATATCTGAGATACAAAGGAAATCAATTACATGGAAATACAGTTATCAAAATTAAAAAACCAAGTTAGTGGGCCCCAATTTAAGAACCCTGGAATTACGGGTCGAATTCCCAATAGCTGAACTAATCTGTTTAAATTTCTAAAAAATTATCAATATCTTATTTTTATATCACCTTAATTTCCTGATACACCTGTCTCCCCTACCCAGAGTGCCATCCTTTATAACAAAAAAAAATTTAAGAAAGAGAAAAAAGCAGTTTAGAGAACTAACTAACAATATTCATCGACCAAATCCAATAGTGTATATAATGTTCCACACCCATAGTCCTCCACCTTTTCAAAGAAGAGAGAGAGGTGCCATACCAGCCCTCTTGAAATTCAAAAATATTAAGCTCCGTAGACAATAGATTGGGAAGGGGTTGATAGTATGACCAAGGGGTGGCCACTTGGACTTGTCTACTTTGAGGCTTCAAAAAGCAAAAATGCAGCTAATCAATCCTGAGAACCTGAAGATAAGCCTCAGGGACTGTCCTTGCGATGATGCGGTACCAGAGGGACACCAGGGGGACAGAAATACCAAAGACGTGGAATCTGTAGATCAGTGTACCAACAAGTCTGTCATTTCACTACAAAGAGAGTTTTACACCCACATGACGCCAAAGGGACTGACTGGTCTAGTCCTAAATTCAGTCCATCCAGATGTTTGCTGTCTCAAACTACTGCTATAGCAATGAAAATAGCAATTTCCATTTGGTTATTGTTCAGTCATTTCAGTCATGTCTGACTCCACGACTCTATTTGGGAGTTTTCTTGGCAGTTACTAGGGTGGTTTGCTGTTTCCTTCTCCAGCTCATTTGACAGATGAGGAAACTGAGGCACACAGGGTTAAGTGATTTGCTGGGGGTCACACAGCTAGTAAGTGTCTGAGGCTGGATTTGAACTCAGGTCTTCCTGGCTCCAAACCCAGCACTCTCTCCACTGCACCACCCAGCTGCACCCCACCCCCACCCCAATTTGGTTACCAAGCTCTTTATCTGCAGTGTGTTATTGGCTCTGGAAGACTGACTGAATGGCAGAGCTGTAACTAGGGCCTGGTGATTAGCGTATTGCCCAGGGTGCTGCATTTAGGGAGTGCTGACAATACTTTTATTGCTTCCTCAGCATAGAACCCCTACTCCCACCTAAATGAAGACGCAAAATGCTTGCTGCCGACACAACAATTCCTAATTACGGCTCTGCTGACTTATCTCATCTTGTGTCAACTAAGATCTGATTGAACTGAAGAAATGTCCTTGTGACTCTGTATCACGGAATATCTGCGTTGGAATGGATCTCAAAGTCCAACTAGTCCAAGCCATACCTAAATAGCATTCCCAACAAATAGACATTTTGCCTCGACTTGACACCATGTGATAAGGGAGGACTCCCCACCTCCTGATATGATCCATTCCACTTTGGGCCACCTGTCATCATTAAAGGCCACTGGCTTTGGAGTCAGAGGACTTTGGTTCTGATCCTACTTCTGACATCTTACCACCTTTGCAACCCTAAGCAAGTCACTTAACCTCGCAGTGCCTCAATTTCCCCAGCTGTAAACTGACAGAGTTTGACAAGATGGCCTCTGACATCCCTTCCAGCTCAGACATTCCATGATTCTGTAACTGAGCAATGGATTCCTGGCCTCTGAGTTCCCTTCCAGCTCTAGAGCTATGATGTGTCTCTGTTTCTCCTACCCATTGTTCACAGGACATAGAATCTCAGACTTGAGAGCAACTCAGAGGCCATCAGAACTAACCCACACCTAAGCAAAGATCCCTTCTACACCACACTTAAAAAATGAGCATCTAGCCTCTCCTTGAAGACCACCAGTGAGGGAGACCCCTCTACCTCTCAAGGCAACCCACTCCCCTGTTGGACCTCTCAAACTAGCAGGGAGTTTTCCTTTACATAGAGCCTAAATCAGCTTCTCTGAATCTTCCACCTTTGGCTCAAAGTTTTACTCTCTGGAGCCAATGAAAACAAGTCCAATCCTTCTATCACATGACATCCCTCCAGTACCTGGTCTGCTATTGGGACCCCATTCATTCTCTTCTCCTCCACAGCAAGCACTGCCCATTCTTTCCGGGCATCCTCATTTTTTAGTCCTCTTGTTATCCTGCTTGCCCTCTTCTGAATGTGGCCCCACTTGCCTATTTCCTTCCTAAAATGGGGGTCCCAGAACTGAACCCGGTAGTGTGAGTCAGGTCAGATCAGGCAGAGCATAATGGAATTATATGCCAGATCTTAGGCATCTCTCAGGCCATGACTTCTGGTCTGCCCGGGACATTGCCAGGGATTCAATGTGAAATTCAGGAGCTCATTCTCCTTAAATTACTTCATTCTTTAAACAATAGCAATATCCAGCATTTACAAAGTTCTTCAAGATTTGCAAAGCATTCAGCCTGTGCACTCTCCTTTGAAGCGATGTATGAAGGCTCTTAACCTCTCTGGTCCGAAAACGGATTAGAGGACCTGCCTCTTAAAGTCAATTCCGGCTCTAACATCTAATGACAGGGCTTCCCAATCTGACCAGTGACTACATACAGCCGGTATACGGAATATATGGCAAACAACTATATTAACTAATAGAAATGCATTATAAACTCCACACTACTTTCCAACAAGATTTTTGGTTTACCTCTAGAGAAGGAAAATCCATGAAACCAATGGCAAAAGCCTGAAAATATATGCAATGTTGTATGCCTTCCACCCCTGTAAAGAATTAGGGTGGGGGTATCTGGAAAAGAAAATTAATTATATTTATTCCTAATAAAATTTTATTAATGTCTTGGGTTTTTTTTAACACCACCAGAATTTCTCCCACTATCTCCCTGAAACCATCTTTTAATGTCTCTAAGACTCAGTTTCCTCTCATGTAAAGCTTTAAAGCTCTGATGCTATGACTCACTTAAGATCATACAGTCAGCAATAGCAGAGCTGGAATTGAAATCCACATATCAAGGCCATATCAAGTCACTCCCCTAGAGTTGCTCAGTTAATGGCCCACATTTGAAAAATCACATATTACAGAGCCCAAGAACACATAAGGAAAATATGCAAGCTTTGAAAGTTACTGAAGTCCAAAGTGCAAAAAATAAAAATAAATCATAACTACTGAGAGCTGGGAAGATTGGGCAATTGTAATAGATTTGATCGGAAATAGGTGTGATAATTTGGGGGCAAGACTTCCTTGAAAGCAGAGAGAAGGATGGATGTGGGAGAGGTGGGAAGGGAGCCAGCTTTGGGCAGGATTTGGCTATAGGGAAATAGATAGAAGGAAGGACAATCTAGGCTGTAGAAACAATGTGAAGGAAAAACAATGTGAAGGAAAAATGAAACCTTGGGAAGTCAGATTGTCTGGTTCAACCAGAAAGTGTGAGCCAGAGCCAAGGATGGGATTTGCACTGAGAAGAGAGAGAACCTTGAAGCACATTCTAAGGCTTGTCTTCCCCTCTCTATGTCTCAGTTTCCTTCTCTGGGATGTGGGTTAGATGGTCTCCAAGGCCCCTTCCAGCTGGAAGTTTCTATAATCTAATAACTTGTTGGTTGGCTAACCAGGATGAGCTGTAAGTGTTGGGACTTGTGTTGGTATGGATTGTCCAAGCATGGACTGGCTTGGAGCTGAAAGCTGGAGAGTGACCTTTGGGCTCCCTTCCAGCCTCAGGATGCTGCAGCACCATAAGACCAGAATCAAAGCATTAGCACATATATGCTATATTCAAACTCTGAAGAGTCAAATTTCATCACCTAGGAGCTAAACCATAAAGCCACAAGTTCTATTCCTTCAAGAAATCAAATATATCTCTCTTCTCTTTTCGAGTAAAAAAAAAAAGCATTTTCTTTCCAGGCAAATTCTCTCTGGGAATTAAAGTGTGGTCAGTATCTTGATCCCGATGGGATGAGTGTCTCTGCTCCTGGTGTTTTTTCTTTCCGATTTGATTTGCTTCCCAATCTTCCCCAAAGACCTCACAGACTGTGTTTGGAGTCTATTCTGAAGGCTGACATCATTGTAGCCTGAACATTTTCCTCTAAGTTAGGAAAATGGAAATATGTCAAGGCTTCTGAAAATTCTGTCTCAGCTTGAGAAATTGAAAACAGACTTAAGGCGGGGGATACATTTGAGTATTCCATACAGAGGGTGGAAGAGTTGGGAGGGAGTTGGAAGAAAGAGAGGGAAAGAGGAAAAGGAGAGAGAGAATGAGAGGTGTAGAAAGAATGAGAATTTCCCAGCTCTTGAAAATGAGGTAATATGGTACGAATAAATTCCCAAGTGATGGCATCGTGGCCCTTCATCGTGACCTTGCGTCCTGGTCAAGAAGCTCATCTTTCTCTAGAACCTAGACCAGGAAGGGGTGGACCTCTGAGATGTTCCCAGGCTGTGGAGTTGATGTAACAGCAAAGACCAGGTTGTTGACTGGCAGTAGTCATCATAAATTGGCTAACAGTTCAGTTAATCGACACTCCCTTTTGAAATGAAAAGGGGAAACATTGTGACTGTATGCAAAACTCCTTTCCCAGAGGACAGTATAAATGCCCTTTTAGCTTTTGGTGAGGCACAGTGCTATAGGACTTGGAAAGGTTGAGACCTTGGTCTTCCCAGACTCTGCTGTGACCCAACTGAGCCCGGCCACCTCACCCAGGTAAGGGCACATGGAAGCTAGCTGCTTCTGACCTGACTTCTCACAGCTCAGGCTCTTTGATGCTTTTCCTCTTTCCTGCTCTTAACTGCAAGGTCCTGCCAGAGAACCTGAAAAGGCATGCCATCTACATCAGCAGCGAATCAGGGTTCCACTCTCTTTGAGAGAGGTTGATTCGTGGTAGCTTGAAAGCGTTGAGTAAGCAGTGGGAACATTCTGCTGTTAACCTTAAAGCTAATAGGAAAACCTAAGAACAGAGATTAACAGTTCCAGGCTGGATGGTTGAGTAATTAAGTAACAATCAGGCTTCTTGTTCAGATTTCTTTCAATGTCAAATGGTTTGCTGGAGCTTCCATATTTTGTGATGTTCTTGGAAAGCCCTAAGAAATTCCAACTCACAGAATGGCACCAGGGGGCTCTCTGCAGACCTTCCACAGTATTATTTAAGTCTCTATTAGTTTTCCTTCTTGGCTCTTTTAAAAATTCTTTTCTTTTTTTCTTTGTTTTATTTTCATTTATTTTTAATTTTTTAAATATTATTTTCTTTTCCCTCAATTACATGTAAAGACCATTGTAAATATTCTTTGTTGTTGTTGTTGTTGTTTTGGTAGGCAATGACATTAAGTGACTTGCCCAGGGTCACACAGCTAGTAAGTATTATGTGTCTGAGGTCAAATTCAAACTCAGATCCTCATGATCTATCCACTGAGCCACCCAGCTGCCTCTGTTTTTTTTTTAATTTTGAATTCTAAATTCTATCCCTCCCCACTTGCTCCTTGAGAAGGTGAGCTATCTGATATAGGTTATACATGTGCAATCGTGTAAAACATTTCCATATTAGCTATTTTGTGGAAAATTCAAGAAAGGAAGAAAGGAAGAAAAGAAGGAAGGAAGGAAGGAAGGAAGGAAGGAAGGAAGGAAGGAAGGAAGGAAGGAAGGAAGGAAGGAAGGAAGGAAGGAAGGGAGGGAGGGAGGGAGGAAGGAAAAAAGAAAGACAGGAAAGAAGAAAGGAAGAATGAATGAATGAATAAATGAAAGAAAGAAGAAAGAGAAAATAGCATGCTTCAGTCTACAACCAGACACCATCAGTTCTTTCTCTGGAGGCAGACAGCATTTTTCATCACGATCCTTTGAGATTGTCTTGGACCATTGTATTGCTGAGAATAGCTAAGTCATTCACAGTTGTTCATCATACAACGTTGCTGTTACTGTTTACAATGTTTTCCTGGTTCTGTTTACTTCACTCTGCATCAGTTCATTTTATTTGATTCTTTTTTAAAGACACAATTCTGAGAGTTTAGGAGTTTCATGGGATTGTAGAACCAGCATCTAAGAGATGGAAGGCAGCTTTAAGGTCATCTAATGCAATTTAATCTCATTCTACAGAGAAGGAAACCAAGAGATTTAGTGACTTGCCTAGGGTCTCTCTGATAGTAAGTAACAGAACTGAAATTTGAACCAAAGTCTTTTGTTTCAAACCTAAATCCAGCTCTCTTTTCACTACTTTCTCTTCCAAAGGACCTCCCCCCCCCACCAAACCTCCATAAATTTAAATGGAAACAGGAGGTAATGATTACCAAGGTTGACTGAAAAATGAAAATTCCTGAAAGGAAGGAAGGAGACTAAAACTGGCATTAGTTAACAAGTCTAACAATCATTGTGGTATTGGTAAGATGTAGCTGAAAACAGGTGACTATTATTTTAGGATCATAGATCCAGAGCTG
Source organism: Phascolarctos cinereus (assembly GCF_003287225.1). Taxonomy (NCBI): domain Eukaryota; kingdom Metazoa; phylum Chordata; class Mammalia; order Diprotodontia; family Phascolarctidae; genus Phascolarctos; species Phascolarctos cinereus. The sequence continues at coordinate 35,247,854 of NW_027555958.1, forward strand.
GAAGGGACCTTAGAAGCCATTGAACACAACTCCATGATTGTTCAGATGAGGAAACTGAGGTCAAGAGATTTGCCCAAGATCTTACAGAAAGGAAGCACCAGAGCTGAAATTCAAACCCAGGCCATCTGCCTTCAGATTATGTGCTCTTCATCTCAAGACTCTCTAACCATTAGAGTTAACCAAAAGAGGAATGGGCTACCTCAGGTGGTAGTGAGTTCCCCTCAGTGGAGCTCTTTGAGAAAATTCTTGACAGCCATTCATTTGGCATGTTCTTAATTTGTCCTTAATTATGAGTTGGACTAGATAACCTCTCATATTTCCAGTTTTGTTGTTCTCTGATTAATTATGCAAAAACTCACCAATTTTTCAACCAACTCATACATGCAACTTATAGTTACAGACGAGTTGCCCTTCTGTATCAGCAGAGGGGATTTCCACACTTGGAGTTCCATCACACTGATAGAAATCATAGGTCTATACCCACCCAAAAAATCTTATTTTGGTAACAACAATATTTCACTTTTTTTTTGTCAGTATGATACTTGTCTTCCAGTATTTTAATTTCAATTGGTTGTTTTACCTTAAGCTTAGGTCTTCATGACCTCAGGTTCCCAACATTGGCGTAATCTTCGAGGAGTCTTTGTGAATCAGGTGTGGTGGCATATGCCTCTAATTCCTGCTACCAGGGAAGCTGAGGATGGTTAATCATATGAGCTCAGAAAGTTTAGAGCTAAAGTAGGGAGAAAGCCAACCGGGTGTCCTTACTAAGTTCAGTACCAATATGGCAAACTCCCGGGAACAGGGACCAGCAGACTGTCTAAGAGGGAGAAGACCAGCCCAGGTTGGAAATGGAGCTTGTCAAAGCTTCTCAGCCCATCAGCACTAGGGTTGGCCCCGTGAGTGGCTACTGTACTACCAGCCTTGGCGAAATAAGGAGATCCAGTCTTAAAAAAGAAAAAATGACTATTTGACAAAAGCTTAAGAAAAAAAAATTAATTATAATATGACTTCCTTAGGCATTTGGGAGGAAAATGGCATTTTATGAACAGTGGTATAATTGAAGGATTGACAGAGTTAAAGTCAGAGGATCTAGATTTGAACCCCGACTCCATCACTTGCTGCCTTTGTGACCCTGGGCAAATCACTTTCCCACCCTGGGCTTCAGTTGCCTCATCTATAAAATAAAGGGTGTGCCTGAATTCCCTCTAAGGGTATTTCTAGGCAGCCAGGCACTTTAGTGGATAGAGTGTTGGGTGTGGAGTCAGGAAGGCCTGAGTTCAAATTCTGCCTAGCTGTGTGACTCTACATTAGTCACTTAGTATGTCTCACCCAAAGTTTGTAAAATGAGGATAATCATACCTATCTCACAAGGTTGTTATAAGGATCAAATGAGTTAACATACATTGTAAACCTTACAATAATAAATAAATGTCAGCTATTCCTATCCTTTCTGGCTCTAAACCCATGGTCCTAGGAAGTATTGGAACCATCCATGAACCCTTCCTCCACCTTGTGCTAAAGTCTCCTTTCCCTTCTTCAGCTCTGCCATCTCCTACCTGAGTGTAGAGAGCCAACAAGAAGACTTAGAAGCAGACAAACTTTTGCTCCAGTCTCAAAAATGGCCTGCCCCTGGGCATTCTTGTTCCAGACCAAAAGCTCTCAACACATCATCGAAGAGGACAGAGATATCAATAACAACACAGGCAAAGCCAGCATCAAATCCCTTAGGTAAGATTTCCCTTTTGTTTTCTTCCTGGTTTCCTGATTAGTCTGAAATTGTCACATATTTGCTGATGATTCAGCTTTATGACTCCAGACTTCAACTTTCCCCTAGACTCTAGGCACCTGCTTCTATTTGCTGAAGGGCATTTGTACTTCATGGACTTTCTGGGAAGAAGATATTTCCCAGAATTCCATGGTACTCAAGTTCATTCCCTTCTCCATTGCCTGACTTTATGCTTATCTTCAAGGAAGGAAGGAAGGGAAAAAAAACCAAGAATTTATTAAGGACCTACTATATGCCAGATCCTTTACAAATGTGATCTTATTTGAGACAACCACCTCAGGAAGTAGAGGTGCTATTATTATTCCCATTTTACAATTAAGGAAACTGAGGTGACAGAAGTGATTTGTTTAGAGTCACATAGCTAGTAACTGTCTGAGCCTGGATTTGAACTCAGATTTTTCTGACACCAGACCCAGGACTCTATCCACTGTGCCACCTAGCTGGCTTAAAATACTTAAACAAAGCAGGGTCATTGATCAACACAGTGACATAAGGTTCAGAAAGCTCTTTCTTTCCATCAACCCTGTGAGGTATCCCCATTCTGTAGATGAGAAAACTGAGGCTCAGAGCAGTGAGGTGACTTGTCCAAGGTCTAATGGCTTGGTCAATCAGCATCAGGGTCACATTTACAACATGGGTCTCCTGACTTCAAATGTTCTTGACCCTTCCCCACTCCTTCCACTGATCAGGGCTGTTTCCTTAGGTGTAGTGGGATGGAGGAGGGGGAGGGGGCAGAAGGCTGAGTAGGGTGGTCTCCATAAAGCTGACTGGACAGATCTTGGAGCTGAAAAAAAGAAAGTTTTGAGGGCACTTCAGCCTCTTTTTGATACTCTGGCCCACTGTAGAGGGCAAACAGGAAACATTACCCAATTCCCTACTGGGAGAGTCCCTGTGGGTGGGAAGGTCTGAGTGACTGCTCTGAGAAAAGGTAGTTTGTTTCTGAACTTGTCCATCCCTCTCTGGAGCAGCCCATGAATTTAAAGAACCCTAGAATGTTGGAGTTTTTTAAAAGAGACCTTGGACATCAGCTAGTCCAAACATACCCATTTTACAAAGGAGTAAAGTTATGCCCAAAGGTATGTGGGTAGTTCATGGTAGAGCTGAAATTAGCAACCCGGTCCTCTAACTCCCAGCTTAGTGCCTTTCATACGATCACATACTTGATTTAAACCCTCCAGGGTCCCTCCATAATGTACTTCAGGTTGTCTGCAGTAGTTCCCAGACATCAGATTTCCTTCCTGGGATAGTTTTTATCTGAAGAGAGAGAACAAAGCCTTAGAAGGTTTCATGTTGGGGAAAGACAGCTTGCTGTAGTGGAAAGGCTAATAGATTTGGAGTCTGAAGACCTTCCTGGTTTGATTCTAGGCTCTGATACTTTCTATCTGGATGACCTTAGGGAAATCATTTAACTTTTCTGGGCCTCGGGTGAAGGGTTTGAGTGGGTGAGCTTTAAAGTCACAGGATCATGGATTAAAGAACGGAAGGGATATTAGATTGAGTTGAGTCCCCACACTTCACAGGCCAGAGTGGGGAGTGACTTGTCCAAGATTAAAGAGAGAGAAGTGGGATTTGAAACAAAATTATCTGTTATTGATACCCCAGATTACTTCCCTTTCTGGTACAAACCTTTTCAGAAGATTTGCCTTCTTAAAACTTCAACAAACACCTACTATGTGCAAAATTCTGGCTCTGGAGTCAGAGGACCTGGTTTCAAATCCTGACTCTGTCCCTTGCTACATGGAAGATAGTGGCCAAGTCCCTGAAGCTCTCCAGGCCTCAGTTTAGTCATCTGTTAATTGAGAGGGGGGAAGGGTTGAACCAGGTGGATTTTAAGGTAAGCCGCCCCCCCAGCTCTAGATCTGTGATCATTCTGCCTTCTTCCCAGCTCTAGATCAGCGATCCTCTGCCTCCCTCCTAGCTATAGAACAACGATTTGCCTGCCTCCTTTCTCGAGCTCTGAATCTACAATCCTTTGCCTCCCTCCCAGTTCTAGAACCATTCCCCGACTCCCGTCCAGGTCTGGATCCCTGCTCCCCCTGCCTCCCTCTCGCCTCTAGATCTTCGATCTTCGGTCTCCCTCCCAGCTCTAGATCGATGATCCTCTGCTTCCTTCCTAGCTCTAGATCCAGGATTCCCCTGCCTCCTTTTCAGCTCTAGATCGCTGATTCTCCCACCTCTCTCCCAACAGCAGATCTCTTATTACCGCTGTATTCCATTCAGAGGGAGAATGAATGAGCAGTTCTGTGCTCTCGGCCAGGTCAGTCTAGCCTCCTCTCAGATAAACTTTTCTCCTTAAGATTGCCAAGGAACACACTGGCACTAATTAGCATCTGAGATTTTCCAGGGCAGCTGAGGGTGCAAATGTCAGCCCCACACAGCTGCATTCTCCTCCCTCCTGGGTAATGTTGAGTTAAATCAGGCAGTCCTTTGGTCTCGGTCCACTCCTCCTGCTCCGGCCACTCCCTCCACACCCCCGGGAAAGAGGAGGGGGCCTACAGAGAGGGCTTTAAAACCAGAGAAAAGGAGGGGCCCCCCAGAACAAGAGCAAAGCATTGTGCTCCCGAGCCAAGTTTAGCTGCTCTGCTCCAGCCCAGTTTCCTGAAGTCACAAGGGACCATGAGGGAAGGGGTCAGCTCTGCCTGTGCCATGCCAAGGATGTTCCTGCTGATTAAAAGGATCTTTGGGAGCCATCCTGTGTGCTGTCCAAATGGATCCAGGTACTTTCCAGACTCCGGGGTCAGTCTCTGGGGAGCCTACCAGCTACCACTGAGCTGCTCAGAGTCTCAGATCTGGAATGGACAGGGAAAAGGGCATGTGCTGGCATAGATATTCTAGAAAAGGACTTGAGATTGTTAAAGCTGGGAGGAAGCTTAGAGGTCATCCAGCCTGAGCCCTCTTGCTTTTAGGAGCAAAAGCTGACGCTTAGAAAAGTACAGTGACTTACCCAAAGTAACAACTTAATCAATTGATTAGGTTGGAACTCCAACAATAAAGGGATGGGCTACCTTTAAGTAAGGGTTCTGGACTCAGCATCCATCAACTTAGGAAAAAATGACATCTTTATTTCAAAATAATTTATTTCCTTTACAATCCTATAAATTTATGAATTTTAAAACATGAGGCCCAGAGAGATTAAGTGATTTGCCCAGAGTCACAAAGGTACGTTTTTGAAGTAGGATTTGAACCCAAGAGTTTACATTTTTCTTTTTTCAAGATCAAGTCTATCGTGGTAGTCACCCAGAGCTCTCTCACATGTGTGTGTGATTGTGGATACAAGCTTGATCAGAGATGAAATCATTTCAGCATCCTGAAGTTTTTTTAGTGTGGTGAAAAGTAATCTCACTAGGTGAGGCACAGTCCAAAAAGCAAAGGAGACTGCAAAAATTAGGTGCATTTCATTCATAGAAGGGTTTGACATACATCTATAGATGGGTGCTAGTTACGTGCCCATGTCCTATTTGATCCATTTCTTGGTGATAGATGCTAATAAAGTCAAGATCACTGCTCTGGTCTGGTGGACAAACACTTTCTCATGGATGAAAACTTGTTTTCAAGATCATAGACAATACCCTTGAGGCCAGCTGTTTCTGAGTCGTGAAAGGCTTAGTCAAGATTTGTCTGTGGATGGCGCTGAGCAAATCCATCCCCGCTGCTGGTCAGAACTTAGCTAGAGGGTCAGGAAAGCCATCTCCCTACATAAAGGATGAGATATTTGTTATTCAATTGTTTCATCCGTGTCTAACTCTCTGTGACCCCATTTGGAGTTTTCTTGGCACAGATATTGGAATGGTTTGCCATTATCTTCTGTAGTTCAATTGACAAGTGAGGAAACTGAGGCAAACAGGAGTAAGTAACTTGCCCAGGGTCACACGGCTAGTAAGTGTCTGAAGCCATATTTGGACTCAGGTCTTCCTGACTCCAGGTCAGCCCGCTCTCCACTGTGCTGCTTAGCTGCCCATGAGGCATTTGTATAGGTATATTTGTATGAATGTTTAGTATGCATGCAAAGAGCAGTTAGGTAACAGGTGCCTTTATCTCCATTCTACCTTTCCCTGACTGATGAATCAAGATTGATTTTTTTTTGTAAATTGCACTGCATTTTAAATACAATAGAGAAGCTTACTGTTTTAAAACTTTTAAATTTCATTTTAATAATAAACTTAATACAACAAGCACAAATATTTCAAACTGCAGAGAACTAAAAAGATTGTTTACAGTCCCATGAACATCTACTCTGTGTAGTACGTCTTGCCAAGGTATGCTGCATTTCCAATGTAGCAGTAACATTGCCCTGTTTGCATCTCCCTCTGAATGCTTTGCTGTCTTCTGTGCGCTTTGTTACTTTTGATAGCTAGCATTTATACACACATACAACCTCTTTTGTTCCTATTGTGGGAGTTTTCTCCTCCTGGGTTCCTGGAGGGTCCAGCAGGGGTGGGGAGAATCTCATCCACCGACTATATCTGCTGTCTGGGGTTCAAGTAACCGGTGTAGCAAACCTGAAAAAAAAAGATTAATTATTAGAAAGATGAGAGAGACTATTTGGGCTAGTAGCAGACTCATCTTCTTAGCATGCAGATTGGGATCTGCGGCTTGAGTAAAATTCACAGCTGCCTTCTCAGTAGTTTGTTATCTAGCTTGGTGGTACAGTGGATAGAGCTCCAGCCCTGGAGTCAGGAAAACCTGAGGTCAAATCCGACCTCAGACACTTACTAGCTGTGTGACCCTGGGCAAGTCACTTCACCCTGTTTGCCTCAGTTTCCTCATCTGTCAAATGAGCTGGAGAAGGAAATGGCAAACCACTCCAGCATCTGTGCCAAGCAAACCCCAAATAGGGTCATAGAAAGTCAGACACAACTGAGTGACAATAACAGATAGTCAAGGCATCCTTCAAGATAGAATTGGCCGACAACCTCTGATTGTAGTAAGGAGGGGAATGAAATACAGCCCGAGGGTTTCTATGGGCACAACCCTATGCCTCTCTTTCTTTGGCTTCAAAAGTTTCTTTATCCCCCAAACTCATAGTACGCCTGTTCATCTTCCTCTTCCACAACCCTAAGAGGGAGGTGATATTATTATCCCCATTTTACAGATGAAGAAACTGAAGTAGAAGAAAAGGTGAGTGACTTGCTCAGGATCACCTAGCTAGTAAACATCTGAAGTTGGATTTGAATTCTTATCTTCCTGACTCTAAGTCCGGTGATCTCTGTATTGTGCCACCTAAGAGCTTTATTGATGTTCTTCTCCCACCCTCACCCCTTTGGAATGCATGGTATAAGAAATAGAGGGTTATACTTGGAAGCCAGGGTTCAAATCCTACTGCAGACTAATTGTGTGACTGGGCAAGTCTCTTCATTTCTTTGAGCCTCATTTTCCACATCTGTATAATGGGGATACCCATCTCACCTCTGAGTTGTTACAAGACAGACACTGTGCAAACCCTAAAGCATTTTGGAAATGAGTCTTTTTTGTTGTTGTTGTTTTTTGGTGAGGCAATCGGGGTTAAGGACTTGCCCAGGGTCACACAGCTAGTAAATGTCAAGTGTCTGAGGCTGGATTTGAACTCAGGTCCTCCTGACTCCAAAGCCAGAGCTCGATCCACTGCGCCACCTAGCTGCCTCATGAATGAATCATTATTAAAGAAAAGAAGAGGGGCAGCTAGGTGGTGCAGTGGATAGAGCACCGGCCCTGAAGACAGGAGGACCTGAGTTCAAATCTGGCCTCAGACCAAACACTTCACACTTACAAGCTGTGTGACCCTGGGCAAGTCACTTAACCTCAATTGCCTAAAAAAAAAGAAGAAGAAGAAGAAGAAGAAGAAGAAGACTGATGAATGACAAATCATCTCCTAATGTATCTATCTGATCTCTGGTCAGCTTTTCTTATGTGGGCGCACACCTGGATCCTACTGAAAGATGACACAAAGGCAGTAAACGTCTGAGGTGGGATTCGAATCCAAGCCCTCAGACATTAGAGTCAATTCTCATTCATTGTGCCATGCTATGTCCCAAATGATCGCTTGTATGTTACTGACAGCCTGGTAAAGCAAGCCAGAAATTCTAAGAGGCACAGCCTATACAGAGCCCAGAGATGGGGAGGAGTGCTCTGTGGGAGGAACAGCAAGAATTAGGCCAATTTGGCTGGACCGTGCAGTGCACAGAGTCATTTATAATCAAGTTGGAACAGTTGGCTGGGGCCAGGTCATGAAGGCCTTTAAATACCCACCAGAGATCGTTAGCTAAGCCTTTGATATTCTTGTATGTAATACGGTAACACCTACAAAGAGGCTACAGTAGTATGACAGCCTCTTGCTGTGTGGGCCAGGATACCGCCTATGGCAAGAATTCACCTCTGCCACCACAGATTGCAACAAGTCTGTAATTTACTCGCTAGAATTGCCTGAAACACAGAGGGGGTGGAGTCTCACAGCTACTAAGTTTCAGAGGCAAGATTAGAACTAAGGTTTTCTTTATTCCCTACCTCACCGATAGCTACCTTTGCTGAGAAAGCTAACCTGAAATCCCGAACCCAAACCGAGCACATCCACAAAGATTTCAGATCACGCTGACTTTCCTTTCCCTTCTCCAAAGGAAGGCTTCCATTCAAAAACTCAAACGATGTAACATTTCTAACCTCAGAACCTCTTACAATCTTGTTGAAAAGACAGGTTAGTGTGTATGAGGAATCCCGAAGAACACCAGCAGATGTAGGTGAAGTGATTTGAAGGGAAGGAAGCAAAATCAGGACAGAAGACAAAATGATTACAGTAACATAATAAACAGAAAGAATGACCGAGGGAAATTGAGTGCCATACAATGGTGGGGGTCAAGCTTGGCTCAGAGGAGAGATAAGAAAACGCACCTCCCTGCCTGCCTGCCTGCCTCCCTTTATTGCCCAGGTGGGAGATGATGGGTGTGCAATATTTTCTACACAATCAGCCTCAATCAATGTGTGCTGGTTGGTTTTATAGAATTGTTCTTTTTTTCTTTCCTTTAAAAAAAAACTTTTATTCAAAGGAAAGTAAAGGAGAGGAAGAAGGATTTTCCAAAATCAATATGACATTAAAAACAAAATATATCAATTTTTAAAAATTATTTTATTTTTAAGTTATGGAATAAAACAAAAATAAAATAAATAAAAGTTTTAAAATTTATATCCATTTAAAAAAATAGGTCATGCCATATTAATTTTATTTCCTTCTTTGAAAAAGATGGGGGAAAACACCGATTAAGACCAGACAATTTAGATTTCCTAGGGAGGAGGAATTCATAAATTGTATTTCACTATATAAATCTGGGCTCCTTAACTTTTTGTGTGCTATGGACACCTTGGCCAGCAGCCTGGGGAATCCTATGGACCCCTTCTCAGAATCAAGTTTTTAAACCTATACCATAAAATACATAGGATTACAAAGGAAGATGATTGCATTGCAATAAAGTGATCAAAATGTTCAAAAAGAAAAAACAAGTTCATGGATCCCCAAGTTATGAACCCCTCATCTAACTGACTGATTGATTGCTAAATATCAGTTAATATTATTGTGATTATTCTGATACTTCCAAAGGTCTCTGACTTCATTGGTCTAGGTTCTCTCTCACCAGATTGTTCACAGCCCCTGATATTCCCCCCATGAACTTCATAAATCATCCAATCAGTCAATAAGAATTTATTAAATGCCTAGTGTGCTTAAGGATTCAGATACAAATATGGAAATATATCCTACATGTCTCATACTTCAAGAAGCTATTCCGTTTTAATGGAAAAGACAAGAATATATCTCTCTATATAATACACAAACATATATGAAATATACATAATACACACACATATAATATGTATATGTGTGTACATGCATATACATGTATATGTGTGTATATGTATATATAAAAAGACAGACAGGATTTGAACCTGGGTCCTCTGACTCCAGAGTTAGCATTCACTCTCCATTCTGTCACTTGGAGCTCTGTGATTGATGTTTCTGTCCATTGGGTTTGATTCCTTTCCCCTCTTTTTTGCCTTGCCTCTTTCACAGCTAAGTGGCAGAGCTGGAATTTGAGTCCAGGTCCTTTGATTCCAAGTCTAATACTTTTTCCACCACTCCACACTTCCTCCCATTGGTATGGAGGTAACTGAGAGTTCTCAATGTCTTTAAGCTCAGCCTGAGCCCCACCTGGAGTTGTAGCATGCTGGAAAGGCTTCTGCTGCATAGCTACTCCTAGACTGCCTGTCATCTGAAGGCCATTTTAGCTAGGTTCTGAGCTCTTCCCCCAGGGTGATGTATTTTTAGCCGTGGCAACTTGCTAAGATTGTTTACTAAGTCACTGAGAGGTTGCAAATTACGTTGGTGGTTAGGGTGCCCATATGTGCCAACAAAATCACAGATCCTTGAAATACTGAGGTAAGAAATATTATTATTGATATTATAGCCTTTGAGAAGTAAAGGTCATCTCCACACCATGATGAGGCATTGTAGGATGTCATTGGGTTATTATTACTATTATTACTATTGTTGTCATTTTAACTAATAAGAAATGTGTTCTTACATGTTCTTACATATGCCATCCCTGTTCAAACTCAACTTTTGGTTGATGCTTGTGATTTTGAAACTTTTAAGGTGAGTTTCATAGAACAGTCAACTGTGCAGACAAATAGAGAATTCTCTTCCACAATGAATTGGGTAAATAGAGGCAGCTCTTAACTAATCACAATAATAGAGGATGGACCATGCAAAGTCTAGATCTCACAGGATTATAGACTTTAAGATCTGGAAAGGGCTTCAGAGAACATCTATTTCAATCCACTCATTTTACAGATGAGGAAACTGAGACTCAGGGAAAATGAAGTGACTCATCTAAGGTAACCCATGAAGTGAGAATCAGAGGTAGAATTTGAACCCCAGTGCTTTGACTTTCGAGTCAGAGTTGTGAGACTTCTTCCTCCACTATGCTTCTTGGTACTTTGCGGTTACCATTTTTATCCACTGGGTTTGGTTCTCTCCCCCTTGCCCCTTTTATATATTAAAGTAGAGCTGGAGTTTTGTAGCAGAGAAGAATGAAATCCCATTAGAGTATAAGCTCCTTGAGGGCAGGGGACTGTCTTTCTTCTTTTTTAGTATTTATATCCCCAGTACTTAGCACAGTGCTGGGCACAGTAGAAATTTAATAAATGTTTATTGACTATTGACTGAGACTCAGCTCTACCGCAAGCCAGCAGCTGGGCAAATTGCTTAATCTCTCTGGGGCTCAGTTTCCCCATCTGTAATATGAAAGGGTTGGGCCAGACCTCAGGATCACAGATTTAGAGCTGGAAGGGACCTCAGCAGTCGTCCGCACCAGCCCCAGCTAGCTCGCCATCTAAGCTACTAAGGCACATAAGTCACTTTCCCTCTCTGGATCTGTCTTCTCCCTTGTAAAATAAGAGATTGGACCCAATGACCTCCAAGTTCCCTTCCAGCTCTGACAGAGTGAGATTCTTAGATTATCCTGCCTAGCAGCAGAAAACACTGGACCCAGAATGAGAAAGACCTAGATTCTAGGATGATAGATTTAGCGATGAAGGGGACGCGCTAGTCCAACCCATTCATTTTACAGACAAGGAAACAGATATTTCACAGATGAGGAACTGGAAGCCAGCAGAGGTTAAGTGACTTGCTCAAGGTCACACAGCTAGTAAGTGACTAAGTGAGACAGGGTTTAAACTCAGGTTTTCCTATCTCCAGCCCTTTGGCTACAGTGCCATCTAGCTGCCTGGATTCCTCAATGTCCTGGTGCTAACATCGTCCAAGTCACCATCTCACTAAATTTCACTTTCCTCATTGGTAAAGTGATGGTGCTAATTCTTGCACTTAGGGAGTTGAGATGATACTTTGTAAAGCACTATATAAATGTCAGCTCCAATTATTATTATAATTATTATTATCCTAATTATTGTTATTGTTGCTGTCATCATTATTATTACTATCATTGCTTTCACAGTCCACTGACAGAGGATGATGTTAAGCCTCACACTCTGAGCAAACCCTGGAATGAGCAACGACAATCAGCTGTGGTGGAGACAAAGGTCAGTGGAGGAGGTCCCAACCCTTATTCCCGGTCCAGGGTATAGACCATCCTCTCACACCTGATCCTTTACTCTAGGGACTCATGGACCACAATAACATGCCCTTTGGGGTGCTAGATATAGCATCTCTGGATTTGAGGGTAGCCATCCACATCCATCTCTTTTGCTAAAACATCCCACTAAGTACATTTGATCTTGGCACTCCCAAAACATGGTACAGAGTATAGGGAAACAGTCCATTAAGTCCCCTGGGGAAGGAGCTTAGAATGTCTTCCTCAGTTCTAGTTTCAGTACTAAGCCACATTGGCTGTTAGGTCAATTTCTTTAGTCTGTGTTACTAGAGATCATGGAATGAAGAAGCATTTGGTATGGCCACTCGGGGTCCCAAGGATTCAGAGCTCTTAATTGTGACTCAGTACAGGCGGCCTAAAGTTTCAACAGAAGAGAAGATGACACATGAAACTTGATCCCGCTCTGTCTGCTTCCTCTATCCCTATCAAGACCTGTCAGTAAGGGGACAGGGTTTCTTGAAATTTATTCATTGGTTTAATTAATAGTCATTGACTATCTTCTATGTAAAGCTTAGTATTAGGTGCTAGTTGATCCCACAAGTCCAGGAGACTTGGACCTTGTCATTAGATGGAATATACTTAGCAAACCCTGACTAACCTGTCACCTTGTTTCCTCCTATCTAGAAGACGCCTGAGCCCCAAGTCAAGGGGACCCATGCTCTATCAGGCTGTCCAAGGCATGTGAGGATTAAAAACTGGGGCAATGGAATGACATTCCAAGACACTCTACACCACAAAGCCAAATTGGTGAGTGAGTAGCCCAAGGCTCTAAAACCATCCTTCTCAAAAGGGACTGGAGGAGGGTTCCATACCCTGTGCTTGCTACCCCCCTGAAGGCAGCAAAACAGATACAGTCCTTGACCTTCAGGAGCTTACGGCCTCCTGTCATTTGACCTGTCACAAACACCCAGAATATCAATAGATAATTACACCCCATAATCAGTTAGAAGATGAAGCAAATGTTAATTAGCATATCTTAAGAAACTGTTCAGATAGAGGATGGCTAATCCAGAGCTTGAGAGAATCTCCACGTTATTGGATTGCATTCAAAGATTTTTTTCTTCCCAGTCCATTTTCATTCCTACTGAAGTTTACTTTAAAGCACCCTTCAGGGTCCTCTGGATGCCCCGTTTACAAACAAGCCAGGAAGCAAGAAGGAAATTGTGGGGGCTCCAACGTGACCGTTTGAAAATGAGAAAGCAGTTCAGCTGGAGGCACTAAATAAGGAGTGGGGTCATGTCTATTCTGAGCCGGAGGCTGTACAGGAGGACAGATTGGGTGACCAACCATACAAGGACCCTAGCTCTAAAACTCAAAGGAACTTCAGAGGTCCCTAGTACAATCCCCTTACCTTACAGATGAGGAAACTGAGGCTCAGATAAGTTAAATGGTCTGCCTGAGGTCACACAGGTAGTAAGTGGAATAGCTGGGATTTGAACCAGCACCCTTTCTACTATATCATGTTGTGTCTCAAGGGCCCAGAGTGGATAAAGGTGACAGCGCTTTGCATTTTTTTAGCTGTAGCAGCTGGGTTGCAGTGGGCAGAGTTCTGGACCTGAGTTCAAAATCCAGCCTAAGACACTTCCTAGCTGTGTGAGGCCATGGACAAGTCACTTAACCAGAGTCTGCCTCAGTTTCTTCATCTGTAAAATGGCAATAACAATAGTGCCTCCTTCCCAGGGTTGTTGTGAACATCAAATGAGATATTACTTGTAAGGTGCCTTGCAAACTTTCAAATGCTATATAAATGCTAGATATTATTACTATTATTATTATCAGCTGGGGACAACCTGTGATGGAGGAGGGAGGATATTTACAAGGCAAGCAGGAGGCTGTCAAACTAGGTAGGAATGGAGGGTTGTCCCTGGGGGCAACAAAGGAGAAAACCGCGATATGAAAGAGAAGGAGCAGAAAGCCTGGTTTAGGCAAAGTGGAGTGAATAAGCAAGGAAGGTGTGTATGGTGGAAAAGGAGATGCCTGGTGCTAACGTAAGCAGAGCATAAACATTTTGGGTCATTTCCCTGACCTTCTCTCACACTCTAGGTATAGTGGATAGAGCCCTGGACCTAGAATCAAGAAGACGCATTTCCATCCTGCCTCAGGGACTGCCTTTTGCCTCTGTTTTGTATCCCTGGCACATAATAGGTGCTTAATAAATGTTTATTGGTTGACTGATTGATCAGACACTTCTTAGCTATGGGATCACTTCTGTGTGTTTCATTTTCCTAATCTGTAAAATGAGGACACCAGACAGATGGACACGAAGATCCCTCCCAACTCTGCACCTATGATCATCCATCCACTCTTTTTTCAGGCTATTGATTGCCAGTCGAAAACTTGCCGGGGGTCAATCATGACCCCTAAGAGTATGACAAGAGGGACTAGAGACAGTCCGATCCCTCCGGGAGAGCTTCTGCCTCAAGCCATCGACTTCATCAACCAGTATTACAGCTCCTTCAAAGAGTAAGACCATTTCCCTTTCCAGCTCTTCCCTCTCCCCCCATCCCCTGCTTCTGTGTGTGTGTGTGTGTGTGTGTGTGTGTGTGTGTGTGTGTGTGTGTGTGTGTATGTATGTGTGTGTGCAGGACAGATCATTCACCAGGTTATTTACTCATCCAGTGTCTACCATGTGCTTAGCACAGAAGATGTTCAAGGGGCTCATTAGCCCAGACAGGACTACATTTCTCCTCAAAACTCCCAAAGCTCATCTAGTGCTAAAAAATGAGTGAACCTGGGCTAAGTTAGGGTTGGGAGAAGGAAGAATCACAAGGTCATGGAATTACAGACTTAGAGTTGGAAGAAACCTTAGAAGTCATTGATCCAACCCTCTCCTTATTTGACAGATGAGGAAATTAAGGCCCAAATGAAATGATTTGTTGTCCAAGGTCACTCAGGAAGTAAAGGACAGAGGGGAATTGGATAGAAGGCTTGGTGCTCTTTCCACTGTCTCACCCTACTTCCCTGAGAATTTTCTGCAATATTCTATAACTTTTCAGCTCACCTGGTGACCGAAGATCATTTTGAGTCCTGGACTTTCTTGCTTTTCTTGTTGTTCAGCCATTTCAGTTGTGTCTGACTCTTTATGACCCCATTTAGAGTTTTCTTAGCAAAGATACTGAAGTGGTTTGCCATTTCCTTCTCCAGCTCATTTTACAGGTGAGGAAATTGAGGCAAACAAGGTTAAGTGACATGGCCAGGGTCACACAGCTAGCAAGTGTCTGAGGCCAGATTTGAGCTCAAGAAGGCAACTCTTCCTAACTACAAGCCTGGCACCTTACCCACTTCACTATCTAGTGGCTTTCTATTTCTTCCCCAAAGATTTTTCCTCCTTAACCTTCCTGTTCTTAGGGAGGTCCTGCTAGTATTTCTTCAGCAAGTCAAGTGATTAATATGGACTATTATGAAGCCCAGTGAGACCAGGTCATGGACCAGCACAAGGCGGTGAGTTTGTCAGAGGAAAACTCAGTTATATGGCCACAGACTACCCATCCTGGATCCCCAGAAGGGGAGTGGGTAAAGGTGTGTAACTGATCCAACACAGCTCAAGCCTACTATTGCAAAAGCAACCCAAATGGGTCCATCCTATTGATGATGAGGGGTGCCATCTTTCTTCTGTCTGGATATTAGAAGGAGCACTATACCTTGGCATTTAGGAACCCTATTTCATTGTTTGACATCAGATAGCATTTGTGTCTTTCTGGCCCTCAGTTTTCTTGTCTATAAAATGAACATTATAATCCTTCACTCCAGAGCTATGACATCATAGGCTATCAGAACTGGAAGGGACCATGGAGGTCATCACTTCCCTTATTTAACAGAGGAGAAAAATGAGGCCCAGAGATAGGGAATGACTTAAGATCTCAGAGAAAGTAAGTAGCAGAGCCAGGACAAGAGCCCTTATAAGATAGTAGGTATTGTTAACATTTTGAAATCTTTAGTAGAGAAGATATTGAATAAGACAGAAGCAGCATGGTACAGTGGAAATAATGCTGTATTTGGGGGTGGAGGGGTGCAAAGGGTTCAAATGCTGATGCCAACACTTACTCCCTTGGGCAACACAAGCACTTTGGGCCTCAATTTCCCCATCTGAAAATGAGGCTATGAGACTAGATGGCTTCTAAGGTCCCTTCTACTCTAGGTCTATGATCCTTTTCACCAAGATTATGTAGGTGTTAACATTCTGAAAAGCATAAAGCACTATACAAATGGAAGATAGAATAATAATAACTATTTTTAATAACAATAATAACGATTATTATGATAAGAGATGATAGGTGGACAGCCAGAATCCTCATCATGATGTAAGAAGACAATTTGAGGAAGCAGCCCTAGGATGGACTCCCTATGGTGAGTTTATGGGAGGTCACAGACAAAAGTCACTCAATATGAACAGGCATGAAGACCTTGGACAAGTCATTTTGTCTCTATAGGCCTCAATTTCCTCATCTGTAAAATGAGGGAGTTGAATTACAGGCCTCAACTCTGAGCTCTCTTCCAGGTCTACAGCCTAGATCCTAAGATTAGAGTGAGTTCCTTGGGGACATTGACTATCTTGCCTTTTTCTGAGGGAGGGAGGGTATTCCCAGAATTTAGCTCAGTATTTGGCACATAGAAAGTGTTTAATAAATATTTATTTATTCATCCATCCATCCTAGGTTTGGGTGATTAATAATAGTGTTCTGTCAACCTGTGTCATTCCCATCATCAACCAGGTCTGACTTGGTCTGCGTGTTTGTGTATGGGATGTGGGGGGATGGGAGGTAAGGAGAAGAGATATTATTAGTCCTCCAAAAGTCCTGTTTTGGAGCTGATTTCCTGTTGTATGCTCTTGTGAGCCTGTGTTCCTATTGTGTCCTTGGGGATAAATATTTTTGAGTGTTTTGTCTGTGGCCTCCTTTTTATCAAGGAAAAGGAGGGTTGTCAAGACCGTCTTCATTGACTAAAAGGCCATTTTGTTCTGCCTTGTCCATCCTATCTGTAATCAAGACTGACTTTGTTCTTGAAATACTTTTCCTTGTTGCCATTTCAAGTGTCTTTGTAGAAACTTCAAGGTTGTTGTGATGGGGTGTGTGTGTGTGTGTGTGTGTGTGTGTGTGTGTGTGTGTGTGTGTGTTTTGAAGCATTTCAGTTCTGAATCCATTCTCTCATGGCACTTACTGGTGTCTGAAACTAAGGGACATCGTAGTCCAGGGTGTAGACTTGGCATCATAGACTGATCAATGAAAGGGACCTTAAAGATCATCTAGTTCAACCCCCTCATTTTATAGATGAGGAAACTGAGGTCCGAGGAAGGGGAGTGCCATAGCTTTCTAGCTGGAAAGGATCTCAAAAGCCATTGAGTCTAATTCTCTCTTTTACCAAAGAGGAAACTGAGGCCCAGAGAAGTTAAATGATTTTTAGGGAAATAGCTCTAGAGCTGGAAGGGACTTAGTCAACTCCCACACATTCACACACAGCTCTTATAATTTTACAAATAGGGAAACTGAGATCCAGGAAATTTGACTTACCCAATGTCAGATAAGTATGAAATAGTAAAGTCAATATTTGAACTCAGGTCCTCTGACCCCAAACTTCTTTACCTGACCTACAAAAGTTATTGTCAGTTCCAGGTCTAGGTTCAATACCAACAGGTATTTCTCAGAGTGAGTTGGCCATAAATTTAGGGCTGAAAAGGAGCTTAGAAATTAGCTGGTTCAACCCTTAAGATAAGGAAAGTGAGAGCCAGATTGGGGTGGGGGAAACTTGCCCAACGTCACATAGCTGGTATGGGGAAGAGTTAAGATTTGAATCCAGACTCTCTAACTCCAAATCTAGCCCCTTTCTCACTGCACTGTGCAAGCATCAGGGATTTGCAGAAGACTATTCTGCATCTTGTTGGGATATGGCACAGAGAGAGGCAGGGCAGCCCTTCATCTCAAGGAGTTTATGATTCGTATTTGGAATTTAAAGTCAAGAGCCCAGGATTGGGACTTTGGAGGAAGAGGAAGTACAGTTCAGTAGTGAGAGCACTGGGCTTGGATTTGGAGGAAATCATTAAAATTATGGCTCTGCTCCTTTTCTCCTGCACATCCAAAGGCAAGCCATTTACTTTCCCCGGGCCTCAGGTTCTTCATCTGTAAGAGGAAGGAGTTAGGTTTGATGTCTAAAGTGCCTTCCAACTCAAAATCCAATGAAATTTGCCATGGAAAGAGCACTGACTATCTAGTAAGAGAACTTGGATTCCAGTTCTAACTCTGATACTTACTACCTTTGTGATCTTGGGCAAGTCAGTGCATTCCCTTGGGCCTTCGCTCCCCTAAATACAAAAATATGAGGTTGAACCAGATGTCCCCTGCAGCCCTTTCCAACACAAGATCTATGATCCTATGATCCTGCACAGTGTAGTGAATAGAAGGCTGGCCTTAGAGTCTGGGAGCAGGGGGACCCCTCCCCCTTCTGACACTCACTACTTTGGTGATCACAGGCCAGTCACTGAATTTCTCTCTACGACACATGTTACAGGCAAGTTGCACACCTGCTTTGGTAAAGGGAGTTTCCACGCAGGAACTTCTCCCATAAGGTTGAAATCACAGATCTTCGGGGAGGGGGGAAATAAGTCAGTTCCTATTGTTTCTATTCCTGACATTTTCCTGTCCCATAGGGCAAAAATAGAGCAGCATTTGGCCAGAGTGGAAGCAGTAACAAAAGAGATAGAAACAACAGGAACCTACCAGCTGACGGAAGATGAGCTCATTTATGCAACCAAGCAGGCCTGGAGAAATGCCCCTCGGTGCATTGGGAGGATCCAGTGGTCAAACCTGCAGGTGAACTTCTGGGGAGTGAGATGGAGAGGCTGTGACCTCAATGGAAGGGGAAGGGGAGGGGAGGCACTCAGGCCTCCTGGGACAGCTCCCCTGGGACACACCAGTTGGTTTGGCAGCTGTTAGCACAGCGGCACAGATCATTGGTCAAAAGTCCCGGTGCTGAGTTTTAAATATCAGCTCCCAAGGAGCATTGACTCACTCTGGCTTGCTTATGCCATCCAGTACCTCTGGCTGGGTGTGGGTCACTGGCTGTTTGTTAATGTGGGCATATCAATACAGTAACTGATTTGTAATATTATATAATGCTAATACTATTATCCCTACAATACCTGCCCATTAATCAAGCATTCATTAAGTGCTCACTATGTAGAAGGTGAGAGCCAGCAGTACATAGTGGAGAGTTGGTCTTGAAGTCATAAAGATCTCAGTTCAAATCTTGCCTCTGACATATACTGGTTGTACGACCCTGAGAAAGTCACTTAAACCCTTGGTGTCCCAAGTAACCATCTAAGGGAAGCTACTGATTCACATTTGGAAGAGTTCTTCATCTGGAAGTTCCTGATACCAATGAAATCACAGTGTCTAATTCTCTGTTTAGGAGTAGAAAAGAATGACGATGATCAGGAATGAAAGGACAGGGTTTTCATTTTCCCAGCTGATTAAAACATCTGCTGCTTTGGAAGCAGTGCTATGGCTTGATACAAATACGGAGATGTTGAAGTTACCCTGGGGGATTTGTTAGATTCTGACAATAATTGGATGAGGACCAACATTTATACTGTCATCGATGACCTTGGTCTTGGGGTTCGTTGGGGTCTGTAGGTGTTTGATGCTCGAAACTGCACAACAGCCAAGGAGATGTTTGAGCACATCTGTCAGCATATCCGCTATGCAACCAACAATGGAAATATCAGGTGAGACCTCTTTTCCATAAACCCCCACCCCCATAATCTCTAGCTTTTAAGTCATTAGAGATGTTTATGGGAAAGGCATCCCAGAGATGTAGCCCAGGGTTGTCTGGGAAATTAAGATAGAAAGAAAAGGATGTAAGATTCCCTGACAAGTAGCATGCTTAGCCCTACCCTGGTATTCATCATCTCTACATCTGGTTTGTTTTTTTTTTGTCTCCCTCTAGCTTGGAGTCACTTTGAGGGAAAGAAAGAAAGATAGAAAGAAAGAAAGAAAGAAAGAAAGAAAGAAAGAAAGAAAGAAAGAAAGAAAGAAAGAAAGAAAGAAAGAAAGAAAGAGAAAGAAAGAAGAGAAAGAAAATTGGTAGTTTGGATTTCCATTTAGTAACTTCTAGACTAGAAGACTGAGGATACTTAAACATAGACTCATCATAGATTTAGAGTTGGAAGAAAACTTCAAGATCGTCTGGGCCAACCCTCTTGTTTTTTACAGAAGAGGAAACTGAGGAAAGTCATGTGACTGGCCTGAGGCACTAAATGGCAGTGCCAAGATTTGGCCTTGAGGTCTCTAACTCCAAATCTAGTCCTGTATCCATTGTGCCATGCTGCCCAATGTATTCATTCAGAGGTGGTTATGGAGTGGATTTATAAATTAAGAGTGAATCGCTTTCTGTATGAAGTCCTGTCTGTAGGTCAACAAGCATTTATTACACACCTACTGTATACTGTGTACTTACTGTGTACCAGGCAGTAAGTGCTGCGGATACAAAGAAAATCAAAAATAGTCCCTGGCCTTGAGGAGCTGACTATCTAATGAGGGCACCGACATGCCAACAGCTGCTTACCGATAGCATATGTACAGGGTGGATGGAAGGCAGTCTCAGAGGGAAGGTGCTAACATGAAGGGGAACCAGGAAAGGTTTCTGGTAGAAGGCCGAATTTTGGCAAAGATTTGAAGAAGCCAGGAGGAAGAGAATTCCAAGCGTGGGGGAACAGCCAGTGAAAACACAGACTGGAAAAAGAGTGTCTTGTTTAAGTTCCAGCCAGGCCAGTGTCACTGGATGGTAGAATGTGTGGAGGGTGGTAAATGTAAGCAGACTGAGAAGGGAAGTGGGGCCAGGCGATGAAGAGCTTTAAAACAGAAACAGGATTTTAGAGTTGACCCTGGATGTGAGAACTGCTGGTATTCAGTGAGTAGGAAGTGACAGGGTCAGAACTGTGTTCTAGGAAGATCATTTGGGCAGCCGGGTGAAGGCAGAGGAAGATGAAGTGACCTTTGAGGCACTTTTTGCCTAGGGTTGGTTGCCAGTTGGAATCCTGCCTCTTAACAAATCCCGAACTGATATGGTTATGCTATGCTGGAGACAATGGTCAATGCCATCCCCCGACTCTCCCCATCATAAGCACAAGAGGCAGAGGTTGTACTGAAACAGAGGCAGAAGCAACATAATACAATGGAATGACCAAAGGCTTTTTAGTGAGGAGATATAGATTCAAATCCTGATTCTGTTACTGACCATATGTCCTTAGGCAAGTCAATTCATTTATATGAGACTCAGTTTCCTTATTTGTAAAAGAAATCAGTGAACTAGATGACCACTGAGGTTCCTCCCAGCTCTATGAGGTTATCTCATACAACCTCCTCATTATGTGGCTCTCCTCAATGGCAAGTGCCCACCCACCCTAAGCTATCTTGTATTTATTTTCTATTTTTTCAGCATATACTTATGTCTGCACAAGTTGTCTCCCTCATTGGATTTAAGCTCCCTGAGGGCAAGGACTGTTTCATTTTTGTCTTTGTCTGCCCAGAGCCTAGCTCAGCGGCTGGCACATACTAGCTGTTTAATAAATGGTTAGTGATGGATTAAATGACATGGTGGAAGGAATGTTGGCTGAGGAAGGAGAGGACCTTGGTTCATTTTCCATCTCTGAAGCTTACTGCATGTGTTAAGTGACTTAGATGTCACAACCTCCCTGGGCCTCAGTTTCCTTATCTGTAAAATGTAGCATTAGGACTGGATGACCCCTGAGATCCCTTTCAGCATCGGCCCTACCTAGAGAGAGCCAAAGTAGGGCAAGCATGACAAAAGGACAAAAACTGAGGGAGGCAGCCCATGAGGTTGAGTTTCCAGGGTCTCAACCTACTACTGCTTCCTCCTTTTGCTGCATCCTCCCCAAACCTCAACCCCAAAGTACACCTCATTTCCTTTCTCATCATTGAGTCCAAGCCTCCTTGTGAAGGACAAGAGGGACCATTACCCCTTTGAGTGGTCTGTCTTCCTGGACCCCCATTAGGTATGGCAGTTTCCAGGAGATCTGACTGGAGGCCAATATTACTTGCCAAACACACATTCTCCCTTTTTTTGGGGCAGGTCAGCCATTACCATCTTTCCCCAGAGGAGTGATGGGAAACATGACTTCCGGGTCTGGAATGCTCAGCTCCTTCGATATGCTGGCTACCAGATGCCAGATGGCTCCATCGTAGGAGATGCCGCCAGCATTGAGTTCACCCAGGTGTGTAGATCCTCTCCAACTCCATTGGGAAAGCCAGTGGTCAGGGGCCGGGGTGGGAAGTCCCAGGGCAAGCAGCAAGAGGGCCCCAAAGGAGTCTCAATGCCCAATCACCATCAGTGTCAATCACTATGTTGTTTTCTCCCTCTCCAGCTGTGCATAAACTTGGGATGGGTGCCCAAATATGGCCGCTTTGATATCTTGCCTCTCGTGTTACAAGCCAATGGCCAGGATCCAGAAGTCTTTGACATCCCAAAAGACCTTGTCCTTGAGGTGGCTATAGAACATCCCAAGTAAGTGGACCGAGCAGAGGGATTAGAAGTCTGGTCTTTACTGCATGCCGCATCCCCCACCAGCACATTTTATAGGCTTTGACTCTCTGCCCCCAAAGAACCTTGCAATAATTTTCCCCTAAAGCTGACATGGCATCCATTTAAAGCCAAGAGGGAATTCCTTTCATAGACTGCCATATCACAGCTACCTTCTCTAGCAACCATGTGCTTTCATTTTGGAGTGAAGACATATGAAAGCGTGTTGACGCATGAGGGAGGAGTGGAAATGAGGAGGACTTCAGAGAGAGGCTTCTATTGCAACACCAGCTCCTCCATCCTGGATCCCCTCTCTAAGCATCCTTCAGAGGCACTTTCATTCACAGTTAGCACTCCAGGGACCCAAATTGGGGGCTGCACTTTTTTGTCAGGTCCTCTTAGAGCTGTAGCCAGGGTGAGAGTGACTGGGATTCTCCCCCAGGATGCCAATACGGGGGGCATGTCTCCCCAGTCACTGCCTACCCTCCCTGACCTTTGCAGCACCATGAGGGTCCAGCTTCAGGGATCAGCTTTCAAAAACCCCATCCATTATCTCATCAATGCCCCTGCTTGAGTGACCACAGACACAGTCTTATCCTGTGCACCAAGGGCAGATATAAAGAAACCAAAGATTTTTTAAAAGGAAAAAAAGAGAAACTACCTACTGATCTCAATTCCCCTCAGGCAGCTAAAATCTCCTGGCTTGATCTTAATAACAGCTAACATTTAGGTAGTGCTCTAAGACTGACCAAGGGTTTTATGTACCTTATTCCTCTGGAGCATCCCAAGGGCCCTGTGGGGTGGGGATTACAGATTACATGATGAGAACATTGTAGATTTAGAGATAAAAAGGTCATATGATCAAAGGGTTAGAGCTGGAAACTTTATCAAAAGACATCTGGTCCAATCCCCTCATGTTACAGATAGGATGCTGAAGCCCAGGGAAGTTGTTAAGTGACTTTACCAGAGTCACACAGAGAGTAGCAAAGCCAGGATTTGAATCCAGTTCCCCTGACCCTAAACCCTGTAGTATATACATATACATATATATGTACAAATATATATATATATGTATATATATTTCTATTTAAGAGACATTTTCTCTTCCTTCCACTCTCCTGCTTTGGGGGGGGGGAAGCCTTGTAATGAAATAACATTGTATCCTGTTCCCTTTCCCTATCCTGTATTATCTGTTTCTATTATTTTTATCCCCATTTTACAGATGAGGAAATTGAGGCTCAGGGACTTGCTTAAAGTCACAAAACTAAGTAATGGTCAAGTCAACTAGCATTTATTAAGCCCTGATTTTATGCCAGATACTATACTAAACACTAGGAGTATGAAGAAAGGCACAGATAATCCCTGCCCTTAGGGAGCTCATAATCTCAAGAGGACGCCAGAGAGTAGGATTTGAATGTACATCTTCCTGACTCTGGCTACTGCACCATATTGCTTCTCTGGCCCAAAAGCAGAGAGTTTTTTTGGTGGCGTCCTTCTGAAAGTATTTCTGGCCAAAGAGGGATAACATCAGGTCATAGCAAACTTAGAGGTCACAGATCAAATCCCCTCATTTTACAGATAAGGAAACTGAGGCACAGAAAGGTTAAATGTTTTACTCACATAAGAAACACATGGCAGTGCTGAAATTTGAACTCAGGCTCCCAAACCAGGACTCTTTCCACTACTCCACATTGCCTCCCTAGATCATCTAGTCTCACCTCATTTTCAGATGAAAACATTGAGGCCCAGGGGAGGGGAAGAGAAGTAATTTACCTGGGTTTGCACTGAGAGTAAGCAGTGTTTGAAGTCAGGTCCTTTGGATCTCAACTCAATGTTCTTCAGGGACCCTGAGTTGCAACATCCCCTCCTTCCTCAACAGGTATGAGTGGTTCAAGGAACTGGATCTGAAGTGGTATGCTCTGCCTGCCGTGGCCAACATGCTCCTGGAAGTGGGTGGCCTAGAGTTCCCCGGGAGCCCATTTAATGGCTGGTACATGGGGACTGAGATCGGTGTCCGAGATTTCTGTGATGTCCAGAGGTACAATATCCTAGAGGTAAGAGAAAGCTAGATAAACCACAGACGGAAAGAAAAGGAAAAGAAAAAATAAGAAACAAAACCCTTGTAACAAACAGGAATAGCCAAGCCAAACAAATCCCCACGTTGGCCAGGACCAAAAAAGTGTATCCATTCTGCATGATGAATCTGTCTTTCCTCTGTCCAGAGACGGACAGTATTCTTCATCGTTGGCCCTTTGGAATCATGGCTGATCATTGCGTTGGGCAGAGCTCTTAAGTCTTTCAAGACTGTTCATTTTTGTAATGTTGTTATCGTCTAAGTTGTACTCTGGATTCTGCTCATTTCACTCTGCATCAGTTCATGCAAGTCTTCCCAGGTTTCTCAGAATCTGTCCCTTTTGACATTTCTCATGGAACAATAATACTCCGTTACATTCATATACCATAGTTTGTTCAGCCATTCCCTTACTTTCCAGTCCATTGACGCCACAAAAGGAGATACTGGTAATGTTGTTTTTTAAAATATATGGACCCTTTTCCTCTTTCTTTGATCTCTTTGCCTTAAAGGGATTAACCGGCTCCTGTCCTCTTGCCTCCCTGCAGGAAGTTGGAAGGAGAATGGGTCTGGAAACCCACAAGTTGTCTTCTCTCTGGAAGGACAGGGCAGTGATTGAGATCAATGTGGCTGTGCTACACAGTTTCCAAGTAAGTCAGGCATTTACGGGGTATTCTCTGTCCTTACTAAGGTAAACACTTCCCTTCCTTTTTCAATAAACAAACATTTATTGAGCACTTACTATGTGCCAGGCACAAAGAAAGGCAGAAACCCAGTCCCTGCCCTGAAGGAATTTAAGTTCTCATGGGGAGACGGCTCCCTTCTAAGTAAGTACATGGGAGATAGGGACAGAGTAAATGGAACGTAACCAGAGAGAGGGAGACTCCAGCAGCCGTCAGGAACAAGTCCTGTCCCCCTGAGGTTTTGTCTGGAGTGAGGGCCTATGAACACACAAAATGGGCTGTTGAAAACATGCTGGAGGACCTCCAGGATAAAGCATTCTGGACCCCTTCCTCAGCCCGGCCCCACCCTCGGATCAAACACCTGGCAAGTTCTCTGGAGCAAAGGCCTTTGGGCAGGGATCCCAGGGGCTTGGGTCGCTGTGGCTCCATCCTCCCTGGGAAGGAAACAGTGCAGCTTGCTCCCAGTCCCCAGGGGGTATGCTTCACTGGGTCATAGATCCAGAGCTGGAAGGGACCTTGGACCTCATCTAGGCCAACCCCAACCAAGTACCAGGGAGGGTAAGTAACTTGATCACGCAAGTAGCAAGCCTCTGTGGCAGGATTTGAACCAGGGCCTTCTTGTCTACAAGACCAGCAATCCATGCATCATGCCAGGCTGAGAAATGAACCAAAATGTTCTGATATTACTAGACTGGGAGTTTCTGGGGAACAGGGGCTTTTTTTCCCTTTCTTTGCATGCCCAGCACTTAGCATAGTGTCTGGTACATAGTAGGTGTTTAATAAATATTTGTTGACTAACTAATTGACCTGCCATGATTTCGCTTTAGAGGAAAGGTTTCTTCCTTTGTTTTGCAGTTGAGAAAACTGAGACTGAGAAAGTTTGAATGAACTGTCCAAGGTTATGCAGCCAATTAGGAGCAGAGCTGGGCTGCAAATTCCTAGATCAGTGCTCTGGTGGTGTTGTTGTCATTGTTTGTCCTTTGTGCTCAAAGAGGACCACAACATCGGGAAGGTGATGTCATGACTTGCAAGAGAATTGGGTTTAAGTGAAGCAGGGCTGTGCTCCTCAGGAGCCATCTGGGTCCAATGGCAAGACATAGATCAGGAGGACTGGAGATGGCCTCGGATGCAGTGGGAGATATTGGCTTTTTTAAGCTAAGGTCTTTCCCAGGTCTCAGTTGATCTGAGGCAACACCCATCCAGTGACTAAGGCTAGGTAAGAAATGAAGCTATGGAGTAGCTAATTCTTTCTGCCTATTCTGTTTTTTAATAAGACAATGATAAAAAAAAAAAGAGAGAGAGAGAGACAGAGAGAGAAACTTTCTTTTCCCCTGGTACCTTTGCTTTCACATCCTTGAGAGAATCATCAGCTATAGATCAGAATAATTCAGATTCCTTTTTCATCTCATAATGGGGATATTGTCTCATACCATAGATGGGAGCTGGCTCAGTTGAGAAGTCCAAGCTATACCAAGTCCCGTAACCTGTGTGAGCCCCAGTTTCCTCTCTCGTAAGATGAAAGGAGTTGGATTGTCTTTCCAGATTTGGATTTCTATGATTCTACCAGTCTATGAAACTGTTTTTTTCTTCCACAAAGAGGTCATATCATAGAGTCACAGAATTTCAGAGTGGGAAGGGACCACAGAGGCCAAGAATTCCCTCTAGGAAATGCCCCAAAAGTGGTCATCCAGCCTTTGGTTAAAGTCTTCAAATGAGGGCAAGCCACTCCCTGCCAAGACATGCCTCCCAATCTGCTTTCCTTGCTAGGAAATATTTCCTTACACTAGTCTAAATTAGCCTCTGCAATTTCCACCCAGAGGTCATAGTGTTTTCT
The DNA here is from genome assembly GCF_003287225.1 of Phascolarctos cinereus. NCBI lineage: Eukaryota > Metazoa > Chordata > Mammalia > Diprotodontia > Phascolarctidae > Phascolarctos > Phascolarctos cinereus. The sequence continues at coordinate 35,274,888 of NW_027555958.1, forward strand.
TCTCAGACCAAGTAGAAAAAGTCAAATCCTTCTTCCATATGACAGCTCTTCAAATGCTTGAAGGCAGTCATCATTTCCTCCTTAAGTCTTCTCTGAATATTCCCTGTTCCTTCAATCAGCTATTGAATGATGAGACCTTAAAGCCCTGCTCATTATCTTGCCCCTCCTATATGCTCCAAGGGCAGTGTGGCTTGGTGGGGGAGCCATGTACCTTGAGAGTCAGGAAGACCTGGGTTCAAATCCTGCCTCAGATGCTTAGTAGCTCTGTGACTGTGGGTAAGTCATTTGACCTGCTTCCTCCTCTGTAAGATGTAGGATTCAGTGACCTCTGAGGTCCCTCTCAGCTCTATGACCTTGTTCCCCATAGCAGTTGTGTGACCTTGGGCATGTCTCATAACCTTTCTGTGCCTCTGTTTCCTTGTTGGTTAAATGAGAGGGTTGGCATCAGTGACTTTTCAAGACCCATCCAGCTTGAAAGTTATGATCCTCTGGGTCAATGACTAGACAGTAGCCCCCATAAGGAAGTAGTTTCCAGTGTCTCCTTTGACTAGGTAGAAAGCTGCAGGCCATTACTATATTACCTTCCAATGCTAGAAGCCTAGACAAAGACTCTGGCCTTTCATTTGGAAAAGATAAGATATCATACATAGACTTTTGAAGGGAAAAGATCAAAATGTTTAGAATCTTCTTGGGGAGAGATTTTTTTTTCCTCCCAAACAGACAAAAAAGTCTCCTCCCTTTTCTGAGCCTCAGTTTCCTCTTCTGTAAAATGAGGTCAAGGTAGATGATCCAGCTTTGGCTGAAATGTTTATAGATGGAGCCATTTGTTCTGAGGGGAGCAGTGCCATCGACAAGCATCACTGGACCTGATTCAAGAAGTGAATCACTAACAGTTAACGAGCCCCTTCAGACATTTCATTAGCAGCTCTGCCACTGATCACACTTCTTGAAACAGCAGCAGATTGAGTGAGAAGTGTATTTAAAACAAATTAGAGACATTTCTCACACCAGCTCTCCATGGCTGGGGCAACAAATAGCAGTCAAAGATATTGAGACATCCCAACAGAGAGGGGAAAAAAAAAACGTGCCAAGCCCAGCTCCCTATCAAACGGCTTCTCTCCACGTTGCTGATAGCAGCTGGCAATGAGAGGCTGGCATCAGTGAATCAAACCAGACGTGTCTGAGCTGAGCTTCACCTCCTTGGTTCTCCGTTTCTACCTCTGTAAAGTGGGAGGCTTATTTCACATCATTTCTAGGGTCCTTTCCATTAAAAGCATGATAAGAGATTTTTTTTGTATGAGGGCAAATAGTACAAAATGGTATTCAATCACAGTGGTAGAAACTGTGGGGTTATCAATGAGGCACTTACTTGGGGTGGAGCCTCATGGTTTCTTACTTTAACTAATCTTTCTTTTTATAGATAACATTTTATTTTCCCAAGGTGCATGTAAAAACAAAATTTAACTTCCATTTTTAAAAAATTTTGAGCTCCAAATTTTCTCTCTCCCTCCCTCCCTGAGACCACAAGCAATTTGATATAGGATATGTGTATTCAATCATGCAAAACATATTACCATATTAGTCATTTAACTAATCTTTCTAATTAAGCCCCCTCCTTGATATGCTGCTGAAGGACTGTGAGTACTATCATCCTTCTAAATTTTGGTGCCTGGGACAAAGTCCTGGTTGTCTCTGCCCTAGTTATAATTACGGCACCCAAGGACTATGCTTCTATGAACTCCCTAGGGGTTCTAAAGTCAATTAGGCTATTTGGTTTCAACAGAAGTAAGAACCTGGATACAAACAGGAAAAAAAAGGCTGTCTGGAAGCTGACCTAGTTCAGAAAGAGCTATGTGAGCATAACTCCTATCCCGGGGAATCCCAACCCTATTTGTGAAACAGGCAGAATTGAGATAAGGATAGGAAAATGTGCTACCAGCTCTGCTTCATATTGAGATGTTGAGGCTATGCCCCTTCGCTCACTTAATTAAATCCAATTGAATTCAACCGGAATTCAATGAGACAATTTCCTAGGCTTCTGTTCTTCCAGATCTAGTAAGGTCCTAGTACTTGACAAAAGTGTCATCCTTCCACAAATCCTTTTGAAAATCCTTTCACAAAAGTGTCCCCAAGACTTCAAAATACAAGTTAGGGTCAAAAAGGATCATAGATCTAGATCTGGAAGGGACCTTAGAGTCTAACCTGTGCATTGTACAGATGAGGAAACTGAGGCCCATGAGGATAAATGGCTTGCTTAGGGTCACACACCTAGTAAATGTCTGAAGCAGGATTCAGCCTTCCACCTTCCTGACTCTGAGCTTTATTCTCTATGACCCCTAGCTACCTCTTATCTGAGATGGTTATGGCCATACCCCCAAGTATTGATTTAACCTTAAACAGTGTGATCAATCAGCTTATATAATTATAATAATATATATTATTAATATATATATACTATATGTAATACTTTGTCTATAATATACACACTAGTAATATGTAACAGTGAGAATATAAATTAGAATTATAGCTAGAAGGGATCTTCTGGAGGGGACCAAGTCTAATTACTTTATTTTACAGATGAGGAAACTGAGACTGAGAGAGGTCAAGTGACTTCCCTAGAGTCTCACAGTTACTAAGTGTCTGAGGCAGGATTTGAACTCAGGTCTTCCTGATTTCAAGTCTAGCACTCTATCTACCTTGTTATCTGGCTCTTTGAGAATCAGAAAGTTGAAGTCACTCGATCATGGCTTTCTGCCTTGTATCTTGGCAAACAGCAGACCCCTGGGAGATACCTCAGAGGCCACCTGCAGGCTCCCAAGTGTTGTGACAGATATAGTGCAGGTCTTGGAATCAAGAAGAGCAAAGTTCAAATCTACTGTCAGACATTTACCGTGGGATCATGGGAAAATCACTTAACTTCTCTCTGACTTTGTTTTCTCATCTGTAAAATGGGAATACTAACACCTACAGGGTTGTTGTGAGGATCAAATGAGATAACATGTAAAGCACTTTGTAAATCCTAGTTATTATTATTGTTGTTGGTTTCTCTCCTATAACCCCCTCATTTTACAGATGTGTAAACTGAGGGTCAAGAAGGTTAAAGTAATTTGCCCAAGGGCATCTAGGAAGTAAATGACAGAGGCAGGATTAGACTGAGTTCCTTTTACTGAGTCCAGAGCCAGGACACTGTCCACTGGACCTTACTCCATCAATAGAGGGAATTCCCACACTAGGAGTTCTCTGTACTGACATAATCACAGCTTCTTTATGGCCAGAATTAACAGTGATGTTTCTGGAAGTGTTTTTCCTCCCAAGGAAGTGTTTTCCATTGTTTTCCCATTTATTTCACCTGTTGTTGAATTGTCTCTTGCTTCATTTAGTTGCAGAATAGTACAGAATAGGACCAAGGATGATTGTCATTCCCATTTTACAGATAGTGAAAAACGAGGCCTGCCTACATTCTTTGCCCCTTGCCAGCTCACTATATCACCTTGCACTTCCTTTTGTTTTAGAAACAAAATGTCACCATCATGGATCACCACTCCGCAGCGGAATCCTTCATGAAATACATGCAGAATGAACACAAGTCTCGAGGCGGCTGCCCGGCAGATTGGGTCTGGCTGGTCCCACCGATCTCTGGCAGCATCACCCCCGTGTTTCATCAGGAGATGCTAAACTACATTCTTTCTCCTTTCTACTACTACCAGGTACGCAGGCCCTCACACTCACTTCCATTCTAGAGAGTATTGTCTGGCACTGTGTTCACTTCTGGCCTCCCCTTTCGCTAAGCCTGAAAGAGCTCAGCAGAGGGTCATTTGTCCAACAAGCATTTAGGAATTGCCTCTTTATGGTGTGCCAGTCACTGCACTAGATGCTGGGGCTATAAAACCAGAAATGGCAATGATCCCCGACCTCAAGAAGCTTACATTCTACTGGGGAGGAAACAACCTGTATATGCATCAATTAATTAAGCAGCAGGCATTTGTTAAGCACCTGCTATGTGCTAACCATTGTACTAGATGCTGGGGCTACAAAACCAGAAATGGAATGATCCCTGACCTCAAGAAGCTTACATTCTATTGGGGAGGAAACAACGTGTGTATACATCAATTAATCAAGTAGCAGGCATTTATTAAGCACCAGTGTGCCAGCCACTATGCTGATGCTGAAGATCAAAAGACAAAAAATGAAATGGTGAATCTATGATTCTAAATTACAGAAAAGGTTCCCTCTCAGCCCAAACAGAAAAGGTGATTTATTAGGTGGCAGAGCCAATGATACACTCTATTCAACCAGCTCTCCTCCGATAGGGAGGTTTGTTGTTTACACTGGCTCTTTTCTGCATATTGTTTAATGACTAAAAAACAACAAAATAAAGGCAGCTCATCATGGTGGGTAAAAGACCAGGCTTAGAATCAGGGAGACATAGGTTCAGCCATTCCTTAACTGACCTAGGTTCAAATATAATCTTTGACACTTATTAATTAACTGAGTGACCCTGGGTAAATCACTTAGCTTTTCTGAGCCTCAGGTAATTTTCCATGTTGTAGGTGGGTTGTGGGTCTGAGTTGGTAGAGAAGTTCCCGCCCTTGGAGTTCCCCATATCACTGAAATCAAATTTTCCTTTGTGAATTTGTGTTAACAGCTGAACTAACATTTCTTTTTAAAAATTATTTATTTTTAGCATTCTTTTTTTTTAAAAATTGAATTCCCAATTCTTTCCCTCCCTCCCACACATCCCCCACCTATTTGAAAAGGCAAACAATTTGATATCAATTATACATGTATGTATAGGCAAAACACATTTCTGTATTAGCCATGTTGCAAAAAAAAAAAAAGGAAGAGAAATAAAGAAAGTGAAAAAAATTATGCTTCAATCTGCACTCATATCCACTAGTTCTTTCTCTAGAGGTGGATAGCATTTTTCATCATAAGTCCTTTGGAGTTATCTTGGATCATTGTATTGATCAGAGTAGCTAAGTCTTTCAGTTGATCATAATACAATATGCTGTCACTGTGTGTAATGTTCTCCTGGTTCTGTTCACTTCACTTTGCATCAGCTCATGTAAATTTTTCCAGGTTTTTCTGAAAGCATCCTACTCATCATTTCCTATAGCGCAATAGTATTCCATCACAATCATGTACCACAACTTGTTCAGCCATTCTCTAATTGATGAGCATTCCCTCAATTTCCAATTCTTTGCCATCACAAAAAAAGTGCTGCTATAAATATTTTTGTCCTTTTCCCTTTTCTTTGATCTCTTTGAGATACAGACTTAGCATTGCTGGGTCAAAGGTTATAAACAGTTTTATAGCCTATTGGGCATAGTTACAAATTTTTCTCCAGAATGGTTGGATCAGTTCATAACTCCACCAACAGTGCATTAGTGTTCCAATTTTTCCATATCTCTCCAGCATTGATTATTTTCCTTTTCGGTCATGTTAGCAATCTAATAGGTGTAAGGTGGTATGTCAGAGCTATTTTAATTTGCATTTCTCTAATCAACAGTAATTCAAAGCAATCTTTCATGTGAATATTGATAGCTCTGATTTCTTCTTCTGAAAACTTCCTCGACCTAATGTTTCAAACTAAGTTCATTTCTGAGTTTTCCCACCAAGCCTTTTGCCTCTCTGAGTAAATTCAGATTAATGGGCCTTTTCTCCCTTGTATCACATTTATTTTTTTCCAGGTGGAGGCCTGGAAAACCCATGTCTGGCATGATGAGAAGAAGAGGCCCAAGAAAAGAGAGATCAAATTAAAGGTCGTGATCAGGTAAGTATGAGAGTTCAGTGTTTTTAAATCTGAATGGCAGTATCTCCCTCCAATCAATTCCTACCAGCCTCTTTTCTCACTTTTCTCCACTCCCCAAGCCTTGAGGTGGGAAGAATCAAAGAAGAATGGTTCTCTTTTAACACTATCTAATAAATTCAACTTTCTTGGGTGCAATTCACTTTTGGAGTCACCGTCTGATCTGTCTTCCTCTCTTCTCTTCCCTAAAGTGGCTAGGAAGGGAGTAAGAGGAAGGGGAGGAGAGGGGAATAATGGTTAAGTTGGTGGGTGGACAATCATTTAAGTTACTAACTCCTATGACCTCAAGCCTTGTCTGGCTCCATTAACCTCGCCCATCCCCAAGCCCTCTCTGCTTTATGTGCCACCACTCACCTGGCAATCTGTCTGCCCATCCCCACAGAGCAGTGTTCTTTGTCTCTGTCCTGATGTGCAAGACCATGGCAGCTCGGATCAAAGCCACTGTCCTCTTTGCGACAGAGACGGGCAAATCAGAAACTCTGGCCAGGGATTTGGGAGAGTTGTTCAGCTGTGCTTTCAATACCAAGGTAAATTGTTGGTTCCTTCCAGACCCACACTCAGCTGTTCCTTTTAACCTGAGCACCTATCCAACCTATCAGATTATCTGTACTGAGTAAATAGAAGGGGAGTAGGGATGGGAAGATGTAATATTTTGGGGGTAATTTACACTATTCATGTTCCAGAAGCTCAGTCTGGGGTCCACATCAGCCACTTTTTGTGAAGACTCCTTGGGGTGAACCAGACCAAATCTTATGGAATATATATAGGAGTTAAGTCATTCTGTAATCAGAATCGTAGAATTCAGAGTTGCAGGGGACCTTAGAAATCATCTAATCTGATGGTGTCAAACACAAGTGAAAATGAATCCCTGTGGTGTATATATTGATTTAGAAAACCACAAATTATCATTATTTCTGTTATATTTTATTTTAATTTATATTGTTAAGCATTTGCCAATTCCATTTTAATCTGGTTTGGGCTGCACTCAGGAGTTTTGCAGGCGTCTTGGTCAACTGGCCTTGAGTTGGACACCTCTGAATTCATCTTCCACTCAAATCATTAATTCAGTCGACAACATCCCCAGGTGGTCACTAGCCTCTGCTTAAAGACCTCTATTGATGGGCAACTTGCTACATTTAGCTCTAATTGTTGGATAGCTCTAATTGTTGAGCTTTCCCTTATATTGAACTGAAATGTGCCTTCCTCTACCCTTCATGCACAGAGCCCAGTTCTGCCTCCTGGGGCCAGGATGAGCAATTGAATGAGGACCCAACTAGAATGAGATACACATTATGATTATCAAATAATGAATTTTAAAATTATTTTAATATTTTTAAACATATGCTTCATAACTTAAACAATGGCAATGATCCAAAGTATTTTTGGAATACCTATCTTGCAGTGGCTTTCAGGGCTCCTGACACTTTCTCATAAAACATCTCAATAGTGGAAGATCTTGATACTCTGAGCTTGGATCAGAAAATCTTCCAAAGTCATGAGTTTTGTGAGAGGCAGAGTCAAACCAATGGAAAAGACATTTCTTTTTAAAGTCTTAATTATGGGTTATATCCTACAAGTGAGAGAGGAAGAGATAGACTTTTCTTATGAACACATTGTTCTTTGGGGACCGTCACTATGGATGGGAATCATTTCTTTTGAATGCATGGCAGTGGCTGGAGAGAAATCATAGGATTTCAAGCTGTCATGGAGCATAGAGGTCCTCTAGCCCAACTCCTTCATTTTACAAATAGGGAAACTGAGGCCAAGAAAAGCTAAATGACTTGCCCAAAGTTGCACAGAGAGCACGTGGTAGAGACAGTGTTTGAATTCAGGTCCTCCCATGCTCAAATCCAGTAATCTTTCCATGATATCTTATGCTTTCAAATGTCTATCCTGTCTGAAGAACAGTAAGGAAGTCACTCCTCATTAGTTAGATCAGGCCTCAACTAATAACTTTGGGTAAATAATCCATTATTGTCTTTAGGCCAAATGTTTGAGTTCTAAAGATGCCAAATGACTCCTATTCAGGTCCAGGTTAGTCTAGGTGACCTCTGGGGTCACTTCAAACACTGAGATTCTGGGATTCTGGGATCTTCATTTCTGATTGTCTTACCATGGCACCAGTATTCAGGATGTCATTCATAGATATGATGGGGCAGACTCTGCTTTTCCTTGGATACCCATATCAAGCGTAGAGCTGAGATGATCTGGTATAGACCCAGACCAACAGCTCTTGGAATGTCTGCTACTCGGCCTTCCCTAGATCCCCACCACCCTCCAGACTCTGCTTTGTTTTATCTCACCAGCTTCCACAGTAGGGCCAACTCAGAGTCCCAAAGCACTTCCTGGATCCACTCCCTGCTCACCTCTCATGCCTTGTTCCACGTTGAAAAGCCCAACTCTGGTAAAGTTGCTCCCTTGAAGGTTAAATTTAGGGTGATTGTTTCTTTCAGATTCTCTGCATGGACGAATACAAAGTGAGTGACTTAGAAAAAGAGAAGCTACTTCTGGTGGTTACCAGCACTTTTGGAAATGGGGATTCTCCTGGGAATGGTGAGGTAAGTTTCACCAAAATGAATGAAAAACATAGAATTCCTCCATTCCACTAGGATTATGGGACGCAACCAGAAAGCATTAGAGTCTTAGAATTGCCTAGAAGGTTAAGCGACTTTCCCAGGGTCACACAGTCAGTATGTATCATAGATGGGACTTGAGCCTCGGGCTTTCTTAAATTAAGGCCAGTTCTCTCTCCTCTGGGCCACATTGCCTCTGACTTGTTAACGATTCATTTGTTTTAAAACAGTCACGTGATGGCCAATATTTCACTGGTGAGAGAGCAGGAAACAGCTTTCTTTGTAGATAGGTCTGTCCTGTGGAGGTCCATTACTATACCCCTGAGCATACTAGGGGAAAATTCTCAGAGTATTGACTCCTGGCTATGGCAGTGGCCAGAGAGGGTTTGAGTGCTGTCCAAATAGCATTTATTATGTATTTACCACATGTTAGGCATTGTACTAAGCATTGGGGCTACAAAGAAAGGGCAAAAAAGTCCCTGCCCTCAAGGAGTGTATATTCTAATGGAGAATACAATAATATGTAAATAACTAGGTATATGTAAGATATATTTAGATGGAAGACAATCAGAGAGGAGAAGTGACTAGTAGCTGGGAAGACTAGGAAGAGCCTCTTGTAGAAGGTAGGACTGCGTGTTAATAGGAGTGAGAGAAATCAATAGGTAGAGGTAAAAGGCAAGAGCAGTGTGGTCAAATTCAAGTAGAAACAGGGGTGGCTAAACCATGCGTAAGGACTATGGTCCTTACGGGCTGCCCTGTGGGGCTACTAGTTGGTGCCATACTGCATAGAGTTTGGAGTCAGGAAGACTCATCTTCCTGAGTTCAAATCTAACCTCAGATACTTCCTAACTATATGATCTTGAGCAAGTCACTTCCCCCTGTTTGCCTCAGTTTCCTCATCTGTAAAATGAAGGGGGTGGACAGGATGGTTTCTGAGATCCCTTCTCCCTCTAGAACTTATTTATAAAGGTAGACTTGGCTACAGTGTGTACCTATTGGGAAAAAGAAGGGCTAAGAAGTACCTGGAGAAATTAGGAAGAGAAGTACATTCGGGGGTAGGGAAGAAGATGATGAGTCCAGTTTTGAACATGTTGAGTTTAAGTTGTACTGGGAAGGACCAGCTCATTTGACTTTGGGGCCTGAGAATTCTGTGATGTTCCCTCTTTCTAGAAACTGAAGAAGTCCCTGTTTCTCCTGAAAGAGCTAAAAAATAAATTCAGGTAGGTCTTTTCCCTGCTCCCCCTGCTGCCTGATATCAGTCAGGCCAGGTCCCTTGGTGAATTCCCCAACATTCTCACCTCCTGCTTACCTCCCCCATATGTGTCTCTTTTGTGGGCAGATATGCTATATTTGGTCTTGGCTCCAGCATGTACCCCCAATTCTGTGCCTTCGCCCATGATATCGATCAGAAGTTTTTGCAGCTAGGGGCCTCTCAACTTGCACCCACTGGAGAAGGAGATGAGCTCAGCGGCCAAGATGAGGCCTACCGCAGCTGGGCACTGCATACCTTCAAGGTAATTTCCTAGCTGGAGTCTGGAGAAAAGAGTAAACAGCATTTGTAGACGTCCAGGGTGGCATGTTGGCACTAGTGTTGCCTGGGTGCATTGCCATCATACCTAGCCATGATCAGGCTCAGGCAGTTGGGGTCTTCCATCTCATTCTGGGACAAGTCTCTGGTCATTAACTCATGGCTTTTTTGGAAAGTCCCCTCATGAGCAAAGCTTGAAGGGCTTGGGGAACAATGATGCTCATGACAAAGTATAAGGCTCTAAAATCCATTTTCATTTTGAAAAGGGATATAGACATGGAAAAGATATCAGGGATTTCAACTGATATCCCCTATGGGAATAAGATCTCTCATGGCCATCCTCAGCAAATGGCACCTCTACTTAAAGGCCTCCAGTAATGGGGAATTCACTCTCTTTTGAAGTAATCCATTCCACTTTCAATACCTTGGAGGTTTTTTTCCCCTTATATTGAATCATAAAATTGTCTAAATTTAAATGCAAATACTCTAGTCCTCCTAATTATGTTCTGTATTTGAACTGGAAGTCAGAATCATAGTGTCTACCAAATATACCTCACAGTTCCCAGTTCCATGCCTCTGCTGACACTATTTCCTTTGCCTGGAATAACCTCCCTTTCTCATTCTTTAAGGCCTACCTCAAATCTGTGATAGAAGCTTATTGAAGGCAGGGGCTGTTCTTTCTTAATCTTTGAATCCCCAGTGCTGGAGCACAGTGCCAGGCACATAGTAGGTACCTAATAAATAACTTTTTAATTGATCTGGGAAACGTTCCCTGACAATCCCTAGTAGCTGAGCTCCTTTCCTCTGAATTCCTATAGGACCACCCTGGTTCTATTCACTTAGTTCTGTCCTGTCCTGACATGTGACATATGTTCTGTCATTTTTTAATCCTTGTACTAATATTTAATTTTTCAGGTGTGTACAATACAGCTCCACCATATGCTCCCCAAAGCCTGGAATCTCTATTGATCCTTCTCATGACACTCATCATTCTTCTCCTCCTCTCTGGCCTTCTCTTTTCCAGAAAGGATCATTCTCCCATCTCTTTGCTCATCTGCATGAGTTCTATTTTCCTTCATTGTGTCTAGTGCATAGCAGGTGCCCAATGAATGTTTGTTGACCCTCTCATTAACACCACTGCACCAGAAAACTGGTCATTGAACCAGGAAATGTTGCCAATCTTTCTCCCTCTCTTGTCCCAGGTGGCCTGTGAGACCTTTGACATCCAAGCCAGGCAAACAATTCAGATCCCCAAGTTGTATACTACCAATGAAACCTGGAACCCTGAAAATTATCGCCTTGTACAGGATCCCCAGCCCCTGGACCTCAACAAAGGTACCTGGCTTCTCTGGATCCAAGGAGTTTCCATCCTTCCCTGTCCTGGAATTTTAGAAGGTCCATGCCACACAACTGAGGGTCGCAGGACCCAACGTGTGCCAGTTAGCTAGAGGTTACTTGGCATAATGTTGGTGAGAATAGCCAAATCAATGGTCCAGGGGAGCATGATAGGTAGCATTTCAGGGAACTTTCACTGTCTCTCCCTAAGAAAGACATTTTCAAGATAGGGCAAGGCAGGGAAAGGTGATGGAGTTAGCATGAAAGGAGAGAATCATACCATGGTAAACGTTTAACAACCAACCCTCTGGAGGAAGAAATATTCACATGACATGCTTTTAAAGCTTAACCTGCATCATTGTTATTTTCTCCATCCCTTTCTTAAGCCAAGACAATCAACAAAACAATTGAGCCCCAATTTGTAACATTTTTTTATTTCTGAGGTGTAAATGCTCACACTGAAAAATTAACAATCAGCTCTTGAGCTGGGTTTGGTCTAGCTCCAGCATACCCCTGGTACCGTGTGACAAATGCTAGCAAGGTTTTAGTAAAGATGTGTGAGTTAGGGCACTAATTGTTGTGATGACAATCTGCAGTCTCTGGATTAGATGACTTTATTCATCCTGTGCCTCTTTAACGAGCCTCCATGTCCCCTGCCTTCTTCTCCCAGGGACCACCAAGATCCCTCATTTAAGAGTAGCCTCAGAAAATAGACTCAGGCAAAGGACAATAATCCCCTGTCCCTCCCCCCATGCAACACGTAAGCAAATCCTGGATTCATTATACTTCTTTCCACCACAGCCCTTAGCAGTATGCACGCCAAGAATGTGTTTTCCATGCGGCTCAAATCGAGACAGAATTTGCAGAGTCTCAAATCCAGGTATGGTGGGCAGCACTTTCCAATACAGAACAGAATTTCCAAAGGGATGTTAAAGGAGTTTAATGAGCAAAAGTAATGAGAAATCAAGTTAATCAATCAACAGACATTTATTAAGAGCCTATTATGTGTAAGGCACTGAGCTAGGTCTTAGGGCTACAAAGAAAATTAATGGAATAATCCCTATTCTCAGAACGCTTATACTTCAAAGGCAACAAGTACATATAGAAATATATACAGAATAAATATAAAGAGAACAGATATGAATAAAAGGGATTAATCAGTAAATATCTCAGGAAGAGATCTCTACTGGGTAGGGGTGGGGTAATCTGCTCTTAGAACTTGTGAGCCAAGGCTACTCACTTGGGGAAAATGACCAGTAAATGGACTTTGGCTCTTTCTGGGAATCCTAAAACCTGTCCAAGTAGCACCCACCTTCTGGGAGCAACCCCCTGAACCCCTAAGACTCAGCCATTCCTCTAACCATCAGGTATTTGGAAGTAGCTCCTTGACTTTACTAGACCTGGGGGTCAGGTTGATGGGTGAAGGGATGAGCACATTTCCTGGGGAAACTGGAGCCCAAGAGGTCCACCCATCCTCAGGCCACAAAGGAAATCCTACTGATGTCACTGTGGCTTTCTCGTTTCTCTCCTAGCCGAGCAACCCTCCTCGTTAAGCTTTCCTGTGAAGGAAATGAGAATCTGAATTATGTACCAGGAGAGCATCTTGGGGTTTTTCCTGGCAACCAGCCCACCCTAGTTCAGGGCATTATAGACCGAGTTAAGGATGGCCCATCACCTCACCAATCCATCTGTCTAGAAACCCGCAGTGAGAATGGTAAGCTCTTTCCCAAGGGGTAAATCTAAGACACCAGTCCCTTCCCAACCTCCCTTCCTCACCCAAGAGTTCTCTGCTGCCACTCTGATATCTAAACTGGTTCTTCAGCCCGAAGGCTTCATTGGGCATTTGCCATAAATGAGTCAGGGAGGGACTCTTCCCCAGGCTGGGGCGGGTACACCAGCCTTGTAAACAAGCACCTAGTAAAATTCTAGCAAAAATGCCCCAAAGGCCAACAAGAAAGAGTATCCCTTATGAACAACCCTGCCTATCAGAGAGAGCTGGGGAAGAGATACCTGTCTCTCTGGGGTCTTCATTGGACCAAAGACATAAAGCTAAAAGGGACCTCATAGGTCATGGAGTCCAACGCCCTTGTTTTACATAAAATGAAGCTAAGGGCTAAAGGTCACAAGGGGCCTTCAATGGAGAAAGCATCAGAGGAGGCAGCTGTGCGGGGGTCCTTTTCAGTCCAGAATCCTCATTCTTTCCACTGTAACATGCTAAGTCCCAGTTTGGACCAAGCTAGCTACACGCTCCTGCTCTGTGAGCCTGCTGACCAGTGGACTACATTTGTAACAGCAGTTCAAGGCTTAGGGGGCTAGCCTATGATCGTGGAATTAAACAAAATGGTTTCCCCATCTGGAAAATGGAAGGAATCACTCCTTCCTCTGCCTCTTGGGAGATAGATAGCATGAGATGTTAAATGGGAAAGCAGCTCAAAATTCATTATTTTAAGGTCACACAGAGTCACAATTTGAACCTAGATCCTGACCCCAAATTCAACTCTCTTTCCATGGCACCATGTTGCTTTTAAAGCAGACTCAGGGAGAAGTAGGGGAATAGACTGGTTGAATGTAAATAATGAAAGGATCTTTGAGCATAGGGGGGCAGCTGCTGTGCAATCACTTTATCAGGACAAACCCATCGAAAGCTAAGAATTTGTCCAAGGTATATAGACGTTAAATGACTCCCCCACAATCATACAGAAATGCAGTTTGAACTCAAGTATTCTTGGCTCTAAATCCAACCCTCTATCCCCTAGACCCCTTGTCTCTTGAACTGAACCAACCACATATTTTTCCAAGCATTTTATCCAATACTTCATAGTTACAAAGCCCCATATCTCAGTAGTCATTTGGGGTCCTCACAAGGATTTGGGGAGGGAGGGAGCAGAAAGACTAAGTCCTTTTTCTATTCAACTGGTTGATGATATCTAATAAAGAGAGGCTATCTGACTTAGTGGATAAAGAGCTGGCATTGGCATTAGAAATCCTGGGTTCATGTCCAATCTCTGATACCTGCTGGCTGTGTGACCCTGGACAAGTCAAGTAACCCGTCAGGGCCCCAGACAACTTTCTAAGACCAAACTGAAGAGCCATTTCTTTCTCTCTCTCTTTTTTGTATTTATAATTTACAGTATTTCATTATATTTGTTTTTTTATTTTATTTTAATAAATATTTATTTTATTTTATTTTTAATTTAAACTGCATTGACAGAGGGACTTTCCTTACTGCAAGCTCCCTATACTAATAAAATTATGGGTTTTTAAAAATATAGTACTTGAGGTTTAAATTACTTTCCCATCATATTATCTCATATTACCTTCAACTCTTACATATGACATTGGCAGGAGAAATGATGATTCTTCCCCTTTATGGATGGGGAAACAATTTTGTTTTATTCAAGGCTCTGACCCTGGCCTATTGTCCTATTAAATGTAGACCACTTGTCAAAAGGAAGGCTGAATTAGAGTGTGGCTATTCAGCCCAAATAAGGATACAGCATGGTATAAGAGAAGAGAGAGCATGACCTGGGTTCGAATCTTACTTCCAATTGCCCACAACCTGCATGACTTAGGTTTCCATGACCCAACTTCCCTGGACCCCCAGATCGTCATCTATAAAATGAAAGTGTTGACCGAGATGCCCTTGGTGGTCCCTCCTAGTTCCGTATCAATTGTCCTATAATTCCCCCCGCAAGGGAAAAAACAACAACTTGAACACACCATTCTGTGATGGATCAGTAGCATCCCCTTCTCATCCAAAGGACAACCTTTCTTTATAGCAAAATCCGTATAGGGTACAGGCTGGAAAGTTTCTTCCTTTCAAGTTAGTGTTAAACAAGATTCCTAACACCATGGGGATGTGTCAGAAGCTTAAGACATTGGACCTGCTTCATGGTATAGTGAATAGAGCTCCAGGCTGGAGTTAGTCACTCAACCTTGTTTGCCTCAGTTTCCTCATCTGTCAAATGAATTGAAAAAGGAAATGGCAAACTACTCCCATATCTTTGCCAAGAAAACCCCAAAAGGGGTCATGGAGAGTCAGACACTACTGAAACGACTCAATGATAATCATCTGAAATAAGTCAGACCCCTCTGGGTGATGGGCTTAAGATCTGGCAGAAGTCAGCTTTCCTTCTCTTCCTCTTAATAAGTGTGGGGGTTAATTCCCACCTATCAGGATGGCCCCATCCACAGCAGCCCTATCTCTCTCTTCCGGGTCTTCAGCAGCTTTCTGGTGAGTCATGTATTGGCCATCTCTGAAGATTTCCTTCCTCCCCTGCCCAGGTGATTACTGGATAAGTGATAAGAAGCTTCCCCCCTGCTCGCTCAGCCAGGCCCTGACGTATTTCCTGGATGTCACTACCCCCCCAACCCAGCTGCTGCTCCGAAAGTTGGCTCAACTGACCACCTCAGAGGAAGAGAAGAGGCGGCTGGAGGTGCTGTGCCAGGTGCTGATGGGATTGGGGACAGGGTTAGAAGCGTAGGGAAAGGAATAACCCCCCAGGGCTGGTCTTTAACCCATCAGTTCCACCGAGGCATAAATACTTAACCTTCTTTGGGTTCTGGACCCTTTAGCAGGCTGGTGAAGCCTGGGGACCCCTTCTCAGAATAATGGTTTTAAATAATTGAAGGAAATGCTTAATTTTAGTTAGGGATTTGTGAAAATAAAGATGTAACTTTTTCCCAATCCAAGAGCAGACCCCTGCACTAGGGTACCCCATAAAAGTCTTTAGAAGAGGGAAGCTTGGTGAAGAGGCTGTGGGAAATGAAGTGTATTTTCTTACCCATAATTTTTGGACTCCTCAATTAGTGTCAATCTGGGCTGTCTATTGGTAGGAAGTAAATAACATAGGTTTCCCTGCAGGGAGCGACTGGACACAGGGCAAATGTCCAGCAATGACCTACCAGGGACACTATCCTCTTTGCCCCTTTTGCAGGGGGACAGGAGGGAGAAGTTGTGGACTGAGACCAAGGGGGACTCACTGCTCCATGGTTTGGCCCTCTGAGGGTGACCAGGGAGCTCAGGGGAAGCCCTGAGCTTGAGGCACTACAGTGGAGTCTGCCCAAGCACAAGGCTTTGTACAAAGTTGCTTTATTTACAAAGACCCAATTTCTGCTTGCCAGGAGCTATCCAGTTCAAGACCACAGACAGGACAGATACAGGAAACAAAACCTGGGTGGACTATAGTCTTAATTTTTTGTGGAAAGGGCAGGAAGGAAGGAAGTTAAAACATTCTGCAGGGAATATTGATATTCTTAGGGGGAGAAAAGGAACAGAAGTTGTTTCATGCCTGGCTCGAATTTATGTAGTACTTAAGGGGGATGGGAGTGGGGAGAAGGGGATTTTTGAAACAGGTTTAGGAAGAGGTTGGTAAAATATAAGCCCTTTGTCTTTGTATCTGTCTCCAGCACTTAGCACAATAATAGTCTCACAATAAATGCTTTTGGATTTGTAATATTAATAAGAATTATGGGAGGAGAATACAGTATTTTAATTCAAATATTGAGAATTTATTAAGTGCCCACTATATGCAGACTTGTGTCCAAGGAGAGCTGCAAAGTTAGGTAAGACATAAGGCCTCCTACACCAATAGAATCTGGGTGCCATTAGCACCCTCTAAATTTCAGCACCCTGAGGCAAAGTTTCCACTGCAGGGGCTTAGTTACAGTTCCAATGGTTGGACCCTTGACCAATGGTTGCTCAGTACCAAGGAGAATTCCAGTAAGTCTCTAACACTACCTTTGCATTTCAGACCTCTGAATACAATAAATGGAAATTTAACAACAGCCCCACATTCCTGGAGGTGCTGGAAGAGTTTCCCTCCATCCAGATCTCAGCTACTTTCCTGCTCACGCAATTGCCCCTGCTGAAGCCTCGCTACTATTCCATAAGCTCATCTCGGGACCTCACCCCCAAGGAGATCCACCTGACCGTGGCTGTGGTCACTTACCGGACCAGAAGTAAGGGTCCCAAGAACAAAGGCAGGCCAATTAGAGGCAAAAATAAGCACTGCCTTTAAGGTCACTGGGGGATTTCACTGGATCCAGAGACAGAAGGGACCTAGAATGCCAAATGTTAGAATAGAGAATGCCAAAGAGAACACTGAATGTTAGAATGGAGAGTGCCAAAGAGAGAGGAGACCTAGAACGCAGAATGTTAAAATGGAGAGTGCCAAAGAGAGAGGGGACCTAGAACACAGAGTGGTAGAGCTAGAAATGACTTTGGAACTTAGAATGTTAAGACAGAGAATATTAGAGCTGGAAGGAACTTCTAGAGATCATCTTGTCCAACCCCCTCATGGTATAGACAAGGAAACAGTCTAGAGATGGGAAATTTCTTGCTCAAGTGGTATCAGCAGGATTTAAACCCAGTTCTCCTGACTTCCTGGGCAGTCAAGTGTTCTTTGCACTGTGTAATGTGCTCTCCCTCTGGCAGGTCAGCAGCATCACTTTGAGTAGGAAGCTTGCAAATAAAAAAGCCTAAAAAGGGTGAGCAGGTGCTCTTGGGAGGGTCAGAAATAGTGTGTGAGCCAAGGCACACCTCAGTCCATCCTGGACTCCTGGACCTTGTGAGAAGGGCTAAGAGAGCCCCACTGTCTCACTGATCACTTTCTCCCTTTTCTCTTAGATGGTCAGGGCCCCCTCCACCACGGGGTCTGCAGCACATGGCTCAGCAACCTGAACCTCCAGGAGACTGTGCCCTGCTTTGTACGCAGGTGAGGACCCTGACATGAACTGAGGGCCCAGGTGAAGGAAACCTAGGATGGTGCTAGCCCTCCAGGGCCTCCAAAGATGTCAGGCCTGGAGGAATGGACACAGTGCTCTCTTTCCTTTTCTCTCTCTCTCTCTCTCTCTCTCTCTCTCTCTCTCTCTCTCTCTCTCTCTCTCTCTCTCTCTCTCCCTCTGTCTCTCCCTCCCTCCCTTTCTCCCTTCTTTCTCTCTGAGTGGCTCTCTGTCTGGCTCTGTCTCTGTCTCTGTCTGTCTCTGTCTCCTTTCTCTCCTCTCTCTTTGTCTCTGTCTATACCTCCCTCCCTACCTCTTTCCCTTTCTCTCTCTCTCTGTCTCTCTGTTTCTGTCTCTCTTCCACTCTATCCCTCTCTCCTTCCCTCCCTTCCTCTCTCCCTTTCTCCCTTTTTCTCTGTCTCTCTGTCTCTCTCTTTCTCTCCCCCCCCCCCCCGTTCCTCCTTCTTAGTCTCTTTCACTAGGATTTTTATAGGACAGGCTGGGGCCCCTGTCTGTTACAGAACAATGACATTAGCTCAAGCTTCTTCACTCTTTTCTTAGTTTAATGAGGTGGAGAACCAGGCAAAGAGGGAGGGATAGCAGGGATGGCCTGGGGACATGGACCTTGAGAAGCTTGTAATCTCAAGTTTATTTTCCCCAACTTTAGTGCCAGCGGCTTCCAACTGCCAGAGAACCCCAGCCACCCCTGCATTCTGGTGGGGCCAGGTACCGGGATTGCCCCCTTCAGAAGTTTCTGGCAGCAGCGACTGGTGGACAGAGAGAAGAAAGGTAAAGGTCCCAAAGACACTTCTACAAACTCCAAAGTGTTTTCCTCACAACAGGCCTGTGGGGGAAGAGGGAGGCTGATTATCCCCATTTTACAGAGGAGGTGACTGAGGCCCAGAGAGGTGAGATGATTTGCCCATGGAAGCAGAGCTTGTAAGAGTCAGAACCAGGACTAGAACCCAGGTCTCCTGACCCTAGGGCCAGCACTCTAATCACTTTGCCACACTTGCTCTCTGGTTCTTTCCACTATGCCATTTTCCCAGGAGCACCTGAGAGAAGCAGGGCAGCAGATTCCCCACCCCTGGTTATCCCACCAACCAGGGTAGCAGCAGTCACTTACTATCCATCTGCTGTGTTCAAGGCATTGGATCAGGCCGACGTGGAGATAAACACTCTAGAATCCGATTACTCTCAAGGGATTCATATCAACCATACCATTCAGCTCCTATCTCCTCCTGTCCCTGCCCATTCCCAGCTCCCCCTCCCCCATGCGTCACTACTTTCTTCTCCATCTCCTATACTCCGTAAGAACAATGGCTTCAGAATCAAAAGAGCTGGATTCAAATCCTACTTCTGCTACATAATACCTGTGTGACCTTGGGCAAGTCACTGAATTTCTCTGTGCCACAGTTTCCTCACTTGTAGAATGAAGGAATGGGATTAGATGGTCTTCAAGGTCCCTTATCTATGACCAGAATGCCTCTGAGATCTCCTTCAGCTCTAAGAGTGTGTGTGTGTGTGTGTGTGTGTGTGTGTGTGTGTGTGTGTTTAAAACTGGATTTCAACCTTGCAACCCTTCCCACACTCCTTCCCCCTCTCCTGCCAAATCTCTATTATTTCACTGTATCCAACCCTCTAAACTTCTAGACCTCGGTCAGTGTTTATTAGGGCACAGCGCCCTCTTGTGCCTGTCTTGGTAATTGCAGCCTGTTGCCTCCCTTAGGTATCAAGACCGCCAGCATGACCTTGGTGTTCGGATGCCGACACCCAGACATGGACCACCTGTATCGAGAGGAGATGAAGGAGATGACACTGAAGGGGGTGCTCCGGGATGTCTACACAGCCTACTCCCGCCAGCCTGGCCAGTCCAAAGTAAGCTGGGTTTTCTATGAATATCCAATGCCAAAGATTGCCCTTATATTCCAGGGCATGATACAATGGAAGAAATACTTTCATTGGGACCAGAGGAGCTGCTTCTGTGGCTCTGGGAAATCTACTTAATGTCTCTGAGCCTCAGTTTCCTCTTCTTTAAAATGAAGGGTTGAACTAGAGGGCCAATGAGGTCCCTTCCCACTCTAGATCTCTGACCCTATGGATCAGCAACACTCCCATGCCATCCCCTCCCCCTCCAGACCTGTCCCTATTAGACAGGCATCCCTAGCCTGGCATGAAGTTGCCCTCAAAGTTCCAGCCATCCATGTGTCCGTGAGCAAAGCAGCATTGGCCACTAGCCCAAGGGGTCTTCATCTTTTTTGTGGCCTGGACTCCCTGGACAGCAGCTGGTGAAGCCCCAAAATCACATTTTTAAATAGATCAGATAAAACACATAGGATACAAAGGAAGTTAATCATATTGAAATATAGTCACCCAAATCTTTTTAAAAGCCAAGTTCACAGAGCCCAGGTTCAGAAGCCCTGCTCTGGAGAGCTGGGTAAAGGAAAACAGGAGGGAGTTCCTCCAACCCTCCCTTCTAAGGAAGTGGGATCAGGACACACAGTTCAAGTCCTGAGTTGGATGGACACTGATTGGTTGGGTAAAGTTGGCCAAGTCACCTCCCCTCCCCTCTTGGAGCCTGAGTGTTCCTTTCCATAAAATGGGTGTGGTCATTCATGCCTTATCAACCTCTCAGGGAAGCTCTTTGAAAATGGTGGTCTGACCAGGCATGGTTAGGAGAACCAGGATACATCTGGAGGATTGGGTTCAAGTAAGTATAAAAGCTTCATAGCTGATTAAAGATTTGTCTCAGAATTGTTTTATTTGAACTCCATTGAAACAAATGCACCTGGCACTTTCCTCATAATAACTCTATGAAGGAGGTAGTGTGTCAGACTCCAGCTGAAAGGGTGTCTAGAAAGGCAAGGTCGAATCCAAGTGGCCAATATAGGTGGTCCCAGTGGTAAAATCCAAAGTCAAATCCTGGAAGCAAACCATTCTCTATAAATTGCTATGATTCGTTTCCAGGTCTATGTTCAGGATATCCTGAGGCAGAGCTTGGCAGATGAGGTGATTCGGGTACTGCATGAGGACAAAGGGCACCTGTACGTCTGTGGGGATGTGAGGATGGCCCGGGATGTGGCCCAGACTCTGAAGGATCTCTTTGCCAACAGACTGAAGATGAATGAAGAGCAGACTGAGAACTATTTCTTCCAACTCAAGGTAGGGCCCATGCCCAGAATGCTGGGCAAATGATGACAACCCCAGCAACTTGGGGGCTTAGATGAATTATGTTACTAGCTTGCTTTGTGACCTGCAATGAAGCACTTTTACTTTCTCAGCTATAAAATAGGAAGAGAAATTTCTCTTTTCCACCCTCCTGCCCCTCCCTCATTTCAGAGAGGAAACAAAATGTTTTGAGGGCTCTCTCAAAGAGAGTCGCTATAGAAATACAAAGGAATGGGAGGAAACTGGAAGGAACCTTGCAGGCCATCTTATCCAACTCCCTTGTCATCAGAGAGGCCAAAGCCATAGAGCTAGTAAAGAGCAGAGGCTGGATCTGAACCCAGGTCCTCTGACTCTCCCCCAGCTCTCTTGTTGTAATAAGCCTTGCACTTCCTCCTTCTTGGGACCATTGTTCTGTAAACTGAAATTTGTTATGTCAAAAAGCTCTCTTATCACTGGGGTTTGTGGTACTTTTGCTGTCCCTACCAACATTGCCCACTGCCCCCATTAATGCAGCTGACCCAGGGGCTCATTTACTCTCTCTCTCTCTCTGTCTCTGTCTCTCTCTTTAAGAGCCAAAAGCGATACCATGAAGACATCTTTGGGGCTGTCTTTCCCTATGAGGTGAAAACTGACCCAGCAGCATCAAAACCTGAGGAGGCCAAGATCCCTGAGGCAAAGCTCAGCTAGAGCTACTGCAGAGGGGTGTGGCCACTTCTTCATCATCTGTGGCCACAGAGGGAAGGAGATTTGACCTCCTCCCCCCACTTCCTCCCACCCCTGACTTCTGCCCCCACTGACCTCTGCCTGCTGCCAGGGAAACAAACTGAGATTGGCTCCTTCTCCATCTCCTCTTCCTGCCCCACCTGCCACCTGTGGCTGCTGCTAACCTGCCAGTGAAGGTGGGCAACAGAGAAGAGAAAGGACTATGCTGGGAACTCACACCACCCCTAAACCAGGTCCACTGCTGACCCCCTCCCCCAGCCCCAGATGATGGAGAGTTGGCTGTCTTCATCCCACAAGGACCCAGTTGCACCTTTGGGCAAAGACTGGGCAGGCACATTTGGATCCTTTTAGACTAAGGGACCACACAGATAAAGATAAAAAGAAGATAAAAAAGACAGGCAAGCTTTTTCTGTAATCATGGCTAGGGCCAACATGTGGTTATTCTGTTTACAATGGGTGTGTTGTGCTGTAATCCTCAGGCTTGCCAAGAACCGAGCTACTGTAAGGGACTGCAGGCAGGCCAATTAGTATGTACAGTTATTTATATTGTCTTTATTTAAAACCCCCCAAACCCCACATGGGAGAAATTCTTCTCCCAAGTGCCCCTTGGGCTTACCCAGAATGGTTACTAAAGATGATTTTTAAAAAATGAATTTTGGATACTCAGACAAATCCCATCTCTGACCCATACATTGCTGTGTGATGCCGGATAGGTAACTTAACCTCTCACTGCTCTGGTCAATTTTCTCAGACTGAGCTGAAGAGAAGGTGCTAGCCTGTATTGATGGAAGGAGTTTACTCACCAAAAGCTCTCTCTATCAGTGAATCCTAGGTTTATTCCCTACCCCTATCCCTTAGACATATATAGACAAGCAAGTGACAAATAGGGAACTTGGATGTTGTAAGACCCAGGTTCAAATCCCATCTCTGACACTTCTTAGCTGTGTGACCCTGGGAAAAGTAAGTCACCTAACTTTGAGCCCCAGATAATTGTGATCTGTGTGACTATCCAGACGCCTGAGAGTGACAGACACCTCTGGAGGCACTGAGTGGACTGACAGCTGGTGCTGGGTTAAGTCTGAACCAGCACCAGTTTCACTTGTGACAGAGCTCTCATTCTTGAAGCCTGTGCCCCTTGGCATCATGGGATTGTCTATTTAGACTAGGAAGGAAGCTCGAGGTTCCTCTAGTACAACTCCTTCCTTTTAGAGAGGAGGATTTTGAGACTCGAGGGCCAAAGACCACATGGGCAGAATGAGCTCTTGAACACAGGTCCTCTGAGTTCAGGGCCAGTATTCCATCTGCAATGCAGAAGCAGCTGCTACATGGGGAAGCAGAAATGAGACAGAAGACAAAGCATCTGTATAATGGAAACATGAGGAGGGAGGGAAAAGGGTGGGAAAGAGGAAACATAGGCACACATTTGGGGTATGGTTGGGAAATGGGCTTTGTCTCTCAATGGACAGTGTCTCCTATTATTTTTGAAAAGTGGGGTTTCTTTTCTGTTACTATACCGACACTAAGGATGGAGGCTGGAATGAAATGGACTGGGCTCTCACTGTCCACTTTCTTCAGGAACTGGCTTAGATTCAGTTGGATTCTACCTTTACCAATAAATGACTTTGCACTTAGGAAAAGAGCCAAAGATCTCTGTGGTGGTTTCTTGGAGGTGGGTGGATGGGCCTTGAGCTCTCAATAACAACCGAGTTTTCTTTATATTAATGCTTGTTGGAAATGAATGAAAGTTAACAAAAGTTTGAAAAGCAGTTTACTAGCTTACCTGTGAGGAAGGCATTGTCCATCCATCTAACCACTGACAAGCATTTATTAAGCACCTACTGCATACTAGGCATTGTGCTAGGCATTGGAAATACAAAGAGAAATGCAGCTGCCCCTGTCCTCATCAAACTTCCACTCCACTTGAATGGGAGCAACCCTCAATCAACTGAGTATTTATTAAGCACCTACTGCATACTAGGCACTGTGTTAGGCATTGGAGATACAAAGAAAAATGAAGCTGTCCCTGTATTCACAGAACCTCCATTCTACTAGAATGGGAGTGACCTTCAATTAATCAATAAGCATTTATTAAGCACCTACTACAAACCAGGTCCTTTACTAAGCCTTTGAGGTGAAATAAAGATATGTCCCTGACCCACTTTCCCCTAGAACAATAGGTACACTTTACTACAACTTGCTAAGCATTCAGTGGGAAAGATATCAGGGCAAGAACTCCTGATCCTTAGAGTACATGGGCATGAGCCTGGGAGAGTGAAGGGTGGTGGGGAAAACAGGGGCAGATTTGGGCTCGTACAGGCGGACGGAAGACGCTTTGTTAGATCTGGATGTGAATCAGGTGGATGTCTCCAGCCACTTCCAGGTCATTGATAGATGGCAGGTTCTTCACTCGGTGGTTGTAACTGAACAGGTGCTGCCCGTTGACAGTTACCTTGAAGCAGTGGGCTTCACAGGTGATCCACACCTGGAAAACAAGGAGACAGGCCTTTCAGGCCACCCTCTGTGCAGGGCTCAGAAAAAGAGAGACCTAAATTGGCGTGGTTTCACTTTTCTGATCTTCAATCTCTTCAAATGAACCTGTGATTTCACTGATAAAGGCAATTTCCTGTGGAAACTCCTTGTACCAGTACACTTCTGCCTATAAGCAGTCAGGGAGACTTTCCCAGGAGCATCGACATGATGAATGACATCCCCAGGGCTTCCCAGCAGGACTTTAACCCAGTTCTTCCTGACTCTAAGTCTGGCTCTCTATCCACTATAGACACACCTCCTCTCTAGATAATAATAGCTAACATGCAAACCATGCTTTAAAGTGGATGAAGTACCTAGATGCATTCTCTCATCTGAGTTTCCTCAACTACTTACGAGAGGGCTACATAGGCATTATTACCTTCTCCTTTTTATAGAGAAGGTACCTGAAGTTCAGAGACATCACACGATTTACCTATGGTCACACAATTAGTAAATGTTAGAGATGGGATTTGCAGAGAGCTTTCCCTGGCTCTGGGTACAGTGCCCTTCCCACTTAGCCATACTGGCTTTCTTTAGTAATGTTTTCAAGACCTACCACCCACAGTTGTGGGCAGGAGAGCACATTCTTAACTTTAAAGCACTCTATAAACACCAGCTCAGGAGAACAACACTTTAGCACCAATTCAAGACTGCTGGTTATATGATCCGTGTCAGTGGAGGGAAGTCCAAGCTGAAGAAATCCCTGAACATTGTAGTACTGAAGTCATGCTAGGGTCATTCTTTGTCATTCTAGGTATAAATTTGCTCACTTCTCAGTATTTGCCCCATAAATCAGGGCTAGAAGCTCCCCTATGCCTGATCTTACCAATGAAATCATCACTTTCCCTAAAGGTACAGAGGCCTGGGAGGAATTTTTCTCATCCCTGAAAGGGTCTTTCCAGGGAAGGACTCTAGAAAATGAAAAACCCTGACTTACTGAAGGCCTTTACATAGCTCACAGTACTCTGTAGCAGTACCACTGAAGTTCAAGGTTTATCTCCCTCTCCTATACCACCCAAGCCCCCTCCCCATCCTCATGCCTTACCATGAAGGTCTGGCCTCTGATAAAGGGCATAATCATGCTCCTCAGGTCCCCACGAGCCAGTGATCTGACTGTTCCGGATTACAGTATTCTCTTGAAATTGTGGGTTCAGGTGGAAGGTGATGTCATTCCCACTTCTCAGTTGATTACAAACCTGAAGGACAGGTTTGTCCATCTACAAATGGAGAACAAATGGAGAGCAGCAGCTTCTCTGCAACTTTCTATCTTCGACAGATGTCTGAGAAACTGATCAGTGCAGTGACTTGCCCAGGGTCACACAGCCAGTATGTATCAGAAGGAACAGAACCCAGGTGTTCCTGATTCCAAGGCCAATGCTCTATCTACTATATTATGCTGCCCTGGACTTAGTTGGCATTTAACATTTGTTGAATTATTTTTGCTGAATAATTCAGGATGACTCAAGAATGTCTTCCCTTTGCTATCTGGCAGAAAAACCAACCCTGCTGTTCTCTTTTGCTTAGGATTCATGAAGGGGTTGGGACCTTTATAAACCTGGGAACTCAGGACAATGACTCTGCCTGTGAGTTACCGGTCAGCGGAAGGCAGGACAGAGCCAAACACAAGCATGTCTGGCTAGACAGAGTCCCCTGCAAATCGAGGCACAGAAAGGTAAGGTCTTCAAGAAAACAGAAGGCACCAGGTATTAAGCAGTGATAAAGACACTACTGCTGCCTTGAGAAATAAGTCTGGAAATTTGTAGCCCAGGATATAGGCAGGGAGGTGGGAAACAAGGTAGTACCTTCTAGAAAAGGATGACAAAAAGACAAACAACCTGGACAACAAAAGACCAGAGGAAAATGGTCGTGTGGTGGGCTCACAGGAGGGGTTTAGGGCCAGGAAAGTGGAAGCATGAGGTGGACGCCCCCCTACTATTCATTCCCCCACGGCCACCCTGCTGTGTGAATCCCCTGTATCATTTCCAAGTCTGGACCCGTCTTTGACTTTCTGAGTCCAAGGTCACCGGGGATTCTACCCTACACACACACACACACACACACACATACACACACACACACACACACACACTTCCTTACACACAGAAAAACCTACATATTTCTGTTCTGAGAATGATTCAGATGGGAAAGAGGATTCCTGTCAAAGAGAACAGAATATGGGATATGAGTCAGAGGACCTGGGTTCAAATCCCACCTCTGACAATAACTTAAGTGACCTTTGGCAAATTACTTCTCCTCCCTGAACATCAGGGTCTTCATCTGTAAAATGACTTGTCCAAGGTCACACAGGTAAGTGTCAGAGGTGAGAGGTGACTCATTGACTAATGCCCCCTCTCTTCAGCTCAGTGACTTCCTCATTGTAACAGACCTATCTGACTTACTGTTCTTTCGGATCAAATTGACATGGATAACGTAACTGTATCTTTCAATTGGAATGGAATCTGGAGCAGCTAGGGGGCTGTACATATGTACATAGTACATAGAGTGCCTGGCTTGAAGTCAGGAAGACACATCTTCCTGAGTTCAAATCCAGCCTCGGACACTATCAGTGTTTGCTATGGAGCCAATTGATGGAGCTGGAAAAATTTGGTAGGGAACTCTCTCTGGCCACACTACAGCCCCAAACTCAGTGCTGAAATACATAGGTCAATGAGTACTGGTAGTAAGGGGTACTGCCCAGTGGGCTCTCAGCTTGGACAGGGAAAAGAGATGATGGAGGAGCCTGATGTCACTTGTTCTCACCTGGAAGTTGATGTAGGCCAGGTGCACTATGCCATCAATTATAATGGTGTCCACACATTGGAAAGGCATCTGGTGCTGATACTGGACAAGGGGGTTCCCATTCATAGACACCTGCCAACAGGAAGAAGCTTCATTAGCAAGAAATCCAGTGGGACACTGGGAGCCACAATGGTGAGCCCTTGAGGTTGGGTCTACCTCCACCCAATACCACTCTCATCATTCCTTCAGGCCCTATGAACCGCTCTGGCTTGCAGGCCTACTACTGAAAGGAAAAGTGTGATTAAGCCTCCATCATCCAAGCCAATGGATAGCATCGATGCCATGGATGAACCCAAATGGTGAGTCACCCAAAGATCGTCTCCATTTACATTGCACAAACAATACACTCCTGCCATCTTCTTGACTGTCACCCTGCTCATCTCTCTCCCATCCCCACCTCAGCATGCTTGTGGGTGATGGTAACATCTCAAGTGTGACTGGCCAGGGTGAATTGGAGGTCATGGCATTTGAGGAGGTTGAGCAACTGGGGAGAGAAGTGAAAAGAACTAAACTTAATACTCCAGACATGAACTGAACAGAGCAGGCAGTTCTACAGAACTATCACTTCCTTATTCCTATAAGCCTTGCTGCTTTTAAATACAGCCTGAGATTACATTCGATTTCCTGGCTTCCATGTCATATTGTTGGGCTTTCAAGTTAAGCTTTCAGTCCACTAAGGTCCCCAGATCTTTCTCAGACAAACTACAGCTTAACCATGCCTTTACCATCTTGTACTTCCAAAATTGATTTTTTTTTTTTTGGTGGGGAAGGTCCCAGCCACTCTGACTTGTATCCCTAAGATCTTTCCTCACTACATTACCCTATTATTTCTCTAAGGGAAACAACTTTGAAAGGCTGTTTTACTTACTTTGAAGGCTATACTCCGGACCCAAAAACAAATTTCAAAAGGTTCCCCCTTCTGGAAAGTCATATGCATCTTCCTCTCCTCATTCCCCCACCAACCATTCTGCTTTGTGTTGCACACTACGTAGCCACCATCTTGAAACCGAGGGTTGAAATGAAAGGTGATGTCATTTCCACTGGTCCCACACGGAAAATCCACATAGAACATAGTCCAGGAGTGGTTTGACTCCCTATCTCTCCCTCAGTTATTAACTAATGATTGATAGTCCTAGAAGGCAGCTAGGTAGTGCAGTAGATAGAGCACTGAACATGAAATCAGAAAGATCTGAGTTTAAATCTGGTCTCAGACACTCACTAGCTGTGTGACCTTGGGCAAGTCACTTAATCCTGTTTGCCTCAGTTTCCTTATCTGTAAAATGAGCTGGAGAAGGAAAGTAACTGTCTGAAGCCAGATTTGAACTGAGGAAGATGAGTCTTTCCGATTCCATACCCTGCGCTCTATCCACTGTGCCACCTAGCCCAAACTTACTCTTGGGATCACACATATAGAGCTAGGAGAGATATCAACTCCCTTTTATAGAGGAAGAATCTGGAGGCTCAACAAAAAGCAGTGGCTTGTTCCGGGACACACAGTTAAGTGCCAAGCAGGGATTTCAACACACGTCTTCTGACTCCCAGCACTGAGACCCAGCAGCCTTTCCATGGCTCCCCAGTGCCTCCTCCTCTAGGGGACTTGGGCCGTATGGCCAGGGTTCAGTAAATGTTGTCTTGGGGGGTTGATTTGATGACACAGAAATAGTTTCTTTCCCTTATGGAAAGGTGGTATATTTCTGGATTCATGTCCTCAATATATGTAGGTGGTTAGCCCAGGGCTAATAGCTCAGTAGATTAGATTGCTAATTAGAGTGAAGAAATAATTTATTTACCACCAACTGTGTGCAGAGCACAAAACTAGATGCTGGCAGAAATACAAAATTTAGTTTGCATGTGGTGGCTTCCCTCATGGATTTTACAGTAGACTAATAATGAGACTAAATTTCCAAGTTTTATTCTACATGGGGCAGGAGTCAGGCAAAGTTTACTAGAGAAAATACCATCTTTTTCCATTTCCATTCAGTTCTGGGCATTCACTCACAGACTGCTCTCCATGCCTGGAATGGATGCCTCTTAATTACCACTTTTCAGAATCTTTATCTTCTCACTTCAAGGATCAGCAGAGACGCCCCCTGCACCAGACAGTCTTCCTAAACCTCCACACTTCTTCATCAGGTTTCTCTTCCTCCTCAAATATTTCTTGAGTGGCCATGAAGCCTGCCTCACAGCTACAAAGACAAGTCCTGCTTCTAACACCCATTGGTCACCCATTAGTCACTTAAACTGGAAGCAATTCTCTGAGCCAAAGAGGATTTCAACCTCTTTTTGTGTGTCCTGGACCCCTTTGGCAGCAGTCTGGCACAGACTCCTTCTCAGAAGAGTTTTTAAATAAAGTTTTAAAAATGCTCAAAATTACAATGGAAACCAATTCCATTGAAACAGTTATCAAAATATTTTAAAAACCAAGTTCATAGATCCTAGGTTAAGAACTCCCTGCAAGTCTAAAACCATAAATTGCAGAGAAGTTGTTTCCCTGTATTGATAGTGGGAATTTCCTCATCCCTAAGTCAGACTCTATTGTTTGTTGTTCAGTCCTGTTCGTGACCCCATGGACCACAGCACACCAGGCCCTTCTATCCTCCACTATGTCTCCAAGTCTGTCTAAGCTCATGCTTCTGTAACACTATCTATCCATCTCATCCTCTGCTGTCCCCTTTTCCTTTTGCCTTCAATCTTTCCCAACATCAGGGTCTTTTCCCATGAGTCCCATCTTTCCATTAGATGTCCAAAGTATTTAAGCTTCAGCTTCAGCGTCTATCTGGCTTTATCTGAATTTCTTCCTTTGCCTTCCTTACACCCTATCTTGTATTTACTCAGCTCTGTGTGCTTATAGTTCCTTCCTCTTCTCTCTCTGCATAGAAAGGAAATTCTTTGAGAGGAGAGACTTCTTAAAAACTCTGTATCCAAAGTTCCTAGCTTGGGTGCCTTACACATAATAGGCGCTTTAGATAAGTTTGTTAAGTTGAGATGAAAAACTGTTTCCTGGCTTGGGACCACAGCCCTAAGCCCTCGTCTTGCAGGGGACAGGGCAGGTTATCATCATCATAAATGATTCTCTGACCTTTGGACCTGTTAACACCCTGAAGTCCAGTGGAACAACTTCAGGAAACAAAAGCAATTGCTTAGGGATAGTTCTGGACCTTTCTTAAGCCACAGCCTGCCTGGCTGACTGTGCTTGCACCTGCTGATGGGTGCCCTGATCTGCAGAGAATAAGACAAATATTTCTGAATATAGCCAACAGGGGAATTTGTTTTGCTTGGCTCTGCACATTTTTTTTTTAACAAGAGTTTTGTTTTTATTTTTATTTTTCCAGTGAGGGGCAGGGGAGGAAGTAGGAGGAAGAGAAAATAAAGGCTGATTAATTAAAAAAGATAGGCAAACACAAACAGTACCCATTCTCAGTGGAAGAAAGGACCATCCCATTGACAGTGACCTCAAGTCCATCCTGCAGTCCACCTCAAATAGATTCAAAGAAGGGCACAAGCTGCAGAGAAGAGGAGGAGAGATATAGCTAAGTTCTAGACCACCAAGATGAGTGAGATAGATGAAGTTTCCTCAGTACTAAAACTCATAAATTCCCTTTGTACCCCCAAAGCAGTAAAACTTGATGAATCTGCAAACATTTGCTGTGCATTAAGCAAGTGCTAATCTGTGCTCCAATTCCTCTAGCAAGGTAAAAATTGCAAAAGACTGCTAGCTAACCACCAGGGGCTTGCTGCTTATCTGTGTCTAGGCAAAACTTCTAAACCGTTAGGGAAAGTCTTCCAGATCCTTTGTCTCTGGGTAGAACTTCTAAGTAGATTATCAAAAGTCTTCCCGAGCCTTTGTCTCTAGGTAAATATTTCCAAACAAGGATATTATTGTACTAAGGGTCTTAGAAACCCGCGTTTAGATTGTGCACCCTGAAAACCAGCCAATGGGAAGAAGGATTCAGCAATGGGGAGGGGGTATCGCATTAGGACTATAAGACTTTGTTTCCTACTAACAGACTTTGCACTCTCCAGCTGTCACTGCTTGAGCGATGAGGGCTGTGCCCTTTCTCATGAGAAAGAATAAAACCTTTTCTGATCTCTGACTCAGCCTCGAAACTTTTAATTCTAGTGTGGCCATTGTCCCACACAAAGACAAAAACAATTCCAACCCCAGCCCCCTCGGTTGTAGGCTTGCAGTCGGCAGAGAGACAGACCTGCAGCAATGTCAAAAAGACGAAGAGGCTGTCCTGCATTTCAGCCTTAACCAATGGAATGAAAAACAGCTTTGAAAGACTTAAGAACTCTTAAAAATACAAAGACCTTAATTGCTGGAGAAGAGATGGATCGTAGGTGCAGAATGAGATAATTCCAGGCACGACTAAGGCAAGGCAAATTTATTTTGATTATGCCGGTTTGTTACACAACGGCTTTCATTTGGGAAGGGGGAGAGTGAGGGGCCATAATGATGGAAAAAA
Organism: Phascolarctos cinereus; assembly: GCF_003287225.1. Lineage (NCBI taxonomy): Eukaryota > Metazoa > Chordata > Mammalia > Diprotodontia > Phascolarctidae > Phascolarctos > Phascolarctos cinereus. The sequence continues at coordinate 35,306,541 of NW_027555958.1, forward strand.
AAGTATTAATAAAATATTTTCACAGAACAGTGTAGAGGACCACAGGTGAGCAGGACTCTGACCCTGCTGGCTGTATAAGCCCTCTCAGGTGAGGAGCTTGCTCCTTGGCCTGAATCGGTTCTCCACTCCCCAGAAAGAAGGGCGGCTAGGCAAGCTCAACCATAAACAATGTTGCTGGCTCGAGCACAGCTAGCTCTAGCACACACGTGTATCAAGCATTGCTAGTTCACGTATCAAGCATTGGGACATTCCGGGAACAGAAGTACATGGTGTTTTCACGGGATTGGCACGGGAGAAGGACACAGCCAGGAGAATGTTGCAAAGAGATGTGCTCATTGATACTTTGATTGGTATTCCTATGAGAAAAATCCTCGGTGTTGCCTGCTGGTAAAGATATGTAAATTTTGTTGCTTTGTCCGCTGTTACATTGGGGTATGTTCCCCAATGATATAAAACTGCCTGCCGTGCGCTAATAAAGTTGACTCCGTTTTCCGTCACGCTTGGAGTCCCGTCTCTTTCGTGTTTGCCTCACAGTCTTCAGTCAAGAACCCTTTTAAGAACTCTTTCGCAGACTTCGCTGCTGGTCAGCTGCCCCAACTCAACACAGCTCACAGCTGGCCCCCGGCACTACCTCATGCGGGCCAATATCACAGCTATCCGAAGAGTTTGGAAGACAGACATTAATCACAGAGCATCATTCGCACAGACACAGACAAACAGAACAAAGTGACGGGGAGAATCTAAAAGCGAGAAACTTGTCAGTGCCTTCTGCAAACTGAACTGGGGCAGAAAGAGGCTGAGAGAGGCCTCTCAACCTAATTTCCACCGGGACATCCCTGGCAGCCTGGCTCGGGAAAAGGATGGAGAAAACCTGCTGGTCCTGTGGGCTGTCACCTCAGTGACACTTGTGTTGCCAGCTCACTCTTGCCCAGCATCAGGGTTACCCCCCGACTGATTCTGATCCGCACCCTTCTTTTTGTGGCCTGAGACAATGTCATCAGTCCGAAGTAGGAGGACGGCCATCTCTACTGCGGTTTTGTAGATCTGCTGCTTCACAGCAAGTGGCTCCCAGATGCCCAACTCCTTCATGTCCACCAAGGTGCCTGTCTCACCGTCCACACCCCAGGTCTCACAGATCTCTGGGGTGTGCTTGGCCCGAAGAGAAGTGAGCAGAGCACAAACATGTATCAAGCATTGCTAGTTCATGTATCAAGTATTGGGACATTCCGGGAACAACAAGCCCATCTTTATGCAACATTCTCCCGGCCGTGTCCTTCTCCCGTGCTGTTTCCGTGAAAACACCATGTACTTCTCGTTCCCGGAATGTCCCAATACTTGATACGTGAACTAGCAATACTTGATACACGTGTGTGCTAGAGCTAGCTGTGCTCGAGCTCGCAACATTGTTTATGGTTGAGCTTGCCTAGTCGCCCTTCTTTTGGGGAGTGGAGAACCGATTCAGGCCAAGGAGCAAGCTCCTCACCTGAGAGGGCTTATACAGCCAGCAGGGTCAGAGTCCTGCTCACCTGTGGTCCTCGACAAACAGAAGAACACAAATGGCCCAAAACAGGGCAATGCTGGCACTACCTCATTAAATGTAATGTTCAACAAGTTGTGTTATATGAATGTGATGGAATACTAATGTGCCATAAGAAATGATGAACAGGCAGACTTCAGAAAAACCTGGAAAGACTCCTATGGACTGATGCTGAATGAACCAGGAGAACGTCGTACACAGTAACAGCCACGTTGTGAGATGACTGACTTTGATAGACTTAGCTCTTCTCAGCAATGCAAGGATCTAAGACATCTCCAAAGGTCTCATGATGGAAAATGCTATCCACATCCAAAGAAAGAACTGTAGAGTTTGAATGCAGATTGAAGCATACTATTTGCTATTTTTTTCTTCTGCTGTGTTTTGTTTCCTCTTTCTGGTGGTTCCTCCTATTGGTTCTAATTCTTACAACATCACTGATGTGAAAATATGTTTAACAGGAATGTATATGTAGAGCCTATATTAGATTGTGCACTGTCTTAGAGAGGGGGAGAAAAATTTAAAACTCAAAAGCTTATGGAAGTGAATGTTGATAAATCAAAATAAATTAATTTTTTAAAATGTAACATTCAAAAAAGAGCAGACACAGAAGGACACAAAAAGAAATCAATGAAAAGACAAATGGCATGAAGGACAGCCAGAGAGAATGACCAGAGCAACAGCCAGATGGCCCGTGTCACTGGATCAAAGGGCACGTGTTCATCAATTGTCTCTTCTGCAAACTCCACTCCCTCTCCCCTACTGGGACAAACTTCTCATAAGCAGCTATTTCCTGCTAGAAAGCCAGCTTTTTTTTTTTAAGTTGCTAACTGGCTTCTGGTGAATTAGGATGAATCCTAAATGAAACACAGACTGGTCTTTCTGAAGACTGCCAGTCAACTCAGCAATCTACCCCAAATCATTTTGCGATTTCCCCTTCAAATTTCTCACATTTTAATTTAAGCTCTGCCCTCCCTGTAGAAAAAAAAATCTCTTCTATATCTTCACATAAATACCCTCCCCTAACATCACCCATCCAGGCCTTCTGACCAAAGCCACCAAGAAAGGGTAGGTTCCATCTCATCTTATCACAGTCTCAACATCTGCCTTTCTAAAGTCCAATGTCAGTCGGTTCATAAGCATTTATGAAGTGTCCACTGTGTGTCAGGCACTGTGCCAAGCACCTGAGGTATAAAAAAGAGACAAAAGATAGTCCCTGCCTTCAAGAAGCTTATGGGGGAGATAATATGCAAATATATACAGAGCAAACTATATACTGGATAAATAGGAAATAACCAAGAAAGGAGAGGCACTAGAATTGAGGGATTGGGAAAGGTTTCCTGTAGAAGGTAGGATTTTAGCTGGAATGGAAGGAAACCAAGAACTTAAAGGGTGGGTATTATAAATACTCCTGGCATCCAGATAGGGTTATTTTTAAGGGGAGAGGGAGAATTTTTGCTACAAATAGGTTCCAGTCCTTATTCTACCATTTTTACTTAGATAGCTTTAGGCAAATCCTAATTCTTCAGATCTTCAGTTTCTACATTTGCAAATAAGTAACAAGATCTGTCTCATCCACCTCATAGGGCTGGGAGCAGATCTAGCCTAAGCTGGGCTGCTTTTAGGGCTCTTCCCATACTCAAGTCCACACAGAGGGGAGTGACAAGGGAAGACCAGAGTAGGGAGATTATATGGAGAAAAACAAGCTGGAACTAGATTAAGGAAGATCTGGGGTTCAATAATAGCCCCAACCCTTACTAGCCAGGTGACCCTGAATAAGTCACTGTTCTGGGTCTCATTTTCCAGAAGTAAATGAGAGTTTTTTCTAGACGACCTGAAATACCCCCGCCAGCTCAGAAACTAGGGTCCTATGTTTTATGCTGCCCATCTCACAGGTTGGATTTGGGGATACAAATATGGGAAAAATCCATGGGAACTCTTTCCATCTATGCTACCCATCTATGACTTAGGCCCTAAGTCTCAGGAGATAGGTTTTGGGGAGCTTCGTGAGTGAAGGGACTTGCCCTGGGTCATATAGTCAATGTGTGTCAGTGGTGGAACTTGAACCTAGATCTTTCTAATCCCGAGTCCAGCACCCTTATCCCTGCATACAGACAGCGTAGAGCAATGGACGGAAGGATGGGCATGGAGTCAGAGGACCTGAGTTCGGTTCCTATGGCAGCTCTGTCCCTTATTACCTGTGTGACCTTGAGCAAGTTTATTGACCTCTCTCTATCTCAAGGCTGTGATTCAAAGGTTCAGAGGATCCCTGCTGCCCACTGTCTACTCTCAGCTTCCAAAAACCCTGGTATCAAGCAGCCACTGTTTCAGAGATGGGGTCACAATGTAGACCATGGAAAGCAAATATGAGACCCAGTACTCACATTCTACCTGGCTCCCTGATAGCCCCTCCCTCCAAAATGCAAACAAAACAAAGCATTCTCCCCTGGCTGTTTATTCTAATATCCCTAGGTCCATGTCTCCAGAGCTGACTCCTCACAGGGTCATGGAAGTAGCCCTCCCCACTACCCTCCATCACGGTGCCCACTCCAGGTAGACTCACAGGGCTCAGGTAGAGGAGCTGGCCACTCCTGAAGTTCATACTGCTGCTGCTGCTACTACTACCACTACTACTACCACTACTACTACTACTACTACTACTACTACTACTACTACCACTAATACCACCACTACTACTACTACTGCTGTTGCTACTACTGCTGCTGCTGCTGGAGTTTTTCAGTCAGAACTGCCTGAGCTGTGCAAAGGGAAGCTTCAACTGAGAGACAGAAACTGATCAAAGTACAACCTGGTAGTGGTTCAAGGGGAAGGAAGTATGGGGGACCGGTCTGTGAGTGGGGCCAGAAGGTGGGGAGAAGAATATGGGACAGTGGAGGACATGACACTTTACCTTCTGTTTATGGAGATAGGGGCCACGATATGGACATAGGTCAATAAATGTAAAAGGTATGATCATAAATTTAGTGTTGGAAGAAACCCTAGAGATCAGTGAGCCCAACCCACTAATTTTATGGGTGAGGAATTAACCTTAAAGAGGTCAAAAGATTTACTTGGGGTCATACAGTCAGTATCTGTCAAAGAAGGGACTTGAACCCAGGTCTTCCTGGCTCCAAATCCACATGGGTCAGTGTGACCGAGGAGTGGCCATGGTGCTGGGTTTGAAGTCAAGGACATGTGGGTTCAAGTCCCTCCTTTTCAGTTGCAGACCTTCGTTGGTAGAAAGAGTGTCCTAAGGGGGGGGGCAAGGGGAGGAAGGAGGGAAAAGGAAAATCTCTATAGAGTAACCTCACAAGCCACAAGTACAGTACTTATCCTTCATCCCAGTGGTTGTCAAAGTATAGTCTAGGACCCCAGGGTACCTGACACTTTCACAGATTCCATAAGGTTAAAAAAACCAACCATTTTCATAATAATACTCATGTTTTAATTTCTAATACAGTAAATATTGAGAGACATAACCCATATAAACAAAAGTTCTTTGGGGTGGTCCTCAATAATCTTTAAGAGTGGGTCCTAAGATCAAAAAGTTTGAGAATGGCTGCAACTTACAAAGAAATTTCGAGGAGCAGGAGGTCCTTATAACTGGGGCAGGATCAGGACAGGAGGAGACCCCAAATCTGGGCTTTGAAGGAAGGTGGTCATTGAACTAAAGCTGAAAAGGTCCTTAGGTAGTAAATGACAGAAGCAGGTTTCAAACCCAGGTCCCCTTAACTCCAAATCCAGAGCTCTGTCCACTGTGTCACACTGTCTCTACCTCCACAGAGTGCTTGCTGTCTGTATTATTCATTTGGGCACTTTTCACAACATCTAACTGGTTGAGCTGACTCTTCTATTTCCAGGCACACTATTAATCCCCTGAGAACAGGGCCTGCATATTATACATCCTTATGTCCACACACGGTACCTAGAGAAGGCTAGGGATCACAGGAGATGTCAGTAAAGCAGTGCCATTTTGGCACTGGAGGCAAGCAGCACCCAAATGAACCCTCAGAACTTTTGAAGACAAATCCTGTTGTGGGGGTTAGGGATGTTGTGGGGGATCCTGGGATGGAAGGCCATGTGGAAGGGAATTGGAAAACAAATCCCTGGGATAGGAAGATGGAGACCCTAAGACTCCCTGAGGCTTCCTCTGGGGAAGCTATTGTCAGCCAAGGATGAGGGTAGGTGATGGACGACTTTCTTATTCTAAATACTTTTGGGGGGCTGTTGTTGCTGTCCAATTGCTTTGGTCCTGTCCAGCCCGTCATGACCCCGTAGGGGGTTTTCTTGGCAAAGATACCGAAATAGTTTGCCATTTCTTTCTCCAGCTCATTTTACAGATAAGGAAACTGAGGCAAACAGAGTGAAGTGACTTGCCCAGGGTCACATGGCTAGTAAATGTCTGAGGCTAGATTTGAATTCGTGAAGATTAGTCTTCCTGATTCCAAGTTCAGTGCTCTATCCACTGTGCCACCTAGCTGCCCCAAGCTTATTAAAACTTCAACTTTCATTTATTAAAGCTTAAGTTGTAATAATTTTAAACCCGTAACAAGACTTTTGGAATTCCTTTTATATAAGAATAGTAAAGACTCAGTCCTTACCCCTAGGGAACTTACCATCAAGTCCATGGTTGCCACCATGTCCTTCTGCAGCAGCTGTTTGGGGATGAGCGAGCCACATTAGGGAAACAGACTCCAGCTGAAAGGGTGTCTAGAAGGGCAAGATCAAATCCAAGTGGCACCTGTCCTGGAAGCAAACCATTCTTTTTAAATTACTACAATTCCTTCCCAGGTCTATGTTCAGGATATCCTGAGGCAGAGCTTGGCAGATGAGGTGATCCGGGCACTACATGAGGACAAGGGGCACCTGTATGTCTGTGGGGATGTGAGGATGGCCCAGGACGTGGCCCAGACTCTGAAGGATCTCTCTGCCAATAGACTGAAGATGGACGAAGAGCAGACTGAGAACTATTTCTTCCAACTCAAGGTAGGGCCCATGCCCAGAATGCTGGGCAAATGATGACAACCCCAGCAACTTGGGGGCTTAGATGAATTATGTTACTAGCTTGCTTTGTGACCTGCAATGAAGCACTTTTACTTTCTCAGCTATAAAATAGGAAGAGAAATTTCTCTCTTCCACCCTCCTGCCCCTCCCTCATTTCAGAGAGGAAACAAAATGTTTTGAGGGCTCTCTCAAAGAGAGTCGCTATAGAAATACAAGGGAATGGGAGGAAACTGGAAGGAACCTTGCAGGCCATCTCATCCAACTCCCTTGTCATCAGAGAGGCCAAAGCCGTAGAGCTAGTAAAGAGCAGAGGCTGGATCTGAACCCAGGTCCTCTGACTCTCCCCCAGCTCTCTTGCTGTAATAAGCCTTGCACTTCCTCCTTCTTGGGACCATTGTTCTGTAAACTGAAATTTGTTATGTCAAAAAGCTCTCTTATCACTGGGGTTTGTGGTACTTTTGCTGTCCCTACCAACATTGCCCACTGCCCCCATTAATGCAGCTGACCCAGGGGGCTCATTTACTCTCTCTCTCTGTCTCTGTCTCTCTCTTTAAGAGCCAAAAGCGATACCATGAAGACATCTTTGGGGCTGTCTTTCCCTATGAGGTGAAAACTGACCCAGCAGCATCAAAACCTGAGGAGGCCAAGATCCCTGAGGCAAAGCTCAGCTAGAGCTACTGCAGAGGGGTGTGGCCACTTCTTCATCATCTGTGGCCACAGAGGGAAGGAGATTTGACCTCCTCCCCCCACTTCCTCCCACCCCTGACTTCTGCCCCCACTGACCTCTGCCTGCTGCCAGGGAAACAAACTGAGATTGGCTCCTTCTCCATCTCCTCTTCCTGCCCCACCTGCCACCTGTGGCTGCTGCTAACCTGCCAGTGAAGGTGGGCAACAGAGAAGAGAAAGGACTATGCTGGGAACTCACACCACCCCTAAACCAGGTCCACTGCTGACCCCCTCCCCCAGCCCCAGATGATGGAGAGTTGGCTGTCTTCATCCCACAAGGACCCAGTTGTACCTTTGGGCAAAGACTGGGCAGGCACATTTGGATCCTTTTAGACTAAGGGACCACACAGATAAAGATAAAAAGAAGATAAAAAAGACAGGCAAGCTTTTTCTGTAATCATGGCTAGGGCCGACACATGGTTATTTTGTTTTCCATGTTTTTTGGAGTCAGAGCCCTATCCACTGTACCACACTGCTTCTCAAGCCAGAAAGCTCATTCTGAATCTCAGAGTAGTATTCAATGTCCATAAAAAAAGATAATTTCATTCCACTATAGCCCACAGGGCATAGAGCCAATCAAGAGGGTCCTCACAGCAGCCCTTGAGCTCTACTCTGACCATTTGTGTTACTCTGAACCCTTCACCTGACATGCCAGCAAGGAAATGAGATGGAATATTAGCTAGCTCTTCACCCCTACCTCACTTACTGCTGGGTTGTATTATAAGACCCTTGCACCATATCATAGGATTATAACTAGATTGGACCTTAGACACTGCCTAGTCTGACCTTCTTATTGTGGGGAATAGAACAATTTTGGTTGCTGGTGGAAAGTTAGGCAAAGGTCACCAGTTCCATCTGGGGCCTTTTCAGTCTAGTTCCCAAGTTGATTTGCATAACATTAATAACTGAAGTAACTGAAGATCAGCAGCAGCCATGGAGATGCCCAGCAGAGAAAAGTGTGACAGAAGAAAGTAGAAAAAGTACTCCATCTGGGCAGAGACAGCAGCTTCCTTAGTGACATCACCAAAGACATCAACGGCTCTGCGGTGTCAGAGAAGTGAGTGTTCCTGGCCATAGGAATGCCTTGGGCATATGCATTCCTTGTGTATATGGCCTTCCATACGTGTGCCCTGGTCACACGTATTCCTTGTGTGTGTCTCCTCCCCCACTGATGTGATAACCTGTGAGAGAATGTACCCCTAGGCATACAGGGGAGTCTTCTTGTCACTACCTTTGTGGGTAAAATTATCAGTGCCAGAGCAAACCAGAACCTGTACCAGGTTTAGGAACCAATGACAGTATATTGAGTTTGCCAGCAAGGGAGCCTCTCCCTACACACACAGGTAAGATTTATATAGATTTCAGTTAGGTGGGATTTAAGTTGAGTTTGGGCACCTCTTCACTGGATAGGGCTTGTTACTGGGGTGCGGGAAAGAGTAACAGTAAAGGAAATTGTTTGGGTTAGCTATTTCTCTAACTTTGCCAGGGTTAGAGACAGGACTGTTTTGGAAACTTCCTATTTCAGCAGAAAGAGAGATTGTAGATGGGGACAGGAGCTGCAATACAAAAACAGTCAGAGACAAGATAGAGGAACTGCAGACCAAACGGAATTGCTTCACTTTTCTTGGCTACCCACACTATACTATTTAAGGGTCCTTTCCTTTGAACTAATAATTATTGACTTGGCTAGTAAAAGAAGCACATTGATGTGGGCTCGCACTATATTTTTTGAGTTTATGCTGATTATAAGCACAACGTACCTTGAACTCAGGGTATCATTTGTAAAAGCCTATGTCTGGGGCAGAAGTAGGGAGAAAAGAACAGAAGGACAGAATAACAGATGAAATAAATAATAATAATAACATTCTTATAATAGCTAAGATTTATATGTTGCTTTAAAATTTGCAAAATCATTTGTAAATATTATCTCATTTGATCCTCACAACAACCCTGGGAAGTAGTAGCTATTATTATCTCCATTTTACAGATGAGGAAACTGAGGCAGACAGAGGTTAATGGTTTTCACAGGGTTACACAGATAATAAGTATCAAAGGCGAATTTGAATTCAGCTCTTCCCAACTCCAAGCCCATCACTCTATCAATCATCTGACTTTTCAGTTTCACTCCTGCTTCCTCACATCACTGAAAACTCTGTTCCCCCTGCCTTACTGTGTGATGTATAGATTTGGGCCCTCACTTCCAAGAAGACCCTTGCCCAAGAATGTGCTTACCCTCACCCTTAACCTCTGAAATGCTGAGCTGGCCAAAAGAGCCATAAATAAAATTTGTGCACCTTAGGCTGGCTTCACAAAATGCTCTAGGGCACATTATCTAAGACAAATTCATTTGAGGGGCATACTTATAGAGGTGAGGAGAAGAGGTACCAAGGAGAGCTCATCTGGGGCCCAACAGCCAGGGCAAATAACTTCCTGTCTTATTATTCTTGCGAACTAGGTACTGAGCTCAATTGTTTCTACCTAAGTCGTAAATGCCTGGGGCAAAGGTCCAGGTACCATACCTTAGTTTCAGCTCTCAAGGTAACTACTTTTTCTACTTTTTCCAGATTTGAGTCCATCCAAGAAGCTCCCATTTCATCACTCTGCCAATTAACAAAAGCATCAGGGGACTAACACAAATCTCTCTGCTCTTCTCCAGCACAGGTCTGAATTAGGGAGCTAGGACCAAAGTCAGGAAGTCCTGAGCTCAAATGCTTCCTCAGACATATACTAGCTGTGAGACCTAGGGCAAGTCATTTCACTTGGCTGAGTTTGTTTGTCCATCTGTAAAATAGAGGTAAGGACAATAGTTCCTACCTCCCAGGACTGTTATGAGGCTCAAAAGAAAAAATGCATGTGGGGGCAGCTAGGTGGCGCAGTGGATAGAGCACTGACCCTGGAGTCAGGAGGACCTGAATTCAAATCCCGCCAGAGACCTGACACTTACTAGCTGTCTGACTCTGGGCAAGTCACTTAACCTCAATTGCCTAAAAATAATAAGAATGTATATAAAGTATTTTACCTAATGTACTAAACAAATACCAGCCCAAATTCTTTCCCCACCTAACCCACCCCCATGTCACACTCAAGAATCTCACTGGCCTCTAAACACAAGTTTAATGAATCACAAGTGTTCTGAGCTCAATACCACATAACAGACTTTTTATTAAGCACCTTCTGTGTGAGTATATCTGGTTTGGGCAGTGGAGAGATACAAAGTATAGGCAAGACGTGGTCCCTGCCCTCAGGAAGTAGAATCAAATAGAAAGAGTGGGAGTGTACAAAAAAAAAAATAAGCAGGTACTGGCTCATGGTCTTCAAAAGACATTGTCACAGAAATTGGTGGAGACAGGCAGGAGGCTACACCTGGCTCCTGCTTATCCGAGAGTACTCCCTGGAGGCAGAGGGCTTCACAAAGAATAGGGAAAGCTCTGGGCATGTAACAAGGCACTGAGGAGGTCCAAGGTCTTAGAAGCACCAGGAAGGATGAAGGGGATATTAATAGGGCCACAGCAGAGGAACAAGGGATGGGAGAGAAGCCACTGGCTTCAGGTGGAGACAGGAGGAAGGGGCTCAAATCTGAAAAGACGTCGAGGCAGGGGCTCTGCTCTGGAGTGAGAGGAGGGGTGATCTCTGAACCCTCTGTTCTGTATCGAAACATCAGAATATCACACCAGAGGCAACAGCATGCAGGTTGGGAAGTGAACTCAGTTCTGCAATTGTTGCGAAGTAAGCAACCCTGCCTCAGGAAGGTTTCCATCCTACTGACTGTGTACAAGAAACCCAGGGAGAAGCAAGGGTAAGTCCTTTCTCTACCTGCCCCCAAAGAGGAGAGCATCTTACTCCAACTCCTCCCTGACTGGGAGTGGAGGGCAAGCTTGGTGCTTAGAGTCCAATCAGCTAGGGAGAAGTGAGGATAGGAGGGAAAGAAGATTCAGCCTGCAACAACTGGGTGGGAGAGCCTTGTTATCAGCTGAATGTCTCCAGCCACCTCCAGCTGGGACACCGGGTGGGAGGCCCTTCAGAAGACCTGTACTTGGGTCAGCTGGATATCTCCCAGCACCTCCAGCTGGTTGATAGAGCCTAGGTTTTTTATGCGGTGCTGGTAGTCAAACTGGTGCAGCCCGTTGACAGACACCTTGAGGCAGTGGATTTCACAAATAATCTGCACCTGGAAGACAAGAGGACAATCAATCAATAAGCACTGATTAAGCGCCTACTGTGTTCCAAGGACCATATTAAGCACTGAGGATCCAAAGTTTAAAAAAAAAAAAGGAAACACTTCCTACCCTCAGAGAGTTTACAGTGTAGCAGGGGAGACTTTGCACATTGAATAGGTCCATACAAAACACACATGGAGGAGATGTGAGGCACCATCCCTTTACAATGCCGCTGCTCATTCCTGTGAAGGCATTCGTTGCTTCCTCAAGTCTGCTCAGGCCATGAGGAAGAAATGCTTCTCTGGCGGCAGCTAGGTGGCTCAGTGGATAGAGCACTGACCCTGAAGTCAGGAGGACCTGAGTTCAAATCTGGCCTCGGACCAAACACCTGATACTTACTAGCTGTGTGACCCTGGGTAAGTCACTTAACCCCAATTGCCTTAAAAAAAAATCTTCTCTGACACGGCGTTCTGAGAGAGTCATTATTGGATTATGATGGTAAGAAGCTGTAGTATCCTGGAGTCATATGGGATAAATATAATTGAATGTATCATAAACAGAAGATTAGGATTTGATCATTAACCATACACAAAGGCAGCTAAATAGCTCAGCAGACAGAATCCTGGCCTTGGAATCAAGAAGACCTAAGTTCAAATCTTGCCTCAGATAACTATCCATGTGACTGTGGGAAAAATAACTCCTGTCTGCCTCAGTTTCCTCATCTGTAAAATGGGAATAATAAAATAGCCCTTACTTCCCAGGGGTGTTGTGAGGATCAAATGAGATAATAATTTGTAAAGCACTTTGCAAACCTGAAAACGCTGTATAAATGCTAGTTATGATTACATGTTATTTCACAGAAATCTGCTTAGAATGGAATCCTCACAAGAGCCTACTTTAGGATCATGGGCTTACAGATTTGGAGCAGAGTGGGGTGGTCCTTGGAGGTGATGAAATTCCTTTATGATTCAATGGAAAGAGTGATGGATTGAAAGAATGATAGATTTGGGGGTCCGAGGACCTGGGTTTGCCCAGCTCCGAACTCTCCCACTGACTCCCAGTGTGGGCCTTACTCTTCCCATCTGCCACAAGAGGAACTTGCCCTGGGTGACTTCTACGACCCAGCCAGACAATTACTCCTTCATCTACCAAAGGAAGTGGCCTAAGGAAGGTCCCATTTAAGCCTCAGCTTAATTTTCTAAGTGTAATTTGTTTGTGTGTGTGCTGGGCCTCCTACAAGGATTCACCTCGATAAAAAACAGTATTTAAAGGCATCTTTTTGACATCTCGACAAGTCCTTCACTTTGGTTCTCTTCCGAGGCCTTGTGTTGGCATGGAGGAGACCCTGTGTTTCTTGAAATCTGTGATAGTAGACCTCAAGCTCTGGTCCTACCAAAATTGGAAATGCTTCTATGGGACCAGTGATGGAGTGAGTTAAAGCCCACCATTGGAGGGCCTGAATAGCTAAAGAAAAAACTTATTTCAGCTTAGCTTTAATGTTTTGCTCCCAACACCTCTTGGAGACCACTGAGTATGGGTCTGTGACAGCGGAGGGAGAGTCTAGGCTGATGAAATCTATGATCGTTGTAGTATTGAAGTCATGCCAGTGCTATTTTGTGTCGCTCTAGGCACAAATGACAACATAGAACTTGCTCCATGAACCACATTAGCCTTGGGTTAGCCCTTTCTACTTCTCATCTTCCCATGAGTGCAGAAGCCTAGAAAGGATCTGCTCTCAACCCTGGGAAATGAATTATCTAGTGTCTTGGATTGTCAAACTCCTTGCCAATTCACTGTGTTCTGAAGGAAACTCTGGAGTTCAAGGTTTACCTATTCTCCAACCACCAAGCCCTCTCTCCCTCCCCCTGCTTTACCGAGAAGGATTGGCCTCGGGCGAAGGGCATAGATCTAGGCAGACCACGCTCCTCAGGTCCCCAAGAGTAATTAATCTGGGTGTTCCGGACCACGGCATTCTCCTTAAATCTCGGGTTCAGGTGGAAGGCGATGTCACTCCCACACCTCAGGTTGATTGTGAACCTGAAGAAGAGGGGCAGCAAGACGCACACATGTTATTTCCTTTGACAGAGTGCAAGCTTCCGGAGGACAGGCAGCATCTTATTTATATCTTTGTGCCCCCAACACCCAGGACAGTGCCTGGTGCTTGTGTGGTGATCAGTTCAGTCAACTCTTCTCTCTCTCCTCCACCCTACTTCTGTTTATTGAAATGCTCCTTTAGACCCTCCTCAGGTACTACCTTCTCCAGGAAGCCTTCCATGATATCCCCACCCAACCCAGGTGAAAGTGACCTCTCCTTCCTACTTCTCACTTTGCCTATATCTCTCTCCTTTGTGCTTACAGAGCTAGGTCCTGATTAGTTCGAATAAGGAATCATGTGACATAGTTACATTATTCAAATTCATAATACATATTTCTATCGGACTGGAGTCAACTCCCATAGTTTATATAATTGAAACTTCAAATCTGTACATTTGAATATATACACCCACCATTTTTCACTTTCCTTTGTAACGGTATTGTGTGCACCCACGTCTTTCTCCCCATTAGATTGTCAGCTCCCTGAAAAAAGGTCATATCTATTTTTGTACTTCCCAATGTCAGGCACATTTTGTATAACTGGCAAATTAAGGCTTCTACTGGTGATCCTGGGTGATGAAGTCATTTCTTCTACCCTGACATCTAGCTAGAAAACCACTTCTGTGTCCCTATTCAAACAAAATTGCTTTCTCCAAAGCTACTAATAATCTCTTTTTAAAAATGCATAATATTTTATTTTCCCCCCAATTATATGTTAAACAATTTTTTAAGATTTGGGGTTGGGTTTTTTTTTGAAGTTTTGAGTTCCAAATTCTATCCCTCCCTCCTCTCTGAGATCGTAAGCAATCAGATACAGGTTATACATGTGCAATCATGTAAAACCTAAAGAATGCCATATCTATTGATCTTTCCCCAATCCTCATCCTTCTTGAGCTCTCTGACACTGTCTCTTGAGCAGCCTCAGACACTGTCAATCACCCTTTTCTCCTGGGTACTCTCCTCTCTCTAGGTTTTTGTGACACTGCTATCTCCTGGTCATCCCCCTGAAATGTCCTCCCTCCTCATCTTCCTGGCTTCCTTCAAGTGCCAGCTAAAGTCTATAGGAAGCTTAGAGGCTTCCTTCTATTGATTATTTCCAATTTATCCTATATACCATTTATTTGTATATAGTTGTTTGCATATTGTCTCCCCTATTAGGCTGTAAACTCCTTGAAGGCAGGGACTGTCTTTTGCCTTTCTTTGTATATTCAGTACTTAGCACAGTGCCCGGCACATAGCAGGTGTTTAATAAATGTTTATGGATTGACTGCCAAGTGATAACAAAGGGACATGGCTGCCCAGAGAGGAGAGGGATGCTAGATAAAGGGAACTGCTATCCATGTGAACTTAGTATTAGTGCTCACTTGTCAGCAGTAGTCAGGATGATGCCAGATACAATGATATTCCTGGATGGGTAGAATCCTCCAAAGATCGGTGTACTATAAGGTACGGGCTGCAGTAAAATGAGAGACAAGGAGTGAAACAATGGGTAACTTAGGCAGTTGACAGAGGGCTTGGGAAACAGTTTGGTGCCTTTGACAAAGGCTCAGGATGGGGACTAAACCTGTGATTTCACTGATCTAGGGAACTCCCAGGTGAGAATACTCCCTCTACCAATGCAGGTGAATACCTTTTCTGTAACTAGAGTCTTAAAGAGTTTTCAAGAGTTCAGAAGGGTTGTGACTTGCCCAGGATCAGACAACCAATATTTATCAGAGGCTGAACTTGAACTCAGGACTTCCTGACTCCAAGGCCAGCTCTCTATCCACCACACCATGCTTTTTCTCATTTCTCATGACAACAACAACCTCCATAAAAAGAAAAGAAAAGCCAGGGGAAGCTAGTCACATGTGCCATAAGCAGCCTTGAGGCAGGGCATAAGGTAGGGTTTGAGGGCTATCCCAGGGGAGCAGGAACATGGCCCCAGGTGAGAGCTATTGGTCATTTCCAAGTGTGGGGCAGCCTTTGGCTTTCCGAGATTTCTCAGGGCCCCTCCAACCCAGAGGACCTTCTAGGCAACAGGGTCTGAGGCTCGCACCATCCTCCCCACTGCCCTCCCCCATGAGCACAAGGCAGCAACTTACATATAACATATTGGTGAGTACTGGGTTTGGGAAAACAGGTGCCTAGGAAAAAAGAAGAAACAATGGAAACACCCAGAGTCAGCAACACATAGCCATGCACACAGCCACAGTCACACAGACATAGTAACATGGACAGAGTCACAGACACACAGAGTCACACACACAGATACATGCACACTGTCACAACAGACATACACAACCTTTCAGACACAGATACAGATGTGCGTGCGCGCGCGCACACACACACACACACACACACACACACACACACACACCCCCTCTTCCTAAAAGCCAGAGAATATCAGTTCGGTTCTGGAAGTTAAAACAGAAATTCTTCCGAACACTGTCTCTCTGCACTTCACTTCTCCATTGCCCATGTTAGTAAGGGGAGCTGTGCTGTGGATAGATTTTCCTTTGTTTTCATAATTTCTTTAAGCTGTTTCCTGAATACTCCTTGTCCCCTGCTCAAAAGTACTGCCTAATGCCTGAATGTGTCCCCCAACTTCCCCACTTACACTGAGCCGGGAGAGAATATGTCAGAACTAGAAGGCCATACAGGCCATAAAAGGAGCACCCACTCCATAGCTGGAGAACCTGGGTTCAAATGCCCTCTCTCTGACCCATGTGATCTTAAGTAAGCCACTTCTCTGGGCCTCAGTCTCCTCATCTGTAAAATCAGGGGCTTGGACTCGATGGTTGCTCATGCCCCTTTCCGCTCTATTCCTACAATCCTAGTGATTCCCTGGGATCCTATAATCCTAGGACTTCTATCCCCAGAACACAAGAAGTATGGGACATAGGCAGACACTTCAGCTGCTGCTATTCCTCCTGTACCCTTCAAAAGGAAGATAAGTTCCTCCCTCCTCACCCCCACCCCTAGCCCCTCAGGCACGTATCCCATTCCTTCCTGATGAAGAGTAAAGAACACTGACTCTGGAATCAGTGAATGAACTCAGATCCCACCATCGACACTTACTACCTGTATGACCTCAGTCATTTCAACATAAGATCATATATTTAGAGCTGGAAGGAATCTTAGAGGCCAGAGAGTCCAATGCCCTTATTCTGCAGAGGAGGAAACTGAAGTACAGAGGGGTTAAGTGATTCACCTAGGGTCATACAGCTAGTAAGAGTCTGAGGTAGGATTTGAACCCAACACTTCCTGACTTTGAGGTCAGCTCTCCCTACGGTTCCTCTCCATAGATTCAGAGCTGGAAGTGACGTTAGAGATCAATGAATCCAATCATTCCGGACCTCACTTCCTCCTCTGTAAAATCCCTAGCACTTAAGCACAGTGCTTGGCACATAGTAGGTGCTCAATAAATGTTTATTGACTTAGAGGGTTGGAGTAGAGAGCTTCAGAGTACCCTCCAGTTCTACAGCTGTGATCTCGTGTCTAGCATTCCCAGGGCCCGGGCTAAGAAGCCCTCATCACAACACATAACTCCAAGAGTTCAGTCGATTTCAATAGACCAAGGGCGAGAGATGGATGGATGGGGCCATAGAATGTTCAGCAATTCAAGTCTTACACTGGGCATCTGTGGAACAGAGTGGAGTCCAGGTAACACCATCTGAGTCTGAAAGGAGAAACGAGAGAGGAAAAACTCAGTTAATGCAACAGCCATGAAAACAGCTGGCAAGGGTACCAGCTTCATGTGTTAATCTTGAATACTCTCTAGCTAGAAAGAGCTGTTTCCATTTCACCTTGGTAGAAGGGTGCTAAGAAATCTATCATGCCCTCTTCCCTGTCATCTGAGACATCTTTGGGAAATTCACTCAATCACTCAAATATGCCAGGATTTTCAATACCCTCCCTCCCCCATCTCTTGAAAAAAAAAGTAGGGATCTTAAAAAAAAAATAGGGGCAGCTAGGTGGCGCAGTGGATAGAGCTCTGGTCTTGGAGTCAGGAGGACCTGAGTTCAAGGTTGGGGATTATGGGTATGGAACATTGATCGTATGTTTTGTTAGACTCAGCTCACTCATGTATTGTTTAATTTGCTGAACTGATTTTTTCTCTTTCTTTTATTCTTTGTTATATGAGATAGCTCTCTAGGTAGGGAATGAAGGTGGTATACATTTTAAAATGAAGATGGTATGAAAACAATTATATAAATTAACTTTGAGGCAAATACAAGGGCAGCTATGTGGCATTGTGGATAGAGCACTGAGCTTGGAATCAGGAAGATTTATCTTCTGGCCTCAGACACCTACTAGCAGTATGACCTTGGCCAAGTCACTTAACCACATTTGCCTCAGTTTCCTCATCTGTAAAATGAGCAGGAGAACAAACTGGCAAACTACTCCAGTATCTCTACCAAGAAAACCCCAAATGGGGTCACAAACAGTCAGACATGACAGAAAAATGACTTAACAAAAAAGCGATATAAATACTGGAGGGAGAGTGGGATGGAGAACCTCTATCTTCTATGACTCCCAATGCAAATGGATTAAGAGTTGAAGGTAGAGGCTTGACAAGCTTGGGAGTTTGGGATGGAGAAAATAGTCAGCAAGTCTTGTGCCTAAGAAGGAAGCTAGACTCTAAGAAAGAGCTCTCTGGATTTGGAGTTAAAAGAGATTTGGGTACAAATCCAGCTCTGATATTTACTCTCATTTAACCTCTAAAGCTCATCTGCAAAATGGGTATAAATAATACCCGTACTGGCTGGGATTCTTATAATCTAGCCACTGCTCAGATTTTTACAATCTAGCCAATACCTCATAGGTGCTCAGATTCCTTAAGCAGATTGTTAATAAACCTTGTCTTTGGCTGAAAAAAAAAAGTAATACCTGTACTACCTGCCTCCGTGGGTTGTGGTGGGGTTCAAAGAAGACAATGTGTAGGGGCAGTTAGCTGGTGCAGTGGATAGAGCACTGGCCCTGAAGTCAGGAGGACCTGAGTTCAAATTCAGCCTCAGACCAAACACTTGACACATACTAGCTGTGTGACCTTAGGCAAGTCATTTAACCCCAATAGCCTTAAAAAAAATTTTTTTTAAAAAGAAGAGGACAATGTGTGTGAAACATGACACCAATTTGAAAGTGCTATATGAATGATACCATTTGTCCTTCAGGGACTACCACAAGAGACCAGGCTGCAGGGGAAAGGGTCCCATTCAGGGATAAGAAAGGTTGCCCCAGGATGATTCCCTCCTAGGCAATCTCTGGACCAGCTCTCTGAGGTCAGGTCCTAACCTGACCAAAACCAGAAACAAGATATAAAACAATCCAAAAAGATTCAGGGAATTTAAGACTTACGACAGTAGCTGAGGCAGCAGTCGGCCAGACAGGCTGGGGAGGCTGAAAGGGATGAAAAACAAAACAGCGTCATTGTTGGAGCATCAATAGGGGATGAGCCCTGAAGCCTGGCTGGTAAAAAATGAAAGATTTTGTGAGGTTGAAGGTACTACTCTGTCCCTCTCAAGGGTCTAACCTTAGGTCCATTAACAGGTGTGTTTTTAAAAAAGCATTTTGATAATACTCTTTCACTATTAGTGGTTCCCTTAGTAATCCTACACATTTTATTTTATATATTCAACAGTATTCTTTTGAGAAGAGGTTCATAGGTTTCCCCAGCCCTACTGCCCCAGGGCGCTGTAACCCTGATCTAGGGACTGGCCTAGATTAGGGTTCTTAACCTAGGGGGTCTATAGACCTCAAGGGGTCTTCAGAAAATTACATCTCTATTTCAATATATTTAATTTTCTTATCTTAGGTTACGCATTTTTAAAAAACTGTTATTTGGAGAAGGGATCCATAGGTTTCACCAGACTGCTCAAGGCATCCAGGACACACACACAAAAGATTAAAAGTCTCTGCTCTAGGAAGGGCTGCAACGTGGGTCTGCTCATCTCCTTTCTGTTCTCCCAAACCCACCTTTCCCAGAAGGACCCTGTGTGGGAATTCCCCCAACCCTCCCCTGCCCCCATCCTAGGCATATCCAGGACGTGAAGACTCCTCTTCTCCCAGGAGACAATCTCAGATGCTTCTCTAAGCAGTCAGAAGCCAAAGTTGTGATTTCTGATGCAGGTGTCTCTTCCCTCTCCCACCTGGGAGAGTGGCAGCAATTCTCAAATCGCTCTTTCATTCAAAGCAATCTCTGATTGCTTTAAGAAGCAGAGAGGGGTTTTTCTCCTAATGAGGATTCGAAGGCAGCAATATACTGTCTGACCGTGTTTGGGATGAGGTGGCCCTGGGGATCCAGGCACCTTTTATGCCAGCAGCTGAGCCTTGTCATTCCCGAGTCCCAAGTGGGAGCAGGCTTCTGCCCGTCCCCAGGGTGGCTTCCTAGTGTGCTAAGTAGACAGTTGCTGACTAAATATTCTTTCACCCACTGTCCTAACAGCCCTGAGAGATAACAACCCACTCCCTATTCTAACTGACCTTTCAGATATTTAACTGCTGTAATTGACCTGTTTAACTGTTCTAACTGTTGATCTGGACGCTCAAACTGTCCTGATTGTCTGGCTGTTCTGATGGTTGATCTCACTGCTCAAACTGTCCTGATTGTCTGACTGTTCTGTCTGACTAAGTGATCTGACAGTCTCCTAGCTATGACTTACCTGAATGACTTCTCGATGACCCACTTGTCTAATTATTCCAAGCGTCCTGAGAGCTGGACTGCCTATTTTCACTGTGCAGACTACATTTCCCACTGTTCTTATTGCCCTGATTAATTGACTCCCTGTTCTAACTAACCTGACCCACTGTGCTAGCTGACGTGCACTATGTCCCAGGCAAAGTGACTGACTCGTTATTTTAACTGAGAGGACAGTCCCTGTTCTGACTGACCTCAGTCCTATCTATGCTGAGCTGCCTGACATCAGACCCAAGCACTATTCTAACTGGGCCAGCTGATGGTTCTGACTGCTGGCAAACACCTGGTCCAGACTGAACAGAGTGAAGTGTTAGTCTGCTCACTCACTCATTCACTCACTTTGGGTTTGCCTCTCTTGGGCCTACGAGGAGGTTTTGCTGTCATTGTATGAGGCAGGACATAGCAGGGAGGCTGAATAGGAGCAAATCTGCTGTTCTGTTAAAAGAAAAAAAGAAAAAGCAGCATTTGGGTTAATTAGCAGGTTTAGCAGGCCAGGAAGAGAACAGGAGAAAGGGAAGGTAGAGAGAAAGCTGGAGGTGGGGCAGGGAGCAGGGTAGAGCTGAGGGAAACGAAGAGAGAAGGGACCTCCCTGGGAAAATGAAGCTTGTGCAAGCACAGAGAGGAAGCAGGCAAAGAGAGGAGAGCAGGCAGGTCTGAGTGAGTAACAGCCGGGTTAGTTCAAGCAGAGCCTCCCTCTCTTTAATGGGGTCTTCCCTATAGCTGGGATGCCAAGCCTAGCCTATGAGCTGCATCACAAGGCTCTTGTAACAGTACCTGAAAATACCCACTCTCCCCATTGCCCAAGCCCAAGAATTAACTAACAACCCTCACTCTTGAAACCATCTTTCTGGTCTATTTTTTTTTTTATCCATTCAGTCCCCATCTTGTCTGATGAAGACAGAGAGGATGCCTTCCTGGCCCACCTGGTTATTGCTGAGAATCTTCTCCTGAAGTTTGTGACAAGAGATGACTGGATGAAACATTATATACTTTCTGGCCTCAACTGTTAAGAATCTGGAATGGGTGAAGGAGAATAGGGGAATCTCCTTGCTTGAGGGTGTCAAGATACTATTATGATTCCCCCTGTTTTCCAGAGCTCAGGTTGAGCAAGCAGGCTGTGCCCTGAGCTTGGCATAACAACAATCCTTTGCACTCACCCTCTGAATGATCTTGCCCTCTGGCAAAATCACATAATTATCGTATTGCTTTGACCAGCACCAGGAGTTCTCTGAGCTTAGACGGACAAGTTCAGGTCATGGAGCCCTGCTATGAATCAAACTTGTCTCATTGTTGCTGTCACCCCTCATTGTCAGGGCTGCAGGAAACCGCAGGCACAGATCATATAACTTGCTTAAGATTATACATGTAAGATGTGGAACCCTACTTCTGACACCAGTTAACATCAGCTGGGCTAAACAAGCCTCTCACCTGTAGATCACCAGAGCTGAAGAGAGCAGGCAACAGATAGGAAACAGGCTGAGGATTGACCATGGCCCTCCCTGCTCACCAGCCTTCAGTAACTTCCTATAATAGGACCGTACATCTACAGTCGAAAGGGAATTCAGAGGTCAAATACTCCTCAGAGGTCAACTACCCAACTGTCTCATTTTACAGCTAAGGAAGCTCAGACCCATCCAGGTTAAGTGACCCAAAGTCACACTAGTAATAAAAGACAGAGCTAGGATTTGAACTCAGGTCAAATTGAGCTCTAAGGTCAGTGTTGCCACATCAGCACTCTTGATTATATAATGCTGCCTCGAGGACCTCCTAACACCACTAGAATAAGACACAAATTCCTCAAGCTGGCACTAAAAGACCTCCCCAGCCTTCCAACCTTATTTCTTATCAATATCCTTCCAAACTGGCCTACTTGCTGCTCCCCAAACTCAGCATTGAATTTCCCACCTCCAGGTTTTTTCCCACCTCCAACTCCTCACTTTTGCCTCTTAGAATCCTTAGCTTCCCTCACATCTCAATTCAGACATAACTTCCTGTGGAGAGCCTTCCCTGCTTGTACCCAGTCATTGCTTTCTCTCTCTCTCTCTCTCTCTCTCTCTCTCTCTCTCTCTCTCTCTCTCTCTCTCTCTCTCTCTCTCTCTTTCTGACTCTCTCTCTTTCTGTCTCTCTCTCTCTCTCTTTCTGTCTCTCTCTCTCTCTCTTTCTCTCTTTCTCTCTCTGTCATCTTAAATCATTTGTATTTATTTCTCTGTATTCTACAGTAGAATATAAGTTTCTGGAGGTCAGGAATTACTCTGACATTTGGCTTTGCATAAGAAGTGCTTAATAAATGCTTGGTGAATGAATTGAATCAGTAATAAACTAGATTAGGTGAGTAAAGGATAGACTTCACCATGACCTGCAGCTCCATTAATGATTTCCTACATTTGGGCAGGAATGTTTATGAAAGAGGAAGGAAACAGAAGGAAGGGAAAAGGCAGGTGTAGGGAGAAGGGATGGATGAACAGGGTAAAAATGTGGACAGAAAAGAGGAGAGGTAAAGACAGGGGGAGACAGAGTTGGGAAAAATGTCAACCAAGGCCATAAATATTAAAAGAGAGGAAAGAAATGGGGGCAAACCAAGTTCAAAGCATTTAGAACTATGAGTAACCTTAAAAAGTCATCTTACTCAAGCCCCTCATTTTACATCAAGAGAGGTGACAAGGACCTGAAATAGAGTCCTCAGACATTCAGTGGCGAGGAAGAGACTATAAGGTCAGAGGCATGACATGACTTGCCTCAGAGTAGCAGAGTCAGGATTTGAATTCAGGT
Organism: Phascolarctos cinereus; assembly: GCF_003287225.1. NCBI lineage: Eukaryota > Metazoa > Chordata > Mammalia > Diprotodontia > Phascolarctidae > Phascolarctos > Phascolarctos cinereus. The sequence goes on from NW_027555958.1 coordinate 35,329,504, forward strand.
TCTTTCACTGTATCACTTTGCCTCCCAATCAGACAGTGAAGGACGAGCGGAAATAATAGAATGGAGTTAGAGAGACAAAGATGTGCAGGGGAGAGTGGGGGGCGGGGTGGGTAGGGCCTAGCAAAGGGGCGGAAATACAGTTCAGCTCAGTCTGGTTCAATTCAATTCAACAAATTTTGATGAAATGTCTACTACGCGTCGGGCACTGTGCAAGGTGCCAGATATGGAGGAGGAGAAACGACAAAGCCGTCTGGGAAGTAGAGAAGACACACTCCTGGGGGAGAGTAACAGGAGCTTTGCGCTTCCAAATTCAGGAGAGGGAGCAAGTGAAGTGGGAGCGAGAGGGTTCAGGGAGGAGGAGAAGGGGCTTCCTCCTGTCCAGTCTGTAGCCCTGAATATGTCTGCTGGTAGTGGTAGCTGCTGCTCAGTGGGATCTCCGCATCTCCTTTGGGATAGGAGATAGGACAGTGGAGGAAGCCTGTGCCATCCATTCTGACCTGGAAGTTGATGTAGGACACCTGCACTATGCCCTCGATCGAGATGGTGTCCACTTGATGTAAAGGGAGCCGGTGCTGGTACTGGATGAAGTAACTACCATTCACCATCACCTGCCAACAGGAAGAAGGTGCATGAGAGGATCTTCACCCACCTGCCATCACGACCATCAGGTCTCCAGTCACTGAGAATGGTTGACATCGAGCTCCCATCCAGAACCCATGGTTCTGACCTCTGACACCAATAAAATAAATCAAATCTTTCCTAGGCATGATGGTCCTTTAAATATCTGCAGGCATCAATCCTATCTGTCCTGAGCCCTCCCTTCTAAGGCTAAACACTCCATTCCCAATTGCTTCATCTGCTTTTGTCATGGACCCAAGGTGCTTCAGCATCCTTATTGGCCTCCTATGGACACATTCCAGTTTATCAGGGCCCTTTTTGAACAGTGATGCCTGAGGCCACACACAATATTTTAGATAAAGTCAGAGCAGAGCAGACTATAGCAATGAGACTATTGCCTGCCTCTCAGTGCAGCCCAAGGTTACATTTAGCTACTTTTGTGACTGTGTTATACTGTTGATTCACATTGAGCATGTGGGCCACTAAAACCCTATGATCTTTTTCAACCAAACTGCTGTCGCCAAACCATGCTTCCTCCATATTGTACAACTGAAGTTGGCTTTTTTGAAGCCATGCCCTCTGACTCATAACCCACTGTGCTCTTTCAAAGGAAGGCGACTTAGCAGGGTTGATGCTATCCTTACCTTGAAGTCTGTATACTGGACCTGAAAGCGAATTTCAAAAGGTGCCCCCCTCTGGAAAGGCACCTCCTTCTTCCTCTCCTCCTGCCCCCAGGAACCATTCTGCTTTGTGTTGCACACTACATAACCGCCATTTTCAAACCGAGGGTTGAAATGAAAGGCGATGTTGTTTCCATCGAACCCACGCTGAAAATTCACAGAAAACCTAGTCCAGGGGCAAAATAATAATAATAATAATAATAATAATAATAATAATAATAATAATAAAAGGGCAGTTAGTGGATGCAGTGTGCTGCTGGTGATCGGTAAGATGACAGCCCAGAAGCTGCTCCTTAGCTTTAGAATTGTCCTTTTCTTGGTCATTCTTCTTTTTTCTCTTTCCTTCTTCCTTCTAGTCTTAGTGGCACTTTCCCCCTTGGCACTCTCTTTTAAATACCTGCAGGTAGAGATCTTAGTTGTCTCTAAGTGCATAATCCTGTGACTCCTCAGATGGTAAATGAGAGGCATGGCCACTTATTCTTAGCCCCCTCCTGCTCATCACTCAAGCCCCACCTCCTCCATGCAGCCCCCTTCTGTCTGCCCAGTCCACAGGGAAGTTCTGTGTACTAGATGAAGGAGGCTGGGAGGGGAGTGTGATGCACAATTTAGACCTCATACAGCCCCTGCCCTCATGGCGTGTCTCCTCCAGCAGCAGGTGAAAGCAGAAGAACCGAGATTTGCACCCGGGTTCCCTGACTGGGATTCAGTCCTCTCTAACTTAGACATCCTCTGGTACTGGAGTTCTTAAGTTTTTATGTATCCTGCATTCTTCTGGCATTCTAGTGACGCCCATGGACCTCTTTCTCAGAATCACGTTTTTAAATGCGTTTCATTGCAATGAAATGAAGATCTCTTTTTTGCCATCCGGTTTCACAGACTCCCTGAAATCCAGATTAAGAAGCCCTGATCCTGTCCAAATCCCTCATTTTCCAGAGGAGACAACTGAGGACCAGTGAATAGAAATGACTTTCTTGGGGTCACACAGGTAGCGATGGAAAAGCTAAGATTTGAACCCAAGTCTTCTGATTCCAAACCTGGCACCTTTTGCTCTGTATCCACACTATCACCTTCAAAGTCCTTTTATTAAGGGGATCTGTTCTGTGAAGTTTGGATTCAAAGAGCCGCACATGAGGACCTAGAGGGCCACATGTGGCCTCGAGGCTGCAGGTTCCCCACCCCTGCTCTAATTCCACGTGGGAACTTTGTCAGGTTCAGTAAATATTGCTTGATTGATTTAATGATGTTTTATTTCTCCTGGCAATGTTCTGAATTCATATTCCTAGTTTAGCTCAGGCCAGTAACAGCCAAGTAGGTTAGGGTAGCCCTCAAGTTCAATTTATTAATATTCATTAAGCTAGATTCAGGAGAAGCTACAAAATTTAGATCACATGTGGTACCCGCTTTCCTTGATTTTTACAGACTAGTAGACAAGTAATGAGGCTAAGGGGTAGCAGTGCATGGAGTCCTGGAGTTGGGAAGACTCATCTCCCTGAGTTCATATCTGGCCTCAGACACCTAATAGCCATGTAACCCTGGGCAAGTCACTTAACCCTGTTGCCTCAGTTTCCTCATCTGTCAGATGACCTGGAGAAGGAAATGGCAAACCACTCCAAGTATCTTTGCCAAGAAAACCCCAAGTGGGGTCACAGAGAGTCAGACACAGCTAAAAAACAAAACAAAACAAAAACCTGACTAAATAAGTTTGCTAAAGTACTGACTTCCATTCCTATGTGGTCAAGGGCCAAAATTTGACAAAATGAAATGCCATTCCCTGCTATTTCCTGTTTCTGAGCATTCACTCTAAGATTGGCCACTGTGCCCAGAATGAGTGCTTGCCTTTTCATCTCTGCTTTTCAGATTTCTTGTCTTTTTACCTCAAGGTTCAGCAGAAGGATCTCTTCCGTCAGTTCATGACCCCCTCCTCCACACCTCCTCTTCCAGTATTAGCTTTTTTCCTGGATTTTTCCTCTGCCTTCATTGCACCCTGTGTTGTATTTAACCAGCTATGTGTGCATGTAATTCCTGTACCCCTCACCCCTTATAATGTAAACTCCCTAAGGGGGGAGGCTTAATTGGGGGGGGAAATCTTGCTATCCCTAGTTCTTAGAATGGTGCCTTGTGCATAGCAGGCACTTCAGACAAGTTGATTAAGTTGAGTTGAAAAACTGTTACCTGGCTAGATTCCACACCCTTAATGCTGACCAGTCACCTCTCAGATGAGGTCAGGTTCAGAGGCTGGGCCAAGAGAAGGTTTGAGACGCATTCATCTATTTAGATAAAGGCTGTAAACCTATGTCTTGCAGAGGGCCAGCCAGGGTATCATTGTCATATGATTTTTGTCATTGTCATATGGCTCTCTGATCCGTGGGCTTGTTCAGCCTCTGAAGTCAGATGGAATAACTTGAGACATCAGGGCAATTTCCAGGGACAATTCTGAAACTGGCCACTCATGCCTCCACCTGCTGGTGAATGCCCTGGTCTACTCAGAGACAGGGCATGTAGGAGGAAAACAAAAGAAACAAGTACCTAGTCCCACCGGTCTGAAGGACCAACCCGTTGACAATGACCTCATGTCCATCCTGGAGTCCACCATAGATAGGCCCAGAGAACGGAATGACCTGCAAAGAGGAGGAAGGATATAGTTGTCAGTTCTGGGTCTCCAAGCAAAAACTCCAGGAAGGTCCTGTCCTCCAAGGTCTGGGCTTAGAGTCAAAGATGAGGCAGATCACGGCTGCGCCCTGACAACATAGCTTCCCAGGATTTTCACGCTTTCTACCACCAACAAATGGAAGGGCAGGGAGGGGGTGTTTCTCCCTCCCATCCTCCAGACCATGGCTATCTCCTCTGAATTTTTTTCTACAACCATTTAAAGATTATTTTTCTTTTTTATTGTGAACTTAGCAATCAATAGCAAATGTGCATTTTGCCAACGACAAAAAGAAAATTGAATATGAAACCATGAATTTCTCTTACTTGCAATTTATTTTTCAAAAAGTCTATATTCAACGTACACGGTAGGAACAAAATTGTCCTATTTGTGTCCCTTTTACAACTTCCCGCTTTTCTTCTGCCTTGTCAATTTTATTTTTTATTCTTCCTATTTTATTGTTTTTATGCCCTTAATAAACATCATCAAATAAGAATATCTCAATATACAAAGAAGAGCATAACGGGGGGATTATACAAGAAGCTATTCTAATGGGAGGGGCTCATGTAGACCATCCTAGAAAACTGGTGAGGTCCACACGTGCATCAGATGCCCATCACACTGTGAACATCTATTATAAGCCCCCCCTTTTTTTAAAGGGGTATATTAAATTTCACATGGTAGTTCCAACACATCCTGCTTCTCTGTGTCCCCTTTCTGAACTTCTGCTGTCTTCTGTGCATTCTTAAATGTTTAAATATTCTATTACCTTTCTTCTTATTGTTTTTTGCCATACTATCACTACATCCCCCAGCAATCCCCCTCCAAAAAAATGAAAGTCCTCAGTTCTTGTCCCATGACTTTTAACTGGCAACCCTGTCCTGCCCAATCTTTTTTTCCATCGCATCTTTGGTGAACAAATATTTACAGCTGTTTTTAGACCAGCATTCTTAAAATGTGGTTTGGGGACCCCTAGGAGTCTCTTTCAGGGAGTACATGAGGACAAAATTATTTTTACCATAATACCAAGATGTTTTAATTTCTATAATGATAATTTCTAATAATTTCTCATTTCTAATAATCAGTGTTGATAGGCATAACCCACATGAACTAAAGCTCTTCAGGGATTCCTCAATAATTTTTAAGAGTATAAAGAGATGGGGCAGCTGGGTGGTGCAGTGGATAGAGCTCATATCTGGCCTCAGACACATGACACTTACTAGCTGTGGGACCCTGGGCAAGTCACTTAAGCCCAATTGCTTCACCGGAAAAAAAAAAGAGTATAAAGGGATCCTAAGACCAAAAAGTCTGAGAACTGCTCTTCCAGAATAAGCATTGCTTTGCTAGAGTGGTAGGAAATTTACTCAAATCACAGACCTCTTCTTAAGATTCTTACTAAACACAGATTTCCAGCTGGTTTCCAACATGACCAAAACAGATTCCACCTGATGTCCAGACCCCTGTTCATGCCCTTAGCTGTGTTCTGTATGCTCCACCTGAGTGGCTCCCTTGTGCCCCTGAGTTCCAAATCTCAAGCAGTCATGGAGCCCAAGGCTTTGGAAGTTGAGTGATGAGGCTGCCTCCTCATACACTAAGTAATGGAGTCAAAGCTGAATCAGACTTCTTAGACCCCTACCCTTTTCCCCTCTCCCTGAAGCCAATGGAATGTGAGGTAACAAGGGTAGAACAAGGCAGGGAGTGCTGTGGAGATCAAGCTAGAATTGAAATGAGGAAGAGCTGGATTCAGATGCTGTATCTGATGCTGACTAGCTGTGTGACCCAGACAGGTTGCTTCACCTGCAGGTGCCTCTGTTTCTTTCTCTGGAAATGGAAAAGGTTGGACTTGAGACCCCTGAGCCTGTCCAATAGGGTTCTGTAATGTATAATACTCCACCACACAACTTTGTTGTGAGGACAGGGACATGAGAAGGGTCTTTGGGACATCTCCATGACTTAGTAGATTTGGAGACTTGGAGCTAGAAAGGAAAGCTGGCAAAGCCATCTGGTCCAACCACCCTCCTTTTCCAGGGGAGAAAACTCACGCCCAGCCAGGTTGTGACTTATTCAGGGTCACATTGTTAGTAAGCTGTGAAATGGAGCTTAAGATTTCTCCCTTCCTCCAAACCCAGCACCCTCCATAATACCAAACAGCCTCTACTATGGAAGTGGTATCATGGGAGCAAGAGAGCTAGACCTGGCTTCCAATCCCACCTTGCCACTTATTCCCTGAGAAAGCTTGAGGAATGCACTTAATTTCTCACAAAGGGAGGAGGGGGAGACAGAAAGTTCTCTTGTTCTGCTGGCAGCTTTCAGTTTCGGAGAGCTCGGACAGTGGCAGCCACAATCTTGGGGGTGGGGTCAGAGCACGGTCCACATAAAGAAGATTCAGACCCAATATGCAAATCCTTCCTGGCCCAGTGACTGCTTTTCAGGCCTTAGACCACCACTGGGTGCTGCCAATATCGCTTCTTATTTTTTCTTCCCTTACCTCTTAAATGTGAGAGGCTCTCACCAAATGGCCTGCTGACACCCCAAATGTAACTGGAAGGGCAGAAAAGCAGTGTGTGTTTAGCATGCAAAGCTAGGGCGGCATCTAGGATATGTGAAAGCATCAACCTTTCTTGGCAGTTTCCCTACGTCCAGGCCTGTGGGACTAGATTCTCTCACTTGAATTTGAGTTAGCATTTCCTGGAAGGAAATAGAGAATTTCTTTAACTGAGAATTAGTATAGTACAAAGCAAGGCTGAAACCAGGGCATGAGACAGGCATGAGACTGACCTACCCCAGACGGGAGGAGCTGAGATCCAGAGAATCACAGCTCTTAGCGCTGGAAGGGCCTTAATTTTGCATCTAGTCTGATCCCTGAATAGATGAGGAAACTGAGGCCTGGAGAGATTTAATAACTTGAAGACTGTGGGACTGGGAGAAAGGGGTAGAAAAGGGAAGAGGAAAGACAAATACATTATTAAACACAAGGAACTCGTGTTTATATTATTTATATGATAATAGAATTGTATATCATATAATATTGTGTTTTATATATATATATATATATATTATATTAAATTTATATTACTTATACAAATATTCTCCCAGTTGACCCTCACAGCAATCCAGGTAGGTAGGTGCTATTATTATTCATTCCCATTTCATTGTTGAGGAAAGTGAGGCTTAGAGAGGTTAAGTGACTGGTCCAGAGTCATACAGCTAGTAAGTATCTGAGGCAGAATCTGAACTCAGTTCTCCCTGAGTTGAGGCCCAGCACTCTCTTCATTGTACTAACTGCCTGCCTGACTCACCAAGTTTCCTGTCTAGCCAGTTTTCTGAGAGTATAGTTTCTAAGTCCTCTGGTGACAGATGTACATTGCCTCAAAGGTAAGAATTTTGGAGTGGATCGAGAAAGAACACTAGTGGAGCAGCTAGGTAGCACAGTGGATAGAGCACCAGCCCTGGAGTCAGGAGGACCTGAGTTCAAATTCAGCCTCAGACACATAACACTTACTAGCGACCCTGGGCAAGTCACCTAACCCCATTGCCTAGCCCTCTCCCCCAAGCCCCCCCCCCACTTTTGTAGTCAGAGGACCTGGGTTGAAATCTTGCTTTTGTCACTTACTACCTATGTGACTTGGAGTACATTCCATAACCTTTCTGGCACTCAGTTTCTATATCTGGAAAATGAAAGGATTGGATTAGGCAGCTTCTAAGGATCCTTCCAGTCCTAAATCTATGATCTCCCGCCTTTTTCCTCTCTCCTCTCCACACTCTCAGCTACATGTGGATGTGGCCTTGGGCTACCCTGTTAGCTCCTCTGGGCCTTGTTTTCCTCATTTGTAAAAATGAGAGAACTTAGCCTAGATCATAGATCTAGAACTAGGAGACACCTTAGAGTTTATCTAATCAAACCGTTCTCAAAACATGGTGTGAGAACCCTTGGGTGGGGAAAAGGGGAAGGGGTTCCTAAGATCCTTCAGGGGGGTCTGTGAGATCAAAATTATTTTCATAATAATATGAAGATGTTATCACCCTATTAAAATGTTCCTCCTTTTTCTAACTTTGTATCTGTGTGAGGCTGGATTTTCTTTGTATACTTCAACCAAAACAATACATCATAACAGATTGAATGTAGAAGCAAATATAAGAATCCAACTGGCTTCTATTAAGCCAGACATTAAAGAGACTTTCAAAAATATGTAAAAACAGTTTCACTTTTCATTTTTCTTGTTTTGGAAAAGATAGCTATTTTTCATTAAAAATATGTTAGTAGGTAATGGGTTTTTATTGCCTTTTAAAAGGAATTACTAAATTAATGCATTAATTTGAATTAGTGATCTTAAATTAAATATTTTAAAATTTGATCCGTTTTAATTTCTAATACAGTAACTATTGAGATCAGTAACCCACATAAATGGAAGCTCTTTGGGATCCTCAATAATTTTTAGAGTGTAAAAAAGAGTTTGCAAACCATTGGTCTCGTCCAACCCCACTGCTATACAGATCACCTCTAAGGTCCTTTAGGGCTCTAAATTGTAAGGCCTAATTTATGATTCTTGTAGGTTTCATGGGGAGATAGTGTCATCCACATCAGAGACTCCCTTGTGGAAAAGCAGAAGGAAAGGAACCGGAAGAGGGTCCTGGGCTAGAAGAGGGAAGCTGAGGTACATAACTGGATCCTTCATACACTCCCAATCACTTCCCCGGATTTCTCATCTACCAGGCTGAAGCACATTTAGTCATTACCATGTGTCTCACGGCCTGACTGCTATCAAGGACAGATCTCTGGGTCGAATGGACCATTGGATTGGATCATCTAAAGCTTCCAACCTTTTGACATTCTCTGTGGAGTAGCGTTGCTGCTCCCCTTCACCCCCTGTCCTCTCTAAAATAAACCATCCTCCCCTGACTATTTCCCCTGGTACCCCCAGATGCATGTCCCCAGAACAGGCTCCTTATACATGCATGGAAGTAGCTTGCTTCACTCCATCACAGCCCACTACCTCTATATGGTACCCACCACAGGTTTACTCACCGGATTCTGGTAGGGAGGCTGACTACCACCGAAAGACATGCTACTGCCGCCGCCACCGCTGCTACTGCTGCTGTTGCTGCTGCCACTGCTGCTACTGCTGCTGCTTTCACGAAACCAAAAGCTGGAAACGGGGAGGATTTTCTAGAGAAATAGAAACTGAAGCAAAACTAAGCTGGCAGCAGCTCAAGGGGAGGGAGCTGTTAAGAAGAAGGAAGAGATTGGGGAGAGTTAGATAAGAATGGGTGGAGCACTGTGCTGTTCATTCTACCCTCGAATACATCAATATAACATGTACTCAAGTCCATCAATACAAAGTCATTTCCAGAGGGAGAGACCGCCAGCCTCAAGGGGCCATCTGAGCTGTGCTTGAAGGAAGCTACTCATAGATGGAGACTCGGAAGGAACCTTCTTTTAAGTGTGCTAGTCAGACTCCCTCATTTGACAGTAAGAGAAACTGAGGCCCAGAGAGAATCAGTGGCAGAGCTTGGATTCACATCCAAGCCCCCTTATTCCAAATCCAGCAACTCTTCCCATTGGGCTAAGCAGAGCTCCTAGGACATGTAGGATCCCTATTACTCTTAGGCATCTAATGTAAATTGTCTCCTGGTTAGATGTGACTGGATGAAACCAGCTGATTTGTAAGTTCCTTGAGGGCAGGGGCTTCATGTTAGAGGATTCTAGATCTAGAAGGGACCTCAGAGGGTGTCCAGTAACATCTTCATTTTATAGATGAGGAAACTGAGGCCCAGGGAAATTTAACCACTTGCCCAATGCCATACCAACTGAAAATATCATACCTTCTTATGTACCCTTATGTCACCTGCAAAGGCTAGGGAGCACAATCAGTGTTAGAAGTGCAGAGCCTTAACTAGCAGTTTTGGGGATGGGGCAAGCAGCACCCAAATATGCCCTCAAATCAATTTTTAGGACAGATTCAGTTGAGGAAGTGGGTACTAAAGGGAAGGCTTTCGGACAATGGGATCTGTGGGAACGGTAGCACTAGGTGACTGTTCTGTGGTGGGGAGACAGAGACCCTAGAATGTCAGTCTTCAAGGGCAAAGACCCCAGAGCTTAATGAGACTGCTAATTTATTGAGGCTGCTAACTGGGAATCTGATATTTGGTTGAGGTGGGGATAGGTGTGGTGCAAGCTGGTCACCTGGCACCTTTCCTCTAATTGAGGCAGAGGTTAGCTAGGTGCTATTCCCATTGTTTCTGTGTTGCTACACATAGACTCAATCCCCTCTAAATTTTGCCCTGGGGCATAAAACGCTGGCTTCCATAGGGGGTGGCAGGGGAAAGGACGTAGGTGTCAATGTAGGAGAGCAATGAAGAAGCATGTGAAACTTGTACCAGGCAGACAGGGGAGCAGGTAGATGGAAAGCAGTGGGGGGGGGGCACAGCGGCAGGGAGAAGGGAGTAGTGTTTGTGTCAACATTGCTCATTTCACTGGTCACTGAACAGGCAGGTTTGTGTTACTGAGCGTATGCTATGTGCTCAGCCCTGTTCTAAATGGAGATACAGAAGAAATACAAATTATGCTCATTGCCCTCAAGGAATCTGCAATTTAGATGGGGAGGGAAAACTAATGCATACACACATAAAAGAATTTGGATATGAGGAAGTGTTTTTTGTACATACACATACACACACACACACACACACACACAATGAAAGCACAAGAGAGTTCAATAGGAGAGAGATGAGTTGGAAGAGTCCAGATTTAGGCCTGGAAGGCACATCAAGTCTAACCCCTTCTTTTTACAGGTAAAGAAGCTGAGGCTCAGAGAGGTTTGCTCAAGATCACCCAGGTAATAGAGGCAGGATCCTCTGACCCAGAGCCTCTGACTCCAGAACCAGTACTCTGCCCACTGTGCCTACAACGAACTCCTGGAAGGCTTCATGGAAGAGATGGGACTTGACATATTCAAATGTCAGTCCATCTGTGGAGTCATACAACCATTCTGGAAAGCAGAAAACTGAAAACAGTCATGAATAGTCACACGTGACTGAAACAATTGAACAACAAAAAAGCCCTCATAGAGGAAATCCCTAGCAGCTGGCACCAGAGAAAGCCTTGGGCAAAAGGCGGGACCTGAGCCTTCTTGAAGGAAGTTGGGGAAAGGAACTAGAGGGACAACATTCCAGGCACAGAATTAGGAGGGTCATATGTGTGGGATAGGAAGGGGGGAGAGAGAGAGAGAAAGGGCTTTGGGGGCATATTCTAGCAAAGAGCAAACAAAACTGCCTCCTATGTCTATCCAGAACACCTCCTATGAGAAACTTAAACAAAGGGAACATTTTTAAAAACGCTTCCCATCCAGGTGAGGAAATTCCCTCTACCAAGGCAGGTTGACACATTTTCTGCAATTTATAATCCTAGAGAGATTGCTGAGGATATTGAAAGTTTAAGTGACCTATCCAGAGTCACAAAGTCAGGTTGTATGAGCCCTGAAGGGACAGCTAAGTGGCACAATGGATATAGGGCTCCAGGCTTGGAGGCAGGAAGACCTGAGTTCAAATCTGGCCTCAGACACTTATGACCCTGGGCAAATCACTTAACCCTGTTTGTCTCAGTTTCCTTATCTGCAACGTGAGCTAAAGAAGGAAATGGCAAAAAACAAACAAACAAAAAAATGAAATGAAACAAAAAAAAAATCCTTTCTAGTATTTTTGCCAAAAAAACCTCCAAATACGGTCATGAAGAGCCAGACATAACTGAACAATAACAAATCAGTCTTGAACCCAGGTAGTCTTGGTTTACTAGCTGTATGACCCTGGGCAAGTCATTTAAGCCTGTTTGCCTCAATTTCCTTATCTGTAAAATGAGTTGGAAAAAGAAATGGCAAACCATTCTAGTAACTTTGCCAAGAAAATCCCATCATCTACAGAGAAATAAATGTTTAATTTACTTGGGGACAGTGGAAAGACCATTAAGGTCCTGGGACATGGAGAAGGGCTCCATATAGGAAGTATTAACTCAGTTGTTTCCTTCTCTTTCTTGCCAAACACCACGAGTTTCTCCCTACAGTGTTATGCAATCTAGCTTCCAACAAGCAACAAAGGATAGAAACTCTGCCTTCTCCCCATTTCAGTGTCTAGGCTGGCACACTGGGTCACTTCCCCAGCCCTTCCTCACCCCTCAGGGCCCGTACTGCCTAGGTGGTACTTAGCCTGACCCTGTTTTCAAGGTACAAGTCCATGATAAGAAGCAAGGTCATGAGACATCATTTCTACAAGAGCTGCTGAGGCGATGCGGTGGCCTCACCTGTGGTCTTGGCCTCACTGAGCTAAGAGTATCTGGGCGGAAGTGTCAAGGGGATTAGGTCAGAAGCAGGAAACCCATTTCCTTTGGTAGATGCAGATACAAGGTTAAAACTAGTTACAGGCTTTCACTAAGTTTCTAACTCGCTCTGAACTCCTTGACTATTCTTACTTCAGATTTCTAACCCTTTATAATCGATACTGAATCTGTAACAGAGAAGTAGGTGAGACTCTCCAGCCAAAGGAAAGGTGACCATCTATCATGTTTTGCATATATCCTCTATGAAACTGGCCCCTCCCTTGCCCTTCTCCCTCCCCTACCTGTGTACCAATGATTTCCTTCTTCTTGGTAGCCATTGCGGGGGTAGCTCTCTCTTTCAGTGAGAAATTTGAACTGTGGGGAGAATATGGCAATTTTTATCAGATATCTTCTCTGTACAAAAAACTGTGATACCACTCTGGGAATGCTGTTGTTCAGTTGTTTCCAAATCTTTGCGATCCCATAAGCCATACTGTCCATGGCATTTTCTTGGCAAAGATACTGGAGTGCTATGCCATTTCCTTCTCCAGTGAGTTAAGGTAAATAGAGTTCAAGTGATTTGCCCAGGGTCACACAGCTAGTAAAATGTCTGAGGCTAGATTTGCACCCAGGTCTTCCTGACTCTAAGCCTAGCAAGCTATCCAATGAGCCACCTAGCTGTCTGTGGTTGAGGGCAAGAAAAGGGGGCAGGGGGAAGGGGGATTGCTACAAGTGTGGAATGCTGCATGTACTTTCAAATGAGGGCATGATATTGATGCTGTTCTGTTGTTCAGTTTTACCTTTTCCTTCTCCAGATTTTACATTTTACAGATAAGGAAATGAGGCAAAGAGGGGTTAAGTGACTTGCCCAGGGTCACACAACTAGTAAGTATCTGAGGCTGGATTTGAACTCAGAACTTCTTCCTGATTCCAGGATGGGGTGCCCTATCTACTGTACCACCTAGCTGCCCCCTCTGGGAATACAAGGGCAAAAAATGAAAACCAGACTCTGCCCTCAGTGTAATAGATTTCCTTTGCAATCCTATGCATTTTATTTTGCGCATTTAAAACCATTATCCTGAGAAGGGGTTCATAGCCCAAAGGGTCTATAATACAAAGTAAAGAGCCCCTACTTTTAAAATTACCCCCTCTTTATTTGCATAAAATTATAGACATGTATTATCATTCACTTGATGCTATGAAACATAAGCGCATCTCTGTTTAAAACTGAAAGAAACCAATTAAACAAATGACTTTGAATTGAAGTGAGATGATATCTATTCTTATGGCTCAAATGTGACATTGACATCTGTCATTTCAATCTTTTAAATCTATTCCACTCCTCAAGCCAATTTCAACTTTGATTCACTTACTTCACGCCTGCTCAGCCTAAGGCATTGTGCTAAGTGCCAGAAATATCAAGGTAAATGGGACCCAGTCCTTGTCTTCAAGATACTTATTTTTATTAAAGCTAATATATAGTTAGCACTCGGAGCTCCTTTTTTTCTTTTTTCTTTCTTTTTTTTTTAGTAGGTGTGCTGCCAAAGCAAGCATCCCTTAGAAAAAAGAAAACCTCAAGGACATAGAACTGGTTGTGATCAGATTACATATTAAATTTGCATTGTGTGTACTATAAGTGGAGGGAAAGCTAATTCCTCATCATAGCTCTAATTTCCAGCCCATCTCCCTCTCAGCTTAGGAGTTTCCCCATGGGTGAGGTCAGGACGTCTCTTGTGATTTCCGAAGTCTTTCCTTGGGATCGATGTATTTCTCTCTCAATCAACCACTCACAACAGGTCCTCTGTAGTGTGGCATTCAGCAATCTCTCTACCAATTGGGAGTCGCCTGCTTTAGCATAGACAGCCTTACTCAGGCTTGGCTGAAAGCCAGGTTCCACAAGGTCATCTTTGATATTCCTAAAGAAATCTGTGGAAGCTTCAGGACTCTTGTCCTTGGCAATTTTTTTTATTTTTTTGAAGCTTGGCCTAAGCCTAGACAATGTCAGTTACTGCACTGTCAGTACAAAGTGGGGGTCCTGGGGGGCAGACACACCTCCAAACCTACTTAGACACAAGCAGCCCATGCCAGGCTGTAGAGCCTGACTGTGACCTCTACTCCCTGTGTGATCTGGGGACAGTCACCTGGGCCTCTGTTTTGTCATTTGTAAAGCAAGGACATGAGGCCCCATGAGCACAGGAGGCTGTGGCCTGAGGATAACCCAAAGGGCCTCCCTTTCTGAGGCTCAGAATTGTCCTCTTAGTGACTTACTCCCTTTTGGTGACTATTTCCCTCTCCACATTACTTCCTGTCAATAGCCTAGAAGGTTACATTTACAGAAGCTAATTTGTGCCCACTGTCTTTTTTTTTGAGGTTTACAACAACCCTGTTGGGCATTGGTACAAATATCACTACCTTTATACTTCAAAGGACCTTCAATTTCAATTGTGATTGTATTTCTAACTTCTTATTTAATATAAGCTTCCAAAAGCAGCAGAGGAAGAAGTCTAGTAGACCTAAGGGACCATTACATTGCCCCTAGGCTTTTAAATCAAGCTAATTACTATAATAGAGGATGATTTTTTTTTCACTCATGTCCAACTCTTTGTGACCCCATTTGGGGTTTTCTCGGCAAAAATCCTGGAGTGCTTTGCCATTTCCTTCTCCAGCTCATTTTACAGACGAGGAAACTGAGGCAAACAGGGTGAAGTGACTTGCCCAGGGTTACAGAGCTAGTAAGTGTCTAAGGCAGGATTTTAACTCATGTCTTCCTGACTCCAGGCCCAGGGCTCTTCCTTTGACTTTGAGGAGGACCAGCGATGTTATGGGCGATGTCGATTCATTCATGGATTGGATTTAAGTGAGGCAGAGCTGCACAAAGTCATCAGCCTCGCTCTCTTTCCCAAAGTCATCAAAGTCCAGTGTCAAGACAAAAGTCCCGATGACTGGCAATGACTTGGGATGCCCTTGGCATTTTCAATGTCTGACCCCGGTCTAAGGGCTCCATGTCACCTACTTCAGCTGCCTCCATGGCCTCTGGAACCAATTATTCTCATCCGCCCATTCTTCCAAGGGAAGTCTTCACACGTTTGGGACACCCCCCATAATTCGCTGCGGGTTTGAGGCCTGTTGGTTACCATCAGCCTGGTTTAGCCAGTCTGCCAAGATGGTCACCTTGGTGTGGATGCTGCACGTGCTCCAGCTTCTTGGAGCCACGGGTGAGAGTTGAGTGAAAGTGGACACCAAAGGTAGACGAGCAGCCCTCACACCAGAGGAGCTGGTCCTCCCTGAATACCCCATAGACCTCATTGACCATGGTAAAGAGGTGCTCAGTATTTACTGGGAATGTTCTGACTCTCAGGCCCAGCTGCAGGAAGGTGGGAAGTGGTGAAGATATCTTCAGGTGCAGTTGCCCAGAGAAGCTTCCATCAGAAGACCGTCCAGCCAGTTTTGCTACCCTTGGAGTAAACGTTCCACATTGATACCCAAGGGATCAAGAGTATTTGTTCCCAGTCTCCTGTCCTCCTCACTCCTGCATCTTTTCTCTTTTAACCTCAATCAATGGAATGTGGGTCAAGGTGCAAAAGTCCAGGGCCTCCCAACATAAATCACAAGTTGCTGGTCCTAGGTTGACATACAAATTCAGCTCTTCCTGTAACTTGGCCTCACTTTCCCATTCAGATCCGAGTTCCTTCACATAAACCTCACCACTTAGAAAGTAAGATCCCATTATCCTGACACCCAAGTGCACAACCTTGATCCTGAAGGGAAAAGACTTTCTCAGAGTTACTCAAAGCCAGCCTCAGAAGCTCCCTCTTAACACGTCTCCCAGCTCAGGAAATTTTCACTAGCTGTCTCCTATCTGAAATCCTCTCCTTCCTCATCTCCAGCCTCCTGGCTTCCTTCAAGTCTAAGGTCAATCCCATCTCCCATAAGAAGCCTTTCCTTATCCCCCTTTAGGTTAATGCCTTTCCTCTATGGATCACCTCCAGTTTATCCTGTATGTATCTTGTTTTCACATGTTCATTTCCAAGTGGTCTCCTCTATTTGACCATGAGCTCCTTGAGGGCAGGGACTGCCTTTTGCCTTTCTTTGTATTCTCAGCAGGTAGCACAGCGCCTGGAATATAATTGGCACTTAATATTTTTCTTCTTTTTTGAAGCAATTGGGGTTAAATGACTTGCCCAGGGTCACATAGCTAGGGTCTGAGGCTGAGTTTGAACTCAGGTCCTCCTGATTTCACGATGCTACCTAGCTGCCCCTTAATAAACGCTTCTTGGCTTGACTTGATTAGACCTATGTCTTCATTCATATATAGGAGACTTCCCAGTAAGGAAATTCCCTCTACCAATGCAGATGGGTCCCTGCTCTGCAATTTAGGGGACTCAAACCCAATACTCATCAGACTGGCAAAGATAATAATTTCCATTGTTTGAGGGGCTGTGAGAAAATAGGCCTGTTAATGAATGTACTATTGGTAGGGCCGTGAAGTGGTCCGGTCATCCTGGAAAGGGCAGTCTGTGGACTGTTTCACTGTTCCACTCACTGCTCCTGTGACTTCCCAGAGTACAACATCCTTACCTTGGAGCAGCTAGGTGGCACAGTGCATAGAGCTCAAGCCCTGGAGTCAGGAGGACCTGAGTTCAAACCCAGCTTCAGACACTTGACACTCACTAGCTGTGTGACCCTGGAAAGTCACTTAACCCCAATTGCCTCACCAAAAACAAACAAACAAATACCCTTACCTGCTCACCGGTGGGCTTGATGGCATTGTGGATAGAGCATTAGACCTGGACTTTAGTCAAGAGGTTCTGAGTTCAAATCTGGCCTCAGAAATGTACCAGCTGTATGACCCTGGGCAAGTCACTTAACCTCTCTGTTGTTGTTTAGCTGTGTCTGACACTTCATGACCCCATCTGGGGTTTTCTTAGCAAAGATACTGGAGTGGTTCGCCGTTTTCATCTCCAGTGGATTAAGGCCAGCTGAGGTTAAATGACTCGCCCAGGGCCACACAATGAGCTATTTGAACTCAAGTCTTTCTGATTCCAGGCCCAGCACGCTAACCACTGAGCCACCGAGCTACCTCACCTCTCTCTGCCCCAGTTCATTGCTGCAGTTCAGTCATTTTTTTCAGTAATATTCAGCTCTTCATGACCCTATTTGGGGTTTTCTTGGCAAAGATACTGGAGCGGTGTGCCATTTCTTCTTCCAACTCATTTTACAGATGAGGAAACTGAGGCAAAGAGGGTTAAATGACTTGCCCAGGGTCATACAGCTAGTAAGTGTCTGAGGCCGGATTTGAACTCAGGAAATGAGTCTTGGTGACTCCAAGCTTGGTACTCTAGACTCTGCTTACTCATCTGTAAAATGGGGAAAATAATACTACCTAGCTCTTGTTTACTATGAGGGGCTGTGAGGGTAAAATGAGATATTTGTAAATCTCATTATAAACCTTAAAATGTTCATTACTTCTTCTTCTACTACTACTACTACTACTACTACTACTTATAATAATTACAATAGTCATGATAATTAGGGTTTCGCCTATTAGAATATAGGCTTTTTGAGGACATGGACTGTCTCACTTTCTGTCCCCAGTGCCTAGAACAGTGCCTAGCCCATAGTAAGCATGTGTTAAATGCATTTTGATCCATCCATTAATTCACGTACACCCACATATAGCAGCACTTCCTGTAGTAGCAGCGAAGAATTACAGTCAAAGTAGATGCCCATTGACTGGGGAACAGTTAAACAACTTGTAGTACATGAATGAAGTAAACTATGACTGTGCCGTAGGACACATTAAACATAAAGAGTTCAGAAATGGACGGGCAAGCTTACATGACCTGAGGCAAGGTTAAGCAAGTGTAAGGGAAGTCTGGCTCATGCAGAAACTCCATCATCTACTGTGGAGAACACCAGGAAGCTGCTCCCAGGAGAACTGTGGGGGCACAGGGGAAGCAGGGAAACAAGAGCATGAAGGACTACTGTGGGAGGGAGGAGGAGACGTGCAGGTTTGTCGCTGTTCAGGCATTTCAGTCAAGTCTCTCTCTGTGATCCCATTTGGGGTTTTTTTGGCAGAGATACTGCAGTGATTTGCCATTTCCTTCTCCAGCTCATTCTACAGATGAGGAAACTGAGGCAAACAGAGTTAAGTGACTTGTTCAGGATCATGCAGCTACTGTCTGAGGCCAGATTTGAACTTGGGTCTTCCTGACTTCAGGCCCGGCACTCTAGTCCCTGTGACCCAGAAAGGACCTTAGAAGTAATCTGATTCAAGCCTAAAATCAATCAAACTTATTTTAAGATAAAAATACAATCATGCATTTACACATGTTATGTGTATATATGTACGTAGCACCTCCCCTTGGCCACTCTACTCAATTGCACTCACACTTATGGATCCATGAGGGTAAATGCTACTTCAGGTGCTAGGGTCCCTACAGGACCATCCTTCTAAAACTATAGCTCATGAGCCCCCACTGATATGCTTCCACTAAAAGTCAGCCAGCAGACACCATCAGCCCTTAACCAAGGCATTTACTAAGATGGTATAGCTATAAAACACTTCCTCTATATGCTTGAGCCATACTCTTCAACAAACACGGTATTAACAAGAATGGGCCAAAACTTAGAGTATAATCATAGTGAGACATACATGTAGGAAATGTAAGTGGCTGAGGAAACTTGTGATTCTGGTACTCCAGGGCCTCAATGTCCTTTCTCTCTTTATGGGGTCCTCATGGAGTTTCTCTTTGAACCCTGTGTCTCTCTGTTGGACAGGTTACTCAGCTGGGTTCCCAGAATCAGCTCTTCTCTGTAGAGCAGTTTTTGGTTTGCCTGAGCTCTTTTTCAAGTCTATGGCTAATTCTTTTTCTTGTTCTAGAGTTCCCACTCCTTAAAACAGCTTCCAGGTTTGAGTGACTGTGTGATTATGTGTCCATCTGGAGGGTGTGTGTCTCTACTTTCTCAGTTTAGCCTTAAACTCTCTCAAAGGGACTCTTGAACAGATTTTCCAATTGCTAGATAGTGTATGCCCTACTGGATGAGTTTCTATTCTCAGCACTGTTGGTAGTCCTGGCTACGGAAAGTTTATAAGGGTGTGGACAATTTCAGCCCAACCTATGGAATTACCCCCTTCAAAATCAATCATGGAGAGATTCACACTTTGTAAAAGGGATAATAGTATTTATTAACAACTTAGTCACACATGAACACATCATCATCTCTGATTACATATAGTGATTGTATCAAATAAGCCAGGGAGTAGGGGAGAAGAGAATTAAACCTCTACTCCATTGTTTATGTGTCTGTGTATATATTATTTACATATACGATTTATATATGACTTTGTGCAACTCTGCCTCACTTAATCCAATCCATTTGTAAGTCAAGACATCACTCATGATACCACCTCTTCAAAAACAAAGACCAACAACAATATATCTTATTTAAACACTGTGTACATATGTGGGGGGGGGGGGGGACTAGCCAATAAAGGCCCAGTCCTTAGGGCATGTATGGTATACTCCCCTTAGAATCAATCCATGTGGTGACAGATTGGTTCTAGAAATAGGTATTGATGGGTAATGGAGGCACCCATCTCCCAATTTGAAGAATGTGCAGGCATTCCATGACAGTTTCCTTTTTAGCTTAATGTATGGTGATAAAAAAAAAAAAGCCATTTAGTCAGCTGCTGAGCTGTCATTGAGTATACATAGAAAAGGCAAGAACAGATGAAATCTCTCCCTTCCAAGTGAGGACAAAGTATCGTAAGCCTCTTGAGGGGTCCAGGGGTAAAGGCAATAGCAGGGGGTCCATAGAAGAGTCTGCCTGGATCCTTTTATTTGCACAGACCAAAAAGAGAGATTCTCCACCCAGAACTTATATTGCTAGACCTCTCTTTGGTGGCTATTCTGACCTTTTGAAGTGTACAAGATTGTTATGTGGTCTATTCTGTCTCCCATACCCATTCGTCCAAGATCAAGAAAGAATTTATACAAGACAGAAAGAAACAGAAGTGGTCAGGAGCATATGTCAGATGAGAGCCCAGATGAGGAGATAAGGTATCGGTAGCATCACCTTCAGTGGCCTTTACCTCTCTCTCTCCCCCACACAGAGGCATTGTTATTGTTGACAGTTGAGTCATTTACTTGTTTCTGACTCTACATGACCCCATGAACCATACTGTCCATAGGGTTTTCTTGGCAAAGTTATTGGAATGGCTTGCCATTTGCTTCTCCAGTGGATTACAGCAAACATGGTTAAGAGACTTGCCCAGGGTCACAGAGCTAATACATATCTGAGGCAGGATTTGAAATTTAGAGGCTTACAACAATTCTTTTTCCTCATCACTTGAAAAAGAGAGATCTTGTGACTTTTCTCACAGAGTTTGCATACTCAGTTCTAGTTTAGAAGCCAATCAAAAGGGTTTTTTTTTCCATCACCACACAAGAAAATCTGCCCAAGAGAAGTGTGCAATTTTTATTGGCATCTTTGCCAATTTGACGAATAAAGGGGGACATCAGAGGTGTTTTAATTGGGACTTTTCTTATTATTAATGATGCGGAGGATTTTTTTTTCATTTGGTCGTTGATACCTTGTTTTTCTTTTTTGAGAACTTTCTGTTCATTGCATTTGACCATTTATCTATTGTGGAATGGCATTTGCTCTTACTCATCTCTATCAGCTTACTCTATCTTCTTTTTTTTCAGGGTAGCTAGGTGGCCCCATAGTACACAGAAGCACTAAACCTGGATTCAGAAGGACTCATCTTCCCAAATTCAAATAGTGTCTCAGACACTTCTAACTGCGTAACCCTAAGCAAGTCACTTAACCCTGTTTGCCTCTTTCCTCATCTGTAAAATGAGCTGAAGAAGGAAATAGAAAACCACTTTGCTAAGAAAACCTCAAAAAGAATCACAGAGCTGGAGGCAGCTGAAACAAATTGCATATCAGATCTTTATCAGAGAAATCTACCATAAAGATCTTCTTCCCACTTACTTGTTTTTCCTCCTAAGTCTCACTGCATTCCTGTTTGTGCAAATACTTTTCAATTTCTATGGAAATTTTTCCATTTTCTTCTGTGATCTTCTCTATTCCTTGTTAGGTCAAGAACTCTTTTCCTTTACAGTCACAAGAGGCTATTTCCTTCCCTTATCCTCTAACCTATTTATGATATGACTTTTAAAATCTAGGTTATGAATTGATTTGGAACAAACTCATTGTGGTATATGGTGTGAGACACTGGCCTGTTAATTTCTGCCAGATTGTTTTCCAGTTTTTTCAGCAGTTATTTGTTGATTAGTGAGTTCTTACCTTAGTAGTGGATTTACTGAACGTGTTATTATGATGTTTCTTATATACTTTCTTATAATGTTTGATTGCTTCAGGGTTTTGTGTACTTAATCTAGTCCACTGATCAATTTTTCTATTTTTCAACTAGTATCTAACAGATTAGGCAATTACTGTTTTGTAATATAGTTTTTCCCCTGTGTGTCTCCCCTTGGCCCCAAAGTGTTCATGTTACTACTGACAGATAACTTACTTGTATGCCAGTGAGCGTCACATTCTGGGACACATAGGTGATATTCATCGGTCCCAGCTGCAATGAAGCAAAAACTGACACAGACTCTGGACATTATGGTTTGATGGAGCACATCATTTTATTCACTGAAGAGCTCTCCAAATAATCAGAATTCCATTGGCACTGAGGGTACTCCTGCCAGTAACATATGACTAATACAACACACTTGTTAATAACACTAACCATTTTAATTAAATTAATAGCATCTGTGGAAGACAAACTCAGTTGATAGAAAATATAAAAATTTTTGCTGTACAAATTTTACATCACATTCAAAAAGAAAAAAAGTCCATTTTTTAAAAACCCTATGAGACTCTGTATACACATACAGGTGAAATCTCAGAGGATGTAGCAGTATTATACCAGCCCCGCCTCCCTCTCCCACACCAGTTTCACATTTATGTGCCTAAAAACATAGCAAGGACCCAAAACAAAGATACAGGCCGACAGTGCTAAGCACATCTTTAAATATCATCAGAAACATCATAAATGCCGCATAAACTCCATTGCCTCATGCATATTTAAGGAATGGCCATTGAGAAATCCAGTCTATTACTGCCATTCTTAATGGAACTAGAACCTACTAGAATTCAAAACACCAGTTGGACGTCCATGTTGGCAAGTTGGATGTCCAAATAGAGAGAACACCAGCCAGCATCAGGAGGGACCATGAAGGGGGTTGCCTGGGGCTGGGAGGTTTTGCCTAGAATTAAGAAGTGACTTCCAAGGCCTTAAGGTCTGCTCCTTATCTCAAGAAAAGTTTGGATTAGGGCCTTACTTTAAAAAAGAAAAAAGTGGGTAAGGACCAGTTCCCAAACAGGGTTCTAATTAGGGGTCTTTTCAGCCCATGAAGGACTCCGGGGTTTTCTCCTCAGACACTTGCCAATAATTCACATTATTCATTATCTTTCCAATATATTTCATAGACAAAACTGGGGGAAACAGACACATGCAAGCAATACAGCTATGTTTCATTTCACAGTCACCTCGAAAGATGAACAAAAAAGCCAACTGGGGGTCAAATGTTTCAGGTGATTTCCTGACCTTTAAAAGCAGAACTCTCCCCTCTATGTCCACCCCCCCCCCACTCCCCACAGGCAGGGAAAAAAGAGGGAAGTTTAGATGCTTGCTAGCTCCTTCCTTTACTAAATAAAAAGGAAATTAATTGGAAAAGGGAGTTAACTCCTCTGACAAAAAAATGGAGTCACTCAGTACCTAAGGGCTCCTCTTGCCTGTCAAAGCAATACTATCTTTACATTCATGCTGGGAGATCCATCCCACCCACCTGTGAGGGAATCCTGAGGGTGTCTGTTCTATTGCCTCAGCCCAGTGAGGAGGCCCTGATCTTGACTCGGGCTCCTACCTCTCCTACCACATTATTAAATGTGCACTTTGTCCCATTTTTTTCTTTTAGATGGACTTAATTCACTTGGGAGCTCCTAGGGAGGAAATTCCATCTACCATGCAGAACAGTAGCTGCTCTTACAGAATTATTGGTAGGAAAGAGAGCGGTGATTTGCTCAGGGTCACATAGACAGCATGGGCTGCAACACTGTTCTTTGCACCCCCAGCACTTAGCACAGCGCCGGGCCCACAGTAGGTGCCTCATAAATGCTAGTTGACTATGATACCTTTAAAGAGAGACTTAAACCCAGATCGGACTCTAGGCCTGGCTCTCTAGCCACTCCATCACACTGTCTCTAATCTGCCCCTTTCCTCTGCTATAGTGCCTTTCTTTGCTCTATCTTGTCAATGGGAGGCACAAAACCTCCCCTCTGGGGAGGGAGGATGCTTGAAAACCAGGGAGTGGCCTAGGAACAGGTATCAGGCTGGAGAGAGAAAACAGCACCCTAAAGGTCTGGGGAAAACCCCTATTCCTTAATAGGGTGGGTGGGGCTCAGCCTAGCAAAACCCAGTGGAATCAGACACACATGAACACACCCATGCACACACAAGGACACATCTATCTAAATGCAACAGAAATTAGCAGCTTTGCCTTCCGCCTCTAGTGAGCACTGAGCTGGGGGCCTGGAGACCCACTCATGGTCCCCATTAACTCATTAGCAATCCTTTCCCCTCCCTGGGCTTTCACTCCATCCACTTTAAACAAGGACTCAATGGCTTCTGATGTCTCTTTTTGGCTCTGACATTGTATGACACAGATACGAAGATGCCAAGTGGTCAGAAAGAAACTTCTCCACTAAGATGGGTGGACATGTGGCAGAGGGGAGAGGAAAGGATCAGCAGGGCCTAAGAGTCCTGTGGTCTTCCCTCAGGAGCAACCCCCAGGCTCTGTGACCTGTTTCCAAAGGAAATATCTCCATTTCCAGGGGGGGCTTCCTCCCTTAGCAGATAAGTGGGGGCTCTTGGAACCCTCATACACTGGAACAGTGTGTGAATCCCCTGCTTGGAAGGGGTGGTAATGGTTGATGGCATGACACTGATGAAAATGTGTATGAAGAACAGTTTCAAAAAGCTTGTTACCTTCTTTAGAGTGGGGGGCCTTCAGGTGTGACTGAGAAAATTCAGGTTAAAGACAGACCCATGAAGATGAAGAACAAGGGAGGAGGGATGGGTGTGAGGAGTAATCCCTTCCCTCTCCCCCATCCTTTCGGCAAGACCCCAAGTTTAACTGCCACAGGAATGAGATGGGGTGGGAATGAGGATGGGGTGAGCTTGACCTCTACTTCACAACACTCCCAAGGCTCTTTCAGTAGCAATAAAGAAAGGCACTGTTTGGGAAGCTGGCCCTAGTCAAGCTCTGGGCTGGGCTGAAAGGTTGGGCCTCCTAAGGTCTTTCAAGCCTGGCCTTTTCTTCTTTCTCCAGGCTTAATGACCTCTACTGGATCAGCCTTCATTTTCCAAGTCCCATTTTGGGGGGGGATGGGGGCAAACTGCAAATGTTGGCTGTGTCTATACTATGAACCTAGTAATTGAGTCCAAATCCACACAGACTCAGAGAACTGGGATTCAAAGCCCACCTTAGATACTACTCATGTGACCTTGGGCAAGTCATTCACCCCTCTAAGACTGCCTCATCAGAACAGTGTGTTGGATTAGGCTGGGGGTTCTTGAATCCAGAAGGAGTTGGTGGATAGATTTCAGAGGCCTCTCTTCCTCTGAGATACTCTGAAACACCTCCTATGTAAGGCAGATTCACCTGTCTACACTTGAGGGCTTCTCACACTGTGTGAAAGGACTCTCTATCTTTGGCCGTTCTTAGTAAAAAGGCACCCATGGCAATGACCATCTTAGAGCTGTGGGATAGACAGCGTTCATCCAAGAGGGGCCTTTCCCAAATAAGATACAGCCGGAATCTAGCAGAGTGAGGGCAGGGAGTTGTTTGGGTTTTTTGTATCTTCAGGGCCTAACACAATAGTGCCAGGCACATAGTAGGTGCTTTACATATGCTTGTTGAATGAATGAAAAAAAGACTCTGCCAAGAGGTACTTTTCTCCCCATTAGAACATACGCTTCTCATGAGTTGGGATTGCTTCATTCTTTGTACTGTACACACATCCCTAATGCCCGGGACATAGTAGTGCTTAATAAATACTAGCAATTGATTAAAGAGGAGCATCAGATAACCTCCTCATTGTATAGGAAACTAAGGCTTAGAAAAAAATGACTTGCCCAAGGCCACACAGCTAGGAAACATCGAAGGTTGGATTTTAACCCAGGTTCTCTGGTATCAGATGTATTTTCCATTGTATTATGCTGCCCCATATGTCTCAAGGATCTCCCCTACTAAGGACCATTTTTCACTGGTTCATGGAAGGCAGCAAGTGGTGAGTTTTGTCGTCAGAACAATAGGGGCCAAATGGAGTCCCAGAATGTCTGAGCCAGAAGGGACCCCAAAAGTCATCTAGTTCACCAAACCATAGCAAAAAAGGGCTCCCCTCTATAACGTACCTGACAAGCGGTCATCTAGCAAACTTTGCTTGAAGACCTCCAAGGTGGGGGGAGCAGGGAAAAGGAGAGGGGAAGATATCCCCCCCCACCAAGAAATCCAACCTTGGTTCGCTGGGTCCCGCTCTTGGCTACCCTCAACAGAGCCCCCCGACATCTGTCCCAGCTGGGGGAGTCTGATGGATTTCCAGGGTTCACCTTCCTAAGGGAAGGATCCTTTCACCCCAACACCACCATTCAGGCCATCCAAACATCCATGCTGCAGACACTTGGGTCTCCTTTATTATTAACTAGCAAAAAAACCAAGTTCATTCAACAGCAAAGTTACATGTAAACTTATTGTCTGTCTGGATTGTATACATACACACACACATACATACATACATAATCCATATATGTGCATGTATATGTATGTACACACATGTATATTATACATGTAATGTGTGTATACACATATCTATGTGTGTGTGTGTGTCTACACACACACACACACACACATACACACACTATGTGCAGTTCTACATTCAGCAGACAAATGTATGTGTGTGCAAACAGTCTGACTCAGTGGCAGTTCGGTGGGCTCCTGGTTGGCTGTGCCGGGATGATTCTAAGAAGGTGGCTGATGTTTTGCAGAGTTGAGTTCTTTTTTTTTGGGTGGGGGGGGGGAGAGACAGAGAATAAGGGAAAAGAACAACAAACCCACAAAACAAAAAATAAAATAAAATAAAAATCAACAGCAGTGAGAAATATTGCACACCAGGCTAAATCTTTGGATTACTGGACTCCAGGATGCCCATGCCAAACCTTTCAAAGCGGGACACAACTTTGCTACTGTTAATGCTGAAAAAAGGAAGAAAAACACATTTTAGCCCCTTGTGGTTTTCCGCCAGAATCCCTAAACATTCAAAACAGGTGGGAGAAGGGGGATGTCTCAAGAATCCAACAATGAGCCCAGGCTCTGACAAAAAGGATTCCACCAGTAACAAGGCCAACAGACCCTTCTATCACTTCCCCTTGAAAGAGACGGAAGGCAAACTACCATTTTGTTTTCATGGGCTTTGGTTGTTGCAGACCAGAAGAAGTCTCTCAGGTTTGGGGGAGGGGTGAGAAGGAGGTGGAGTGCAGGACTGTATCACATAACAGAAAGACTCCTAAAGCAGGCTGCCCCAAGTGTGAGACTCCCATCTGATAAGCAGAGAAAGCTCGGGAGTCGGGAAAACATGGGTTCAAGTCCCAACTTGGTGATTTACTGTATGCAGCCCTGGGTGAATCATTTAAACCTCTCTTAGCCTCAGGACCTTTAGATATAAAAGGAGGTGACTAATAACACAGGGTCAGGTGAGAAGATATCTGCACAGTGCTTTACAAATCTTAAAGGAGCCCTGACTGTTGGAGTGGAGAGCCGATACAGTAGACCCAAAGCAAAGGTCAGTTTCGAAATCATGAAATTAATGCTTTACTGCCTCCATTTGGCTGGAGAGGTGGGGAGCTATGGGCCCAGAATGTCGCACATATGGTCACTTGGAGTTGACTTTGCATAATGGTCTTTTTTTCTCTTATAACAGAAGGCTGACTCTACAGGGTAAAGAGGAAGTGAGGCAAATCTGGAAAAGATTCAGATGTACAAACAAAAGGCACCAAACACAACTTTTTAGAAAAAATATTGTTGTTTTTTAAACTGACTTTCCAAGATTAACAAGTAAACTGAGTCTGATGAGCAAGATGGCTGCAGAAGTCCTGCCTCCCATCAGGGAATCCTTGTGGTCCTAATTAGAGGCACTCGGCAATCCTGAACCCGTGCCAGAGTCACACATAGCAAACTTGGGGTCAGAAGGGGTCTCTGACATTATCTCTCCTATCACTTTCATTTTTACAGATGAGGTAACTGAGGCTCGGAGAAGCAGGTGACTTCCTCAAGGTCACACACGCAGTCAGGAATCTGATATTTTTTACCACTGCAAAACACACCCTCTAGTTTTACTGTATTAAAAAGGGGTGCTGGGAAAAGCCCGTGGGGATGTGAGATGACCCCAGGCTTGCAAGGCAAACTCAAGGGTAGCCCCTGTGACATCGACCCTTCTGTCCTTGCTGTGATAGTGGGAACAGAAGCAGCAGCTACAGGAAATTTTCTTCCATGGACATTCCAGGCTGGGGTCCTCCTGATCACAGGACCAGGGATTTAAGGCTGGAGTCTGTGAACTCGTTCTTTTAAAAATTCTGATCTCTGTATTTCAATAGAACTGATTTCCTTTGTAATCCTATGTATTTTATTTTAAGCATTTAAAAACATGACCGTAAGAAGGGCTCCCTGGGCTTCACCAGACCGCTGCCTAAGGGGTCCAGGTGCAAATGAGCTTAAGAGCCCCTGATTTAAGGAAACCTTAGAGGCCCAGCTGGGTTACGTGCTTTGCCCAAGGTCACTCCGTAGTCAGCGGCAGAGATGGAATTTGAACCCTCTGCCTCCAAACCACACGTTGCTCCTATTATATCACCTGGGTGAAAGGGCTGGCAACCTTTCTCAGATTTCTTTATAGGCTCTTGCTATAGCTTCAGACTTATGGTGCTGCTAGCAGGGTGAGTCACTGGGACAGAGGGCCAACATCCCTCACCCTGTCTACATGGGCTCCAGCCCTCTGCCTTGCTAAGACGAGAATAGGGAGAAAAAACTGTCCCAAACACAGAAGTGACATCCAGGAGAGAGTGCTCAAAGCTGATTGAAGGGCTTTGGCGGGGAATAAACACAGGCAGCCATATCCAGCAGTTAGTGAAGGACTTATATCCCAAAAAGTTGTGTGTTATACAAGCAAAAGAAACCCCCCCCCCAACAAAACAACAACAAAAGACAGTAACAAAACAGGAAGAATTTTTTTTTTATAAAAAAATACTTTCGGAGAAAGGATTCAACGAGGCGGAGGTTACATCCCCCTGGTTAATGCAAAGAATCCGGGTTTGCATTTTAGTCAGTAGAGGCAACTGTTTGGAGTTGAGAAGTCGATTAGAAGAGAAGGAAAAAAGCCAAGGAGACATGCAAGGCAGCACCAGGAGCTACAACCTAGAAAAGGGAACAGACAGACAAAAACAGACACACACACACACACATACACATACCGTTGGAGAGTTAGCGATCAGTGAAAAACAGTGGGAGCGAGCATTAGAGAAATGTTAGCTGGGGATCTGCCTGAGTCCCTGGGAAGGACACGCCCTGGACCTGGGGAAGTGGTGTAACCCATTCATGACCACCAGTGACCCGCTTACTGTATAAATTTTTTCCCTCAGTGAAATATAACAGGACAGAGAGGTGTCTCTGTATTCCTAGCACCTTGCACATAGTAAGCACTTAATAAATGCTTGTTGAATTAAACTGAAAGCGTATATTATTGTTTCTACACCACCAGAAAACAGCTAAAAAAAATAAAATAAAAGGAAAAAAAAAGCCCAAATATTCTCTGAACAGAGGGCAGACAGGTAAATATCAACTGATCTAGGGAAACTCAACCAGGCTAACCACCAAACTCTCAAACAAAACTTTTGAATGTTGATCCATATTAAAGGAGATTTGAAAAAGGCATCGCCCACTGTTCAACTCTTTCTTACCCAGACTTGGAGAGTAAACAGGCTAAATGGTGCCCTTTGAGATCACGCCTGACCTAACTCAATTAGCTTACAAGGCATGTTAGCCCTGCCTCTGAAGGCTCAAACCATCATGAGATCTAGGCCTGGAAGGGACCTCCAAGCCCAGCTGGTCCAGTGGTTCTCAAAAGCTGTGGCCGACACTCTAGCAGGCCCTAAGTACCACTGAAAGTTTGTGCACTACAAAGTCTGGGATATTATGTCATTGCAGATAAAATGAAATTTAGAAATAATTTTGTTTACTATAGATCCAGCATCCATGCTGGGGTAAGCTTGGTATTTGCCTAAATAAGTAAAGATGTGCTAGCCCTAGACTTTGCAAAGAATTTGACCAAAAACTGGGCTTGGACTGTGTCCAACCCTCATGACAAAGAATGAGGGGCTATAAATAAGTCAGAGGCCTTGGGTTCAAATCCAGCCTCTGACACCTACAACCTAGAGGACAAGTCACTGAGGCTCTCTTCCTCTCAATCTGCTCACCTACAAAACAAGGGGACTGGACATGGTCACCTCTGAGGTGCCTGCTGGCCCCACATCTCTGATGCTCAATGAATCTGTGGACACTGGAGATGTCTTGCACGTACATCGTTGTCTACATGTTGTTTCCCTCGTTAGATAGTAAGCTCCTGGAGGGCAGGGAGCCTGTTTTTGCCTTTAGTGTTTCTCCAGCACATGGCACCATGCCTGGCATGCAGTAGGTATTTAATAAATGCTTGTTGGCTAACTATGAATAACCAATCCTATTCCCATGGAATTCTCTTACATTAAAAACTGGCCCAGATACTTGTATTAAACAACAAAAACCCCCACCCATCTTAAACAACAACAAATAACATATCTCTTTGTCCCCTCCTATAACAAGAGCACGGAGGCAGGAAAGAAGCAGAATTGACTTGTTTCCCGCTTTCTTTTTGGATGGGAAGAATTTATCTTGGAGAGTTAATATCCCAACATAACATAAAGGCAGATGTTGGGAGTCAAAGAGAGGAGAAATGTTTTGGTAAACCAAGCCATCCTTAAGGGAAGTGACCCGAGGCAGCGGACAATGTGTCTGTTTAGCGGCCTCCTAAAATCGGGGTCTACTGCGGTACTTGGACTGGCTGGAACTCTAAAGCACTTTGGTGAGCGAGTGAGCTTCTGAATGCTAAGGGCCCTTCCAGTTCTATGATTCTGTGAGTCATTCTTGGCATAGCAGTGAACTCTATGGCTGGTGTATTCGGGCTTCCCAGGGTGCAGTGGGATTGTGGAAGTTATGTCTGCCCCCATTCAAGTCCAGGCCCTTACTCCTTGACTTAGGTGACAAGGAAGGATCAGAAATGCTGAATTCCCCAGTCTTACTTCCAAATCAATCGCATCAGTTTCATTAAAACTCAAAGCAAAGGCAGGGGTGTAACTAGGGCTTTGTAACCTGGGCTTTGTCCTAGAACACTGAAAAAAAGAGGGGGCTGATAGCACCTGTGCTTTCCTTCCACAGATGAAACAGACAAGCTTCGCGTCTTCAGCGGCTTGCCTGTCTGGCCCAACCCCAGCCTGGTTTCTACCTAGCAAGAGCTTCGTGGGGTGGTAGGGCTTTCTTCCCATGTCACTTTGTGTGGCCTGAGGTCAGAGGTTTCTCTCTAAAGTTCTCCCCCACAACAAAACTGGTCTCAAAGAGTTGATTCGAGGGCATCTCTTGGGTTGCTTATTTTCCTACCTACTCAGTGCACTTGGACTGGCCACAGTTCACCATGTGCTCACATTTACAGGGAGCCTTTCCCAACAGCTCTTCATTTCAGCACCTTCCCTTTCTTAATTGGCTTGCTTGTACATAGCTATTTGCTTGTTGTCTTCCTCTTTAGACGGTAAACTCCTTGAGGGCAGGACTGTCTTTTGCCTCTTTCTGTATCCCTAGACTTAACACAGTGTTTGGCACACAATAGGTGATTAATAAATGCTCGTTGATGCTGCTGCTGTTTATTAATACTTGACTGACTGATAAGGAAAGAACATGGTGTTTGCACTTTTAGCATTCGCCCTTCATTTTGGAGAAGGGATGTAACTAGGTAAGGTTTCCAAAATCCAAAAGAATCAGATTAAGCAATCATCCCCAAAGGAAATTTGTCATTGTGGGCACCTCTCCTCCCCCCAAAAAGCTTAATGGATGAGGTCAAAGCCAAGAGGAGAGACAAAGCCCAGTGCATTTGGGTGGAGCAGGGGATTATAGACAAAGGAATTCGGAGGTGAGAGGGAAGCCAGCACAGGCAGAGATGCAGGGCTCCCACAAAGGCAGAAAGAAAACCCAGGGCCCAGAGAAAAGGACCCTCTTTAAACCAGAGGGGAACTTTAATGATGAACCAGTGACAGGGATGCTTCCAACCATAGCCAAAGCTGAAGGGGAAAGGTGCCTGAGGGTGAGGGGAGCCCTTTTAGGTGTGAGGCACAAAAACACAACCAGTGCCCTTTAAGGAGTGGTCTTGTGACACACGGAAGCAGCTGTGTCTTTCCGTGGTTAACCGGGGCTAAGATGTAGCGTCTTGGTCCAGCCTGGGCAAAGGGACCATACCAATAAACCACCCTAAGGGGACCTAAAGGAGCGAACACTTTCTGTCGGCCAGCCACTGCCATCTTTCCTTTGGTCTCCTAAGGCTCCGCTACCCAGAGTGGAAAGATAGCAGAGAAAACTGGGAAGCAGGAAACGTGTCCTGCGAAGGGCAGCGATTTCTTTGCCTTGGGGAACTCTCATTGTGGAAAGTCCCTTCCCTGATACAAAGCAGCCACTCCTCAGTAACTTAATTCACCTGGAGTACTGAGAGCTTAAGTGACTTGCCCAGAGTCACAAAACCAAAATCATAATCAGAATTACTAGCATTTAGACGGCACTTTCAGGTTTGCAGAGGACTTTACATATGTTAACTCAGCGATCTAGTCAGTATGTGTCAGGTTCAGGACTTGTACCCAGCTCTTCCCGATTCCGAGGTTAGCCCTCTGTCAATTATTCGACAGTGCCCCTCCCCCTCAGTCAATGAAATGACAATTAACTTCTGTATTGGGGGGAGGGAGGATATTCTAAGGATCTCCAGCTTTGGGGGTCCCAGTCAATGGGAAGACCAGGAGGACATGGAGGCGGCTTAGGCCAAACTGCTTTTCTATTTGAGGAACTAGATCATTCACGGAGAAATAAGAAAGCATCAGTCTCTCAACGTGTCAGTTCAACTTCTAAAAAACCCACTTTGTTGCATGGGAGTAAAAAATGAAAACATGAGTCAGGAGCTAGAGGAGAAGGGTGGGAGGATACAGGACATATGATGGGGATGGGGAGAACCAGACAACCACCAGGACACACACTATTCCTCCAAGAGGGGGCGGAAGGTCCCCTTAAATTCTGGGTGGTAGTAGCGCCCTTTGGAGTAGCGATTCCGCCAGCGCCTGGGGCCGAGCCGTGCCGCCATATTGACATTTGGAGAGGTGTGGAATGCCATCCAGGACAGTCAGAAGCCAACAGGACGGAGGTTTGAGATGAGAACAGGGTGAAGGAAGACACGACAGGAAATGGAGTGGTAGAGAAAGAGTAGATGTGACAGGCCAGGTTGGAGAAGAAATGCACCCCAGGACAGGCACCATTGGAAAAGAAGAGAAAAATGCAAATTAGAGGCTGAGCCTGAGAAAGCAGGAGTCATGAACAGAAAGCGGCTGGTGTTCAACCAGAAGCAGATATATTGGCATTGGGGGCCCCTTTTTTGGTCTCTTCATTTTAAAAAAATGACATAATCATTTAAAATTATTTTTACATATTTCACTAAATATTTGCCAATTACATTTAAAAGAATTTTTACCAATCATTTTTTAAAATTTTGAGTGTTGGGTCTCTTCTTGATGGAACTGCATTGCTACATCCCAGAATCCCAGAATATCGGAGGTGGAAGGGACCTCAGGGGTCACAGGATCTTAGATCTACATCTTAGATCTTAGAAGGGGGACATCTGGTGCAATCCCCTCATTTCACAGAGAAGGAAAATGAGGCCCAAGAGGCCAACTCAAAAGCTCAAGATCTCAGAGTTATCTTTGGTCTGCAAATCACTTACAACCCATCGGTGTCTCAGACAAGAGGAGTGGCCATTCTGCATTAGTGGACGGAGGTTCCACACTGGGAATTTCCTACACCAACAGGACAGATATCCTCTGCTCTACCTAAACTGTTTTGGGGGGAACATCTCACTACTTTCAAGTAGAAGAGCTAAAAGTGCTCATTATCGTATGATAATGAGATGATTTCTACAGTCCCTTCTGCCTCTAAATCAATGATCTGTTGAAAGATGAAACATTTTTTCATTGGTTCATTCATTCAAACCAAGCCTCAAGGAGGAGATCAGGTAGCTTGTCTCCACAGAATGGAAGCTCCCTGAGGGAACAAAGGGTTTGCTTTTCATCTCTGTATCCCCGGCATCACATTGATGCCTTGTATTGTGTAAGATGCCTAGTCTTTGTTGAATTGCAGAAAAAAAAAAGGTACTTAATTAAAAAAGTACTGAATTTGGAGTCAGGAGGACCTGAGTTCAGATCTGGCCTCAGATACTTGATACTTACTAGCTGTGTGACCCTGGGCAAGTCACTTAACCCTGACTGCCTCACCAAAAAGCAAAAAAAATAAAATAAAATATGTAAATAATTAATAATAAATATGATAATTAATATAATATAGATGTAGTGCCTGGTACACAGGAATAAGGACTGGACCTATGATTTTACTATAGGAAACTCCCAGGTAAGCAAAAACTTCCTCTATCAATGCAGGCTGGCACTTTTTCTATAGCTTCAAAAGCTATATATACCAGGGCAGCTAGGTGGCACAGTGGATAGAGCACCGGCCCTGAAGTCAGGAGGACCTGAGTTCAAATCTGGCCACAGACCAAACATTCGATGTGTACTAGCTGTGTGACCCTGGGCAAGTCACTTAACCCCAATCGTCGAAAAAAATAAATTTTTTTTAAAAAGAGCTATATATACCGGTGATGGTAAACCCAAACAAAATGATGCCAGACTTAGAAAAACACAAACTAATTTTATCTATGCTTTGTTTTAGTTTTTAATATTTTGTTCAACACTTCCCAATTACATTTCTGGGCTGACTTGAGTTTACTGTCTCCAGCCTAGAGGTTAAGTGACTTGCTCAGGGTCACACAGCCAGGAGATGCCAGGGGCAAGGCTGGAGCCTAGGTCCAGGTTGGCTATACATTCTTACCATGTTACCTCTCTCATCTGTAATATGAGGGGGTTGGACTAGATGACCCCCTCCCTGCCCAAGTTCCCTTCCAGCTCTAAAGCTAAAGACTTAAAGTTAAGACTTCATGAAGCCAGACTGATCTTCCCTCCAACTTGGCTCAAAGTTGGAGGTTTGACTTCCTCCCTTTCCAAAGCTGAATGTGGACAAAACCCATGGAGGCACCTTAGAAATGCAGCTCAAAGTTTGGCTATGACCATACTCCTTTGCACCAATAGTTCACTGGGGGCCGCCAGTTTATCCATGAGTGAATGCTCCCTTCCCAGGAATGCCAATATATTTTTGACAAATGGAAATGTCCCAAAACACAAGTCTACATTTGAAACAATCATACCAGACAGCTTTTGAGATGGATGCATTTGGAAACAGTATATTCTAAGCACATGGCCTGAAATGGGACGTCATGAAATGGAGGAGGAAGTAAGTGCTTATGCATTTGGTCAAAACATATGGATTTAAGTATTTTAGGGAATTTAGGTATTTTCTCTGAATGTGTGTGTGTGTGTGTGTGGACTATGGTTATACAGAGGTAGGGCAATGTAGACATAAGAACACATAGATTTAGAAGTGGAAGGGTGCTAACGTCATCAAATCTAATTGTATTTATCTTACAGGTGAGAAGGCTGAGGCCCAGCTGAGTTAAGTGATTCACACAAGGTCACACAGGAACTTAAGGTGCTGAGTCAAGATTCAAACTTAGGTCTTCAGACTGCGAATCCAATCTTCTTTCTATGTTACAAATGGCACCGGATGTGAAGTATGAAGATGCTGATGTGAATTCTGGCTCAGCTAGTTACTGCCATGAACTGGGGAAGGTACATCCTCTCCCTTGGCCTAAGTGTCCCCATCTGCAGATTCAGTCTGTATCTATGACCCAGCTTCTGTGTCCCAACCAGTGTGGGGTGGTAGACGGTGCTGGCCTCAGAGGCAGCAACCCAGGAAATCCCAGGTTGTAGTCTCATTTCTGACACCTTTTGGGGGTGTGACCCTGGGTGAGTGACTTGGCTTCTCAAAGCTCTATGCTAGGTGGTGGGTACCCAAAGACAAAAAAAAAAAAAAGAGAGAGAGAAAAAGCCAGCCATGAGCCCTCAAAGAGTTTCCAGTCTACTAAGACGAGGGCAGAAGTAAACTGATGTTAGCTGTGTGACCCTGGGCAAGTCACTTAACCCTAACTGCCTCGCTTAAAAAAAAAAGAAAAAAAGTAAACAGATGACCACAAAGGTCCTTTTCCAGCTCTAAAAACAAGATCCTACGAGACTTCTCTTGGCCTCAGCTTTCCTATCTCTAAAAGGATGGGTTGGACTAATTGATCTTTAAAAATTGATTCCAGCTTTAAATCCTGTGACCCAATGGGTGTCTGAAAAATATAGGTTGTCCCAAAAGTCTTAGAGCAGGTTTGAACTTATATGGTTTGGTTTTTTTTTTTGGCTTTTATAAGCTTCAGATTGCCCTAAGATTTTTAGGACAACCTTATATATATGTGATATATACATGTATGTGTATATGTGTATACATATGTATACACATGTGTAAATACACACACATGTATGTGTGTGCATATATGTATACACATACCCACATTATACACTCCCCCATATATATGTAGTTAGAACAACTCCTCTATCTCCGTGTGTGTGTGTGTGTGTGTGTGTGTGTGTGTGTGTGTGTGTGTGTACACATACATGTGACAGAGTTCTCCATCTGTCAGATGGAAAGGTCAGCACCTACCCTATAACTCTCATAAGACCGTTCTGAGGGGAAGGTGGGAAAAATGTGAATGGGCTCTAAATGAACCCAGAGGCCTAGGTGTGCCTCGACATAGGTGGTCCTGGTGCAGGCAGGCCCATGTATTAAAAATCCTATTTGTGTATAAAGATCATTTTTTGGATGGGGGAAGTAGAGGGGGATGGAAATGATGCTTCCTCGCTTCTCACCGTACTTTAAAATTTGCAAAAGCCAACACCTTTGTGGAAGGAAGTGTTTCAGCCCCAGTGGCCCTGCCTTGGTCCCAACCTGACCCCTTGTGTCCCCTCCCCTTCCCCTCCTATAGGTGAGGATTGGAAGCTGCCACTGGAGAGCACTGATGGAAGGAGGTTCACCATGCCTGATCTCCTTCCCCAAAGCCCCCGGGCCACAGAAGTGATCCCCCTCCCTCCAGCAGGGGGTCGGGGCAGCCTGCACAGGCTTATTCGGGCCTTTGGAACCTGAGAGCAGAGGGTTCAGGAGAGGGGTGGGCAGAGGCTCTCGGGCTTGCAGGCGGCTCCAGGGGATACTTACTCAGCCGATTTCCAGAAGTGGCCCGGATGAGAGAGGCGCCGATTCAATTTAGGCAGCTTTTCCATCATCTCCATCAAGAGGGGAAAGCTGGGTCTCTCCTGCAGGTCGAAGGCCCAGCAAGCGGACAGGATCTCCTGCAGGGCGACAGGTCATTGGTTCATTCCCCAGGCGTCTGTCAGGCGCTTACTGTGCGAGAACTCTTGTGCTAGGCACCAGCAGGGGAAAGGAGGAGAAACTATCCACACCCAAGCTGTCAAGGAGCTTAGGGGGATGGGACAGCTAGGTGGTGCAGTGGATAGAGCACCGGCCCTGGAGTCAGGAGGACCTGAGTTCAAATCCGGCCTCAAACACTTGACACTAGCTGTGTGACCCTGGGCAAGTCACTTAACTCCAGTTGCCTCACCAAAAAGGGAGCTTAGGGGGAGGGGTGGGGAAACTCATAGGCAGATAAAGAAATACAGAATAATTTAGGCAGTGAGGAAGTACTAACAACTAAGGGGATTGGGGAAAGGCTTCCTGTAGGAGGGGGCATGGAGGAAGCAAAGGATTCTAAGTGGCAATAATGTGGAGGGCCTGCATGGGGGACTGGGCAAAGGTGGGAAGGCTGGAGACAAACTGTCATGTTGGGAGAACTACAAGTAGGCTGCTTTGGCAAGGAAGGTGGAGATGATAAAGGGGAAACATTCCTGGAGAGGGGCAAGGCTGGAGACAAACTGTCAGGTTGGGAGAACTACAAGTAGGCTGCTTTGGCAGGAAGGGGAGATGATAAAGGGGAAACATTCCTGGAGAGGGGCCTTTGAAGGACTTTAAAGATCAAACGTAAGTGAAAATCCCTGTGGGCCACATACTGACTTAGAAAACCACAAATTAACATTAGCTATGGACCCCTTTCCAGAATCATGTTTTTTAAATGCATAAAAATACATGATGAGAATTGCAAAGGAAACCAATTCTACTGAAATGCTGTCATCCAGAGTTTTTAAAAAGTTGACAGGCACCAGATTCAGAACCCTGCTCGCCAGCGCCCGCCCTAACCTGGCTCCTGTCCCAGGGAGGCAGCCACCATGGCTGCCAGCAGCCACTTACACTGACTTCCTTCCCCAAGCTGATCCCCGCCAGCACGTGCTTGACGCCTTCCCCGCTTCCAATCTGCCAGATGAGGGCTTCAGCAGCTTGGGTCTGGAAAGGCCAGTCTCTTGCTTGGAGTTCATACCACACCGTCCTGGAAAGATCACTTAGACTGAATCGGGACAGTTGGGAAAGCAGAGCGGGACAGTGGGGACAAGGCTGGATTCTGGGCTGGCCTGGGAGGTCTCTGGGCTCCTTCTCCCCTGGAGCTCTGATTCTATGACCCCAAGCCTTCCATGTGCCCCCTCCCCAATCCAAGATCACCAGAGACTTTGAGGGCAGAAAAGTAACAGCCCACGAAAGATGCCAGAGCTCTAAGGATTCGCTCCCAAATCTTGGCCTGTCCTATGAGAATATGCCAGGATGCGAGAGTGGTTTAGGAGCAAGGTGATCTGTAGAGTCTGATTGTGAGAGGAAAGTAAAGAGAGAGAGGGAAAGGAAGGGAGGGAGGAAAGAAGGAGGAGGGGAAAGAAAGAAAAGGACAGAGGAAGAGGAGGAGGAAAGACAGAAGGAAGGAGGAAGGAGGAAGGAAGGGCCCTAGAATTAGAATCCCACAATTTCAGAGTCAAAAGGGACCTCAGCAGCCATCCAGTTCAACCCATCTCCTCCTCCCACTCCCCCAAAAAGAACCTGACAAATGACCATCCAGGTCTCCAAGGAAAACAAACCTGAGGCAATGCCTTCCACTTCTAGACAGCCCAAACATGTGGAACTTGTCCCTTACCATGAGGCCTAGATCTGTCTCTTGGCGGCCTCCCCGGCCCTCACCCGCTGCCTCCCCAGGGGCACCCAGCCCTGCTTTCTGGGCCTCCAGGGCCCGCCGGAGGGCTCCCTTCTCCAGGCTTTTCTTTAGTTTCCTCAGCTTCACATAACAGAGATGGTCAAGAGGCTGTCTGACTGGAGAACTCCAACCCACAGCACCCTGGCTGCTGGGCATTTACGTTAACGATAATGACGACAGCCCATGTTTATTTAGCACTCTAGAGGCTTGCAAAGGGCTCCGCAAATATCATCTCATTTAATCCTCAGGTGATCCTGGGAGGGAGGTGCCATTATGAGCCTCATTTTGCAGACAGGGAAAATGAGGCATTTTGTTGTTCAGTTTTGTCCAACTTTCCGTGACCCCATTTGGTGTTTTCTTGGCAAAGATACCAGAGCAGTTTACCATTTCCTTCTTCAGCTCATGTGACAGATGAGGAAACTGAGGCAAACAGAGTGAAGTCACTTGCCCAGGTTCACACAGCTAGGAAGTATCTGAGGCTGGATTTGAACTCAAGTCCTCCTGTTTCTAAGGCTGGTGCTCTAGCCACTGTAGCACCTAGCAGCCAACCTCCTCATCCCCATCCCCACCCCAATGAGGCATACTGAGGTAAAATCACTTTCTCCACTAGTAGGTGTTTGAGGTAAAATTTGAATTCAAGTCTTCCCGACTCAAGGTCCTGGGCGCTACCCATTGCACCACCCATCTAACTGCCTTTGGTGAATGGTACCCACTGGGCTGGTAAAGCTATAGACTATGAAGTCGTAGATACAGAGCTGGACTTAAGAGCCAGACAGACCTGGGTTCAAATCCTGCCTCTTCCACTTACTGTAACCACTGGCAAGTCAGGCAACAAGCCTTTATTTACTGTGCCTGGCCCTGCGTGAAGCAGTGAGGATACAAGGAAAGGCAAAAACAAGTCACTTTCCTGAGCCTCAGTTACCTTATCTATAAAATTGGATTGACAATACTTGTCTCTCTTAGGCGTGCTGTGACAGTTGGGTGAGATAAGACATATATAAAATGCTTTGTAAACCTTAAAGTGCCCTCTCAGCTATCACCATCATTCCCCAGGCTCTTTACCGACTCTTTGACATCAATCTCTGACTCCAATTTCGTATTGTTCCTTTCTGAAGTTTCTGAAGTGAAGGTCACTCATCTATTCAACCTGCTTTCATCTGAGGCATCTTTCCTCTTCACAAAGAGGAAAGATCATTCCCACGCCTTGTTCACGGTGGCCAAGGGGCCCTTCAGGGGCTGTGTGATGTGACTCAGGCAGCCCAAAGCTGGAGATGGCCAGTCTACACCTGTCCTCGCTGGCTTCCTTCAAGTCTCAGCCAAAAGTCTCACTTTCTGCAAGAAGCCTTGTGCCTTCCCCGATAAGATTTCATCCTGTCTACATCTTATTGGTACATGGCTGTTTGTACATTACCTCCCCCATTAGACTATAAGCTCCTGGAGGGCAGGGACTATCTTTGTTTATTTCTTGTCTTTCTTTGTGTCCCTAGCACTTAACAAGGTGCCTGGCAAACCACAGGAGCTTAATAAATGCTCGTTGACCCATTGACCACTAAACATGGGGAGCATTTGGAGACTTGGGGGGCCTTGCATTGTGGCTGATGTTACATACTTTTGGCCCAGACTCCCTCAAATAGCCCCTGCAAGGAGAAAAGAGAAAAGGAGCCTGGAGGCTTCAGCTCACCCGAAGGCATACACATCAGCAGCTCTCGAGAAGGGCAATTTGTCTTCATCTTTCCCTGGGGTCATCTCCCGGACGATCTCGGGGGCCAGGTAGCACAGCCAATCATGTGGCAGTTTCAGCTCATTCTCCCGCCTGAATCACAAGAAGGCAGAAAAAAAGAATTGGGAGAGTGGGTATTTCCAAGGTTCTCCTCTGCTTCCATAAAGGAGATTAGCTGATTTCTCACATTAGCTAAAAAAGCAATACACAGATTAAGATCAGAGGTTCTAAACCTGGGTCTGTGAAGGTGGTTCTTAAAAATACTTTTATAACTGCATGTCAATTGAACTGATTTTCTTTGTAATCCTATGTATTTTATTTTATGCATTTAAAGCCACAATTCTGAGAAGGGGTCCACGGGCTTTGCAAAACTGTCTGCTGAAGGGGTCCAGGACAAAGACAAAGCAAAAAACTAACTCTAGGTCTAGATAAATATGTCACCAAGCAGCAAGTTTAATCTATAAAATTGCAAATTAGTATTAGGCTGGGATTTTGTGTTTGTTTTAGGCATATCATAAA
Organism: Phascolarctos cinereus; assembly: GCF_003287225.1. Lineage (NCBI taxonomy): Eukaryota > Metazoa > Chordata > Mammalia > Diprotodontia > Phascolarctidae > Phascolarctos > Phascolarctos cinereus. Next base: position 35,370,561 of record NW_027555958.1, read on the forward strand.
TGGAGTGAACAGCAATTCACAGATGGCTGAGATTTTTTTTTATCATTTCACTGTCTTTGCTGAGATGGGAGCTGTCCATGGCTTGACCTGAATCTAAATTTTCTCCTCTGTTAAATGAGGGAGTCAGACTGAGTAGGGCCTCACCTGCCCTCCTGCACCACTCCAGAGATCCCAAACAGCCCGAAGTCCGTGATGACCACCTTGCCGTTGTCATAGAAGATGTTCTTGGACTTCAGGTCTTTGTGTACGATGCCCTTGGCGTGCAGGTACCCCATTCCCTGGAAGAGAGCCCCACAAACAGGTCAGGTGGAGGGATGGCCTTGAGAGGCTGGGTCTGGGGGCTTCCACACCAGGAAAGGGGCTGTGGTGCTGAAGGTGCCTGACTGAGACGTGGCTCCGTGGAGAATGGGTGTCAGAGTGGGGAGATTAGGGTGGGACAAGATGGCAGGAAAGGAAGAAACAGTAACACGTTTGTGTTTAAACAAATGGAGACAGTGGCACCAATTCTAGGCGATTCAGAAATGGGCTTGATTCAACCCAAGGCCAGTCTACACTAGCTGTGTGACCCTGGGCAAGTCACTTAACCTGTTTGTTTCAGTTTCCTCATCTGTAAATGGGGATAATAACATCACTTACCTCCCAACGTCGTTGAGATGATAATCATAAATAGATGATAATTAGAAATCCCTTAGCCAGTGCCTGGCACAAAGTAAGCGCTGTATAAATGTTAGCTATTATTATCATTATTTGAGCATAGTAGGCATTTTATATTTGTTCAGTTGAATGGAATTAAAGGGCCATAATGTCTCACATGGCCTATAAACCTTATAAGGTTTATACTTCCTTCTCAATGACTCTGTGAGGTATAAGTTATGGAAGTGTTATTACCACCCCCATTTTACAGATGAGGAAACTGAGGCTTAGAGTAGCTATGGGACTTGCTTGCCCACAGTCACGGAGCTAGAGAGTGTCTGAAGTCGAGTCAAATCAAGTTATATCGACAAGCATTTACTACGTGTCTGAGAGTGGGGTAGCAGAAAGGACCTAGATTTGGAATCAGAGGACCTGGGTTTGAATCCCAAGTTTGCTACTTCCTATCTGTTTGACCTCTAAGGCCTCAGTTTCCTCAACTGTAAAAAACAAGGGAGTTGGAAAAAGGTCTCTTCCAGCTCTAGAGCTATGATTTATTTGTTCAACACTAATGGAGTGTTCACCATATGCAAGACATTGTGTTAGGAGCCAAGCCCCAGAGACAAAAAGGCCCTGTCCTCCAGGAGCTTACATTCTAGTTCACCACAAAGTCTAGCAGGAGCAGCCTGCATATGGTAAACTCTTCATTAGTCAAGGAAACTTAGGGCATAGAAATCAAAACTGAATCTCTCTATGACAAAGGTAAAGCTGCTGAGGAGGATTAAGAGGGGACTGAATGCCAGGGCTGTCCCCTGGCATTCCCTCTGCCAAGACTTCTCTCAATGACATTAACTATATAGAAGGATTTATAAATATATAATATATGTGAATATATTTATAAATGAAAATATACAAATATATAAAGCACTTGTATAGTGCTTTCTCCATCTCATTTTCTCTGACGTGTCAAATCTCCTTCTTCTATTTTCTCTATGCCAGCCTATTCAGTATCCATACCTGCCTTTAGGGAGAAAAAAATTCCTCTGGTTCTTTGGTTTTGTTTTTTTTTAAAGACTCAATTTATCTTGTGTATTCTGAGGGCAGGGATTGTTTTTGCTTTCTCTTGGTTATCTCCAGCTTACATCCTGCATGACACTTGGTAAGCACTTGACTGATTGTACGGGGGAGGAGCTGTGAATGCAGAAGGAGGGAAAGGCATCACTTCTGGGAAACAGAAACTGTGACCTAGGGTGAGGCTGACCCCAGGGTTAGCCTGCCTATCAGCTCAGGCTTTTTCTCCTGAGAGTATCCAAAAAGCATTTAAAACAGCCCCCTCTTTAGCCCCTCCTCCCCTGTTTAACCAGAGGAGCAGCCTCCCTCCCCCTCACCTGTCTCACTCCCGAAGCCCTTCCCTTCCTTGACTGCCAAGTCTGGCATCCCTTGAAGTGAAGCAAGAGATTTCCAGGAAAAGAGTCTTTCCTACATCCAGAATGGGCCCTGCCCACCCATGGGGCCCATTTCCAAGACTGTGAACCAGGCCATGTTTGCTTTTCCCACCCTTTCTCGCCCCCTTGACATTTCCTTTCCAGCTGTTCCCCAAGGCCGGAGTCACCTCCCATCCACTCCAGGAGACCCCTGGGAAAGGTCTCTTCTCTTCTCCTGGACCACAGAAGAGAGCTGAAGGAAGGGCGTGAAATCAGAGACAGTGGGAGCAAGGTGAGAAATCAGCCTGGCGCAGGAATGCTCTCCCTTCAGCCTCTGAGATGCCCTGGCTTACACACACACACACACACACACACACACACACACACACACACACACACACACACACACACATACACACACACACACACCCTCTAACTGCTCGCACCTCTTCCCCCAAATGGCCTTGAATTCTCTTTGCCCATGTTTCGTACCTACTTAGAGATATATGGAACATAAGCCCCAGAAGGCAGGGGCTGTTTCACTGAATGTGCCCGGCACATGGTCAGTGTTCACAAATGCTTGCTGGCCGCTTAACACACAATCAGGGAAGAAGCAGGTCACGGGCAGGGGGCCTTCTGAGCGCTGTCATTCACCCCAGAACATCATGACCCAGCTCCTTTAAACCCTAAAGATCGAAGTCCCTGTTTGTGGCTCTTATCTCAGGACCTAGGGATCTTATGGGCCAGGGAAGACATCAGTGGTCACCTATTTCCATGCAGATTGAAACTTTGTACAAATTTGGAAGCAGAGGTGGGCTATGCAGCTGAGCTGACTCAGGGTGAGCATTTAAACCTCCGGAATCATCAAACACCAAAAACCTGGGCTTGATCTGCCATTTTTGTGGATTGCCAGACTTAAGAAAGTGATGGAGAAAACATCAAGAGTGCATATTCAATGTTAAAATGTGTCCCGAGTACAGGTTTTCACCCCCAACCCCACCTGGGAGAGCTGGTTGTTAAACATGTATCAGCACATGCTGTGGTGGGAATAATCAGAGGTTCGTAGACTTTGAGCTCAGGGGAACCTCAGAGGACGACTAGCTCAGTGCTTTCATTTTACGGAGAAGGAAACTGAGGTTCATGGAGGGATGGGGACTTGCACAAGGTCTCACAGACTCAGAGCTTACAGGGACCTCAGAGGCCCTCATTTTACAGATGAGGAAACTGAGATCTGGGGAAGGAGGTGACTTGCTCAGGGTCATGCATGTAACAAGTAGCAAAGCTAGGATGTGAGCTCGGGTCTTGTAACGCCCAGACCACTGTTCCATGCAGTGCCTTGATTTGTATGTGGGAGGGGAGGAGGTGGCATGCCATAAAAATAATGATGATAATTGACATTCTTAAAGAGCCCAGTTAAAGTCTGCAAAATATTCTGCTCACTGGAGTTTCCAAACAAGCAGAGGAGGTGGGTGCTATTATCACCCCAGGCAGCTAGCTGGTGCAGCTGATAGAGAGCTGGAAGACCTGGGTTCAAATCCTGCCCTGACACTTACTGGCTGACTGTGTGACCCTGCTCTCTGTTAGCCTCTGTTCACCTTAGCTTCCTCATCTGTAAAATGGGGATAATAATGGCACTTACCTCCATTGCGAGGATCAGATAATAATTGTAAAGCGTCTGGCACAGTGCCAGGCAAGGAGTATATGCTGTATAGATGTGAGCTATTTTTATTTTTACTTTATATTTATATTTATAATTATTTTACAAAGGAGGTGCAGAGACATGGATGGCCTGCCCAGTGTCACTCAGCTTGTAAATATCAGAGACAGGATTTAAACCCAGACTTTCTGACTCCAGGTCCAGAGTTATCTACTACATCATGGAGTGGGAGGAAAATGGAAATTTTAGGAATTTTCTTATTTTTTTTTTTAAATGCCGGCTGTATTTTTACTGGGCCGTCAATCAATGAACACTTTTTTTTTGGCTGGGAATACAACCACACCCCTTGTTCTGCCCCCACACTGACCAGTATTAGGTCTTTATGAGTCTGCAGGCACTCAGTTCAGAAACATCAAAAGAGATTAGGCCTAAGCTGGGTCTTCAGCAAATAATTATGCTTGACTCATTCAGAGAGAGGCAGCCTTGTCCTGCTCTGGGCAAAGACTAGCTCTGTGGCCACCGGCAATGGCAGCTCTCAGTGCCCCTGGGAGACTCTCTGAAAACACAAGGCACAGAATGGTGGTGTCTGTCAATGGAACTTCCATACTGGGAGTACTTTTAATTGAAGAAATCCTATAGCCAGTCTCTTCTCTACCTCCAAATTGTTTATATAGACATAGAGAAGAAGGGCAGGGGAAGGAAAGGGGGAGAAGAAAAGAAAAAGAAACAGAGGGGAGGCAAGAGAGGGGGAGAGGAGATGGAGGGAGTGGGGGAAAGGAGGAAAGGGAGAGTTGGAAGAGGAGAGGAGGAGAAGAGAGAAGAGAAGGGGAAGAAGGGATAGGAAGAAGAGGGAAATGGGAAGAGAGGGGACAGGGAAGAGGAGAGGGAGAGATGGAGGGACAGGAGGAGAAGAGGAAAGGGAGAGGTAGAAGGGGAGAAGAGGAGAAGAGAAGGGGAAGAAGGGATAGGAAGAGGAGGGAAATGGAAAGAGACAGGGATAAGGAAGACGAGGGAGGGGAGAAGGGATGAAGCAAAAGAGGAGAGGGAAGGGAAGATGGAGGGAGAGGAAGAGAGAGAAGGGAGGGAGAGGGGATATGGAAAAAGACTCAGGAGACCTGGGCAGTAATCCCCTCTTGGCTACTAACTCCCTACATGACTGAGAAATTCTCTGGACATCAGTTTCATCCTCTGTAAAATCAAGGGATTCAGGCTAGATCAGGGGTTCAGAACCTGGATCTGTGAACGTGTATTTGTCAATATTTTGATAACTCTATTTCCATAGAATTGGTTTTGTTTGCCCTCATTCAAATCCAGCTTCAAACATTTCCTAGAGCAGGGTGATCCTGGGCAAGGCGCTCGACCTCTGCTTGCCTCAGTTTCCTCCGCAGTAAAATGGGAACGACAAGAGCACCTATCTCCCAAGGTTGCTGTGAGTATTTAATGAGATCCTATTTGCAGAGTGCTTAGTACAGTGTTTGGCCTACAACAGGCTCTTAGTAAAGGCTTGTCCCCTTTCCCTCCCCCTCCTATGTGTTTTATTTTATTCATTGCTCTGAGAAGGAGTCCACGGGGGTCACCAAAACGCGACCAAAGGGGTCCAGGACACAAATAGCGTCCTCTGATTTTACTCGACACCGTCATTTTTATAGATTATGGGCAGAAAGGGTTAAAGGGTTGAAAGACACATGGGTAGAAAGCCATCCATTTCAATCAATCAGCTACAGGCTGGGCACCGTAGATACAAAGACAGAAATGAAACAAAGGTCGCCGCCTGCCCTCAAGAAGCTTATCATCTGTTTCAAACCAACACCATGGAGGGGAGGCGAGAGCTGGAAAAGCCGTGTTCCCTAGGAAAGGTGGCCATCCACTTACCTTGATGATCTCCTGAGCAACCTGCCTGGTCTTATTGATGTCCAAGCTCGTCTTGGGGTCCCTCACAAAGGAGTGAAGCGTCCGCCCTTTGCAGAAACTGCAGGAGAGCAAAGAGGAAATGGGAGAGAGAGAAAGACCCCATGAGCAGCTGCCCTCTGCACACGAGGGCTGGCCCAGAAGGGATCTCAGGCCTCTTGTGGTTCCAACACCTCCTGGGTGGTGGGCAGAGACAACTGGTTCTGATGCGAGAGGCCTTGGGTTCGAATCCCATCTGATTCCTCCCCATTTACTAGCCTTGCCACCTTAGGCAAGTCCCCCAACCTCCCCATGACTCAGTTCCCTCATCTGTAAAAGCAGGAATGAAAGAGGTACCGTGGAAAGATCATTAAAATTAAAAGTTAAAATCCCACCTTTGACTATTACTACCTGGGTGACCTTAGGCAGAGAACTTTACATCTTCAGGCCTCAGTTTTGTCATCTGTAAAATGAGTGGGTTGGATTAGACGGCCCTGGAGGCCTCCTCCAACTCTGGATGTAGAATTCTCTGGTCCTATAGTAACAGCTCATATGTAGGCAGCACTTTAAGGTTTGCAAAGCCTAGGAGGCAGGAGTTATTATTATCACCATTTTACAGATAAGGAAACAGAGACCGACAGAGGGTAAGTGACTTGTTCAGGGTCACACAAATGGTTTCTGAGAGACAGTGTAAAGTCACAAAGTTTGAACTCAGGTCTTCCTGATTCTAGGGGATCTGTTCTGTGAAGTCTGGAGTCAGTCAAAGGGCGCACTTGAGGACCTAGAGCGCCACGTGTGGCCCCGAGGCCGCAGGTTCTCCGGCCCTGTTCTAGGGTCTCTGATAGCTATCTATTCTCCATTACCTTTAATACCTGAAATTTCCTGTAAATTAAAAAAAAAGTTAGTATTCCTCCAGCAGCAGCTAGGTGGCGCCATAGTACACAGAGTGCAGGGCCTGGAGTTAGGAAGACCCAGGTCCAAATGTAGCCTCAGACCCGAGCGACTTAACCCTGTTTGCCTCAGTTTCCTCATCTGTAAAATGAACTGCAAAAGGAAATGGCAAACTATTCCAATATCATTACCAAGAAAACCCCAAACAGGGTCATGGAGAGTTGGGCACGACTCCCATGGCTGAACATTCCTTCACTGAGCCCGAGGGAATAAAGTAACATCCACTCACACCACTAAAGCAGTTAGGTGGCACAACGAACAGAAGGCCGGCTCTGGACTTGGGAAGACCCAAGTTCAAATCCTGCCTCAGACACTTACTGGCCGTGTGACGCCAGACAAGTCACTTGAGCTCCCACCCTCAGTTTTCTCATCCATAAAATGGGGATAATGAATAGCACCTGCTTCACAGGGCTGTAGTTCATTGTTAGTGTTGTTATCATGAAGCCTTTCCTGGTTCCCCTACTACAGGGCCGGCCTCCTCCAATTACCTTCTATCTCCTTTCTATCTCTTCTGGACAGATCTAAATGGCTATGTGGTACTCCCCAGGACAATGTAAGCTTCCTGAAGCCAGAGACTGTCTCATTTTTCTTTTGTTCCCCTAGGTTCCAGAAGAGTGCAGGGCATGCAGTAAGTGCTTAATAAATGCTTGTTGCTCTGTTGATCTGCGGCTTCATTCTCTCCATCCCCATAGATTACAACCTTCCCTGAGACTCAGATGGGCTTTAAGTATTGCTGTGGCCAAAAAAAATCCAACCCTCTTTGGCTAGCCTAATAAGAGTCTCTCTGCCGGCCTCTGGACAACAGACACGCTCGAAGCCTTTCCAACGTGGGAAAACCTTATATTCCACTGCACTAGCCTAAAAAGGCTCCCCTTCACCTTCACTAAGGGAAGACTACAGATGCGGGCGACATATTTTTATTTTAAAAAATAAGCTTCTAAATAAAAAAGCTTACACTAAAAAAAAAAAAAGACCTGTGCACTGAGCAGGGGAGTTTTGAATTTCAAAGATGTCAATGCAGAAATTTCAGGGATTTCGTTTGCAAGATGATACAATAGAATAAAACACATTTATTAAACTGCTACTGTATGTAGGTCTCTGTACTAATTGCTGGATGAAAAACAAGGTTTTAATTAGCCGTGATTCCTGCCCTTGTAGGAAGGGCAGCCTAGAAAGGGGAAGGGACGACGGCACAGGTATAATACACAATATTCTATAAGTTTGCCAGAACTTTAATAAGTTCTTACTAATGCTTTAATATACTTTAATAAGGACTACAGTAAGTTCATACAGAGCTTTTTGAGGTCTGAGGGCCAAGGCTGATGCCAACCGGGGGAATTCCTAAGTCAAGGGGGACTTTTAGCAGAGACCTCTTATATGTAGGAAAAAGTTTTAAAACAAACACCATTCAGAAAGATCATGTTTTAAGAAATTTTCAGGGGAATGAGATTCTTTTCGGAATCTTGCTACATGAAAGAAGGAGAAAGGAATATGCATTTATTAAATGCCTACCATGTACCAGGCACTGTGCTGAGGACTTTTTCTAAGTATTATCTCTTTTGCTCCTCACAGCAACTCTGGGAGATGGGTGCTATTATCCCCATTTTACAGTTGAGAGAACTGACGCAGGCAGAAGTTAAGTGACTTGCCCAGGGTCACACACTTAGTAAGCAAGGCGAGATCTGAGCTCAGGTCTTCCTGACTCCTTGCCCAGTGCTCTAACCACCATGCCTCCAAGACCTACAATGTCAAAATGAGGACACTGTGATATTGAGAAGACACTTAGGGCCTAAAGAAGAAATACGACAATGCACTTCCTTCCCATCTTTGCAAAGGTGGGGGGCTATGGGTGTGGAACACAGCAGATGCAATTGAAATTGGATGACACGTTGGTTAATTTTGCTAAACTTTTTTTTAAAACCTTTCTTCCTTTCTTCCTTCCTTCCTTCCTTCCTTCCTTCCTTCCTTCCTTCCTTCCTTCCTTCCTTCCTTCCTTCCTTTCTTTCTTTCTTTCTTTCTTTCTTTCTTGGTGAGGCAATCGGAGTTAAGTGACTTGCTTGCCCAGGGTCACATAGCTAGTAAGTGTCAAGTGTCTGAGGCTGGATTTGAACTCAGGTCCTCCTGACTCCAAAGGCCAGACCTCTATCCACTGTGCCACCTACCTGTCCCTTTTAAAACCCTTTGTTAACGAGATGACTCTTTAGATGAGGATGGTGAGAAAGACATATTGGGAAATGAAGGTGATATAGAAACAAGATGCTAGTAAAATTAATTTTTTTCCTTTTATTTTTTTGGCTAGGCAATGGGGTTAAGTGACTTGCCCAGGGTCACACAGCTAGTAAGTGTTATGCGTCTGAGGCCAGATTTGAACTCAGGTCCTCTGGACTCTAGGGCCAGTGCTCTATCCACTGCGCCATCTAGCTGCCTGGTAAAATCAGTTTTCAAAAACGAAGTGAGCCTGGGGCCACAGGGGGCTCTCCGCTTACCTGGTGATGATGGCGAGGTGCGGGGGATTCATACAAGCCCCCATGAAGAGCACGACGTTCTCGTGCCGCGTCTGCCTATAATTCATCACCTCCTTCTTAAACAGCTTGAGATGGTCCTGGTTGTTGCCGTCCATCTCCAGCAGGCGGATGGCCACCTCCCCGTGCCATCTGCCCCGGTAGACCTTGCCCCACCGCCCCTGCCCGATGGGCTCGCCCAGCTCCACCTGCTCGAAGGGAATGTCCCACTCCTGCAGGTAGACGCTGGTCTTGCTGGCCTTCCGAGAGATCATCCCTCTCCACGGCTTCCGGGAGCTGGGGAGGTCGTCCAGCTCGTCCTCATCGTCTTCCAGCTCTGACTTATTCGCCTCATGTTCTTCTACCTACAATGGAAGAAGAAGAAGCAGCAGCCATGGAGCGGGTGAGAGGCCATGCGGTCCCACGAGGCAGCCGCTGGACCTGGACTTTACATCACAGAAATCCAGGCTCATCCCGAGTGACCTTGTGTAAGTCCCATCCCCACGTCGAGCCTTGGCTGGACTGGTCCCAACATTCTACATTCCACGATCTGTCAATGACTCGTGAGCACTATTGGAGACTCATATAAGTTTTTGCTAGTGGCCACGGCAAAGAGGAAGAATGATCAAGTCAGAAGCTTTTTTTGGTAAATATTTTTATCATTAAACTGTTTCTGCCCTTCAGGCCATTAGTAAATCAAAGTCTCTCTCGCCTTCACAAGCCGTATCTTATATCTAGAAGCCAGGCTGTAGCTGGACAATGATGATGACAGTTAACATTTATACGGCACCTACTGCGTGTGAGGCACTGTGCTAAGCGCTTTACAATTATTATCTCATTTCATCCTCACAATAACTCTGAAGTAGGTGCTGTTATTATCTCTATTTTACTGATGATTAAACTGAGGCAGGTAGAGGTTAAGTGACTTGTTCAGGGTCACGCAGCTATTGTCCGAGGCCACATTTGAACTCAGGTCTTCCTGACTCAATGCCTGGCGTTCTACCCACCGAGCCACCTAGCTATCATTGCACAGAACTCAAATTGGTCTTAAGAAAGTATCTAAGTGGAGAAACAAAGGGATCACTGGACTCAGACAAAGATGACCTGAATTCTAATCCTGCCTCAGATACTTATTAGCTGCGTGATCTTGGACCAATCACTTCACTTCTTCCTCATCTAAAAAAATGCCTCTCAGGGGCAGCTAAGTAGATCGAGCACTGGCCCTGAAGTCAGGAGGATCTGAGTTCAAATCTGGACTCAGACCAAACACTTGACATCTACGAGCTGTGTGACCCTGGGCAAGTCATTTAACCCCAACTGCCTCATCAAAAAGGAAGAAAAAAGTCTCTCAGGGTTGTTACATGGATCAAATGAGATAATATATGTAAAAACTTAAAGAAGACTTTAAGAAGCTACGTAAACGTTAGCCATCATAAGCATTAAGGATAAACATGTAAAGGGAAGCAAAATTCATGAATTTTCTAATTGTTCTTCCTTCCTGTAGACATTAGCCTGGAACCTTCTGTAACATAGAACTGGACTCAAGGAAGCTGCCTTTCCTTCGCCTCTAGGTACAGCTCCATTTCTCAACTTTCCCAAAGGGGCAGAAAGCTGTATTATACCCATTACTCTGATAGTGACATTAAGGCATGCATGGGGCGGGAGGGGAGCGATTGACCTAGGGACCCCCGCTGTGCCATCTCCAAGCTCACCTCTGTTTCGTGGTCCTCGGCCACGTTGGCTTTCGGTTGGTCATTGACCCTATGGAGAGAAGGATTTATCAAAGAAAACTCAATGCAGACCATTCCAGTTTTCCTGGGGACGGAAAGCTAAACCACAGGGATGTTTGGATTTCTGGATCTCTGCCTGGCTCTCCCCAAGCCAAAACCATGATTCCTAATGTCAGGTATAGCCAAGTTACTAAATGCTTCTGGATAAAGCACATTTTTAATCCACCTCTGTTTTTCCTAGTTCACCTCTGAAAGATGTGGTGGTTTTCAGGTCTATTTTGGGAGTATACAGAAGGTTAAAACAGGATTAGAATGAGGGGACCAGGGTTTTAGCCTCAGCTCTGCCACTACGAATTCTGTGTGTGACATTGGGAAAGTCACTTCCCCAATGTGGGCTTGTTGCTTCCTCCTTAAAAGGACGAAGGCTGATAAGGAGAACAGTTTATATAACAATAACAATGTAAAAGGAAGCAACTTCAAAAGATTTAAGAACTCTGATCAGTGCAGTGACCACTTATGATTCCAGATTCAATGATGAAGCACACCACTCCATCTCCACAGAGAGAGGCTGATGGACTCAGGATGTAGAATGTTTTGTTTGACTGGGAATTTTTGTTCCAAAGGTTGTGGGGGGGGTTTCTTTCTATTAAATTAGGTATAGGGTGGGAGGGAGAGAAAATAAATACTTGTTAATTAAAAAGCAAAAAAATAAAATGAGGCAGTGGACTCCGACAGCGCCCTTTCTAGCTGCGATCTTTCATTTTCTCTCTTCCATATCACATGCATCGTATACCAGAAAGGCCACAGAGAGAAACACCACAACCGCTCCCCAGTTGGCTGAATGAACATTAGGCCAATAAAACATTTTTGGCCACCAAAGTATGTGACTTGTTCAAATGTCCACATTGACAAGGAAGCTTGGCTGTAATCTGCTGGTACCAACTCCACAAATACCCAGGTAGGAAAAGGAAGGTTTAACCCACAAGCATGTTACTTGGAAGAAGTTTGGGGTTTATTTTTTATGAACTTGGAAAAAGGTGGGGAGAGAGAGAAAAGCAGATAGAGATTAAGAAATTCCCCATTGGCTGGAAGGAGAGATATGAAGGTGAGGTTGATTCTTACCGCGTCTCTTCAGCTGTATCAGGGACTTGGGGCGGTTGGGGTGGGGTGGAAATTTCTAGATAAAACAAAAACATAACACTAAGAATGAGGAGCCATGTTTCCCGTTCACTTTAGGTCAAGGGGGCAGAGTAGGGGTAGGGGAGAAACCTTTGTTTGAAAATAATTTCTTGGTAAATTGGTTGCTTTCTCCTAAACCATATTCCCCAAAGGAAAGACTTTACTGATTTATTTTCGAGTTCTCCCCCAACCCATCATGCATTCCACTTCAACAAAAGCGCGTTTTTGGAGCTGACAAATCAACAAACATTTATTAATCACCACGTACCAGGCTAAGAGGTAGTGGATTGAGGCAGGCCTAGAAGCCAGGAAGACCTGGGCTCAAGGCCTTCTTCCTACACAGACAGGCTGTATAACCCTGGGCGGGTTGCTCATCCATAAAAGGAGAGGCTTGGATTAGCTGGCCTCACGCTAGGACCCAACCCCATTGCTATCACTCTGACACTGAATCTCATGCCCACGAGCTGACCACTGCCATAACAGCCCAACAGATCTTCCTGACTCTACTCTTTCCTCACTCCAGTCTACCCTTCACACCCCTTCTAGATGAATCTTCTTTATGTAGAGAGCTAGTCGTGCTATTCTTTTACTCAAAACAGAATTTTTGCTTCTATCCTACTCACTCAATAGGACTTAAGAAGTCACACTATTGAGTATGATGGTGTACCTTGTAATCCCAGCTACCAGAGGCTGAAGATGGTAGACCTCTTGAGCTCAGGAGTTGAGCTGTATTGGGCTATGTTGATTGGATCTCTCCTCTAAGTCGTCACCAGTACGGTGAGCCCCTGGGAGTGGGGGGGCCACCAGCTTGCCTAATGAGGGGCAACCAGTCCACTTTAAAGGTTAGAAACAGGGCAAGCCAATTAGTAGTGGGCTTAGGCCCATGAGGAGTCTAGGTTTTCCAGCCTGAGATAAATGGGGAGACCTCATCTTTAAAAAGGAAAAAAAAAGACATTTCTAACCCAGTCTGATTGTAGCCAATTCAACAGCAGCATTTAGGTAAAATTTTGTGAACTATAATATAGAAAGAATTTTGAATTTATTCAATTCATATTTTAAAAATGAATATTCAACTGTTATAGTGATTCTAAATGACACATGATAAATAACTGAAACTTAGAATATATACACATATATAAAGTCTTTAAGGTACAGAGAAGTATGCAGTATAGACAGAACACGATATAAGAACCAAGAAATCTGAATTTTATTCTTGGCTCTGTGACTAACTGGCTGCCTTACTGGGCTATATAGGATCATAGATAGAGCTGGAAGGGACCATCGATGTCCGGTTCAACTTCTCCTTTAGAGATGAGGAACTGAGTCTCAGACAGGAGAAGTGATTTTCCTAAGGTCACAAGGCAGGATCCAGGTCCTCTGCTTCCAAATCTAGTGTCTCCTCCTCTGTAAACACGGAAGAGGAGGAGGAGGAGGAGGGAGAGGAAGACAGTACTGCCAACTGGTTAGACCAGGCTTCTTCACTTTAAAAAAGGGAGATGGAGACAGCTCCGAGTGACTAATGAATCATGAACACAAGCTTGGACTTTGAAGGAATTTGGCCAATTCCTGCTACCTGAAATCAAGCCTTATCTGGCCTGCTAACGGAGCCACAGTTTCAGAGTTGGAATGGACCTCAAAGGTCATCCAGTCCAATCTTGTTCCTCCCTACAGACCAAACAAATGGACATCCAGCCTTTGCACAGAAATAGCCAATGAGGATATTTCCAACTAAACTCCTTTCCCAGATAGCCCAGCCCACTCCTGGGTAGCTCTAATTGTCAGAAAGTTTCTTCCTAGGATTGTAGATGTATAGCTGGAATCATCTTGTCCAATTTCCTCCTTTTATAGATGAAGAAACTGAAGACCAGAGAAAGGAAAAGAATTGCTCATGGTCATATAGGTTCTTAGATCCCTAGTTCAATTGCAATGACCCATGTCAATTGGGCTGACCCTTGTCAACTACACTGCCCTATGTCATATGGACCGACCCATGTCAACTGCACTGACCCCATGTCAACTGGACCGGCCCATGTCAATTGGACTGTACCATGCCAATGGCACTGTACCATGTCAACTGCACTGACTCCATGTCAATTGCACTGACCTTTGTCAACTACACTGACCTATGTCAAATGGACTGACTCATGTCAATTGCACTGTACCATGTCAATTGCACTATACCATGTCAATTACACTGACCCATGTCAATTGTACCAAACTATATCAATTGGACTACACTATGTCAATTACATTGTACCATGTCAACTGCACTGTACTGTATCAATTGTATTGTACCATGTCAATCATACTGTATCATGTCATTTGCAATGTACCTCTATATGGACTTCAAGCTTTTTGCATTTTACTAGACCCAAACCTCTCAGTGACTCAGTTTCCTCATCTGCAAAATAAGGATATTGGCCTGAGGTCCCTTAAATCTATGAGCCTGTGATCCTAAATTTGCCTCTTTGTAACTTCCGCCCGATTCTCTTTGTTCTCTGGGATCAAGAAGAACAAGCCAAACTCTTCTTCCGTAGGATAGTTTTCCAGTTGCTGGTTCCTCCCCACACCCAGCTATCCCTTCTCCATGCTGAACAACCCCGGCTCCTCCAGACAATCCTCCTATGCCATCTATCTAAGGCCCTTTGTCACACTGATCGCCTGCCTTCAAAGGCTCTCCAGCTCACCACCCTCCTTCGTAAAATGTGGATTGGTCACTGGGAATGATCTCAAAGCCCTTCTCTGCTTTGCCATGCTGAGATCTAGGAGCTGGTAACATTTCACTGATACCAGCAGGGACTGAAAGAGCGTCTTACATACACTGCTCCTTAGCACCACCCAGTGTCCGGCAGCCAAAGAATTTCCTGTTTAAAGTTCTTTTCCCTGGATGCTGCAGGATGATGCCTCACAGACTAAATGGCAAGAATTTCCCCGTAACATTCCACAGTGGGTGTGGATTCTAAATCCAGTTGGCTAATGTGGTGTAGTGGGGAAAGTATCGAACTTGGAGTTCAAATGTTGGCTTTGCTACTTCCTGGGTGACCGTGGGTTAAGCTCTTAACTTCTCTGGGACTCAGTTTCCTCCTCTGTAACAGGAGGCGGTTGGGGCTTGATGAGGTTCCTTGTGAAGCTCCTTCCAGTTGTAAAGCTTTGATCCTATAATCAAAAACTGTGCTTAGCCTAATTGACCCGGTCTCACTTCATGCAAACTCTGAAACCCATTTTGTGATCTGGAGATGTTCCTCATGATGGCCAGTAGGTGGCACTGTGCAGCAAGTTTAGGCAGGTCAATGGCTGTATCTTAAGAGATGGATTGAGTGGCGGATTAGAGTGAGAGTCAAGGACTCAGTTTCCTCACTTGTAAAGTGGGGTACCATCTTCCCTGCAACTACAAGTAAGGGAGATGAGTGAAAAAGAGGCTCAGAAAACCATCAGCACAGAGGGGGTAGGAGAAGAGGGGAACTGCTTATCTCATAAGCTGAGATCCCATCATTCCCCATGAAGGTGTGTATTGGGAGAACTTAGGTCAGTGGATATGACTGTGTCCTCATGAAAATCACTTCAACTCCCTGGACACAGTTTCCTTTTCCATAACCTTGGCTTCTTCCCCAGTGCCTACAAATGCGTCCCCTCCCCCTGTTAAATAAACGTCCATTTAGTGCCACCATCCTATATCTCTTCTTTTCATAATTCAGCTTCTGGAAAGAATGGTCTACCTTCGGTGGAGCTCTTCCCTCATCACCCCTTCCCTTTTCAATCCCTTGACACCATTCCACTGAAATTAGGTCCTACACCTGTCTCTTACCCACTAAATCCGATGGTCTACATGGTCTCTCCAGTTTTTGACACTGTCCCCACTCTGTCCCCACTGCTCTCTCCTGGTTCTCCTCTACCCTGTCAGACCGCTCCCCCTAAAGGACTCCTGATTCCAAGGCCAGAGCTCTATCCACTGTGCCATCTAGCTGCCCCTGAGTTCCACTTTAGACATGTTAAGTTTAAATGAGCAAGGAAAGCAACCAGAATCCCCAGCTATGGCATCAGTGGATTACGGGTTCTATTTTATTGTGAAAAGCAGTGTGTGGAAGTGGAGACTGAGGAAGATCTGGGTTCAAATCCAGCCCCTGACCTATACTACTGGCTATGTGACCCTGGGCAAGTCATTTCATTTCTAAGTGTCCCAGACAATCCTTTAAGACTGTAAGTTGATAAATGCTGACCTGCATTGCTAGAGGGAGTTCCTTATGCCAATGAAATTGCAGGCCCAGTGAAACACAAAAAATGTTGTAGTATCAGGAAGAGAAAAGAAGAACCACTGGAAACCAGTTAGTCAAGCCTCCTTGTTTTATGGAGGAGGGAACTGACTTACTCAGAATGGAGCTAAGTCCAGTCTCTGGGTCACCTGACTCTCAGGCCAGGGCTGGGTCGACCACACCCTGCTGAGAGGGGCGGGAGGACTCTCCCCTCTCTGGCTGCACTGCCCCTCCTAGTCCCCCTCTTTCCCCCTCACCATATTGGGCCCACCAAGTTCAGGTACAGCCTTCATAATCCCACCTGGTGCAATGGGAGCCCCACAAAGAGAGGCTCAGCCAAGACCAGAAAGGCAGAAGTAATGGAAGTGACGAGCAGTTAGTAGAATCCACAGCCATGACTCACCTGGGAAGATAGACTGCTGTCTATGATGGATATAGTGGGCAGCTTGAAATAAAAGAGGAGAGCAAATCACACAGACAAACAGCAAACACAGCCGGGAGAAAAATGTCAAGACAGATGGTCAGTGGCAGGTGCATGTATTAAGGGACCCACACTCGGTGGGGGCTCGGGTCAACTAGTTAACTGGGTTCTTATTCTCTGCCCGCTCCCCACAGGCTTCTTGGAGAAGCGGGCTAAGTGAGGAGGGGTGCACAGTCTAAGGTTAGAGCTGGTGGAGAAAGGGGGAGAAGGAGGTGTGTAGAAATGGGGACAGGCCCCAAAGCTCTCAGCGCCGAAGGGTCCTGCATTATTGCCTGTGTGGGAAGAGCAGAGGGCTTAGAGATAGGAGATACGTGTCTCAAACTGTGACCTTAGACCATCTGCCCCCTCCCCAACTCACCCAAATAAATGTATGAGAGACACAGGAACAGGCCACTTGTAAAAGCCTGCCCAATAAGCTCTGCGTCTCCCAGGTGACTCACTGGAAATAGGGTCTGGGGCCCTGCCCACCTCCTCACTACTCACTGGATCTCACATCACTCCCCATAATGCCTATTTCAAAGTATGGCTCTCCGGGCCTCTGTTTCCTCATGTCTAAAAGAGGGACTAACTGCCCTTCCTCCCCCAAGTGTAAAGGGAGGCTTTCCTGGGAAAAGCACCTTGGGAAAGTAAAAACTACCTGGAAAGCCGAGGTATGACTTTCACAGTCAATGATACCCTTAACCAAAGAATCAAGGCTCTGTTGTGCTGATTTGCAAAACAAACTGCTATTGAGGGTTTATTTGGGGGTCTACGCAATTTGTGGGGAGGGGGTTATAAGCAACTGAGCCTTCATTTAGGACTTTGTGTTACTCTCCCCTCACTGAGAGGACTGAACTCATCTCTCACACCAGACTACTTATGCATCCACTCACACTTCAATGAGGATGGTGAGTGATTAAGGCTTACTTATGGATTAGAGCAAACTCTCTGTACTGGGTCTGTACAAAGGGGATACAGCAGACATTCAGGAAGAGAGATCCAGAGAGCTGATTTCACACTAGAGAAAGCAATCGGATGTAAGAGCAGACTTGGGGTTGGGAAAACCTGTGCATCCATGCAGCCCCTCACCCCTACCCTGGGAGTCACTAAAGGCAGCCTGGAAGATCAGAAAGGTGGAGAGAGAGGCAGCATTGGGGTCCCAGAAAAGGAGGGAGAGGCAGTGTTGGAACCAGACGAGAGGAGGGGGCCACACAACCCAGGCCCCTCTGGACTGGCTCTAATCCACAACGGCCTCAACCTACCAAACCATCCCCGAGACTTAATACACCATCATCCTCAATGAAGGGGGTGAATGGGTCATTAGAAAAAGGCTGCAGCTGCTCAGAAACCGATGTGAAGAAGCGGAAGAGAGAAGCAGGCCTCCGTTCATGCTGAGATCATTCAACGTGATAGCAGCTCATGGAGATTTACACTTGCTCCCAATTTAAAGCACACAGATTTCATGCAGCATGAGCACAGCACTGAGAAATGAGCTCAGAGGGACGCAGCCCTCAGCTATTTCTAGACTTCTCCCTGCTCTCATCCTCCTCCTTCCCCACCCACCCCCCAAAACCCAGTCAGAGAGGCCGAGGCTGATGTTCTTTGTGCTCCAGAGAAGGCAGCCGACTCATCGCCCCTGTAGACAAGCTGAGGCCTTACTGACACCATGGCTAGGACAGCTCAGACCAGACGGGTCAAATTCATTTAGGGAAATGCACATGAGGTCTCCTCTATGGGTCAGATCACTCTCCTGCCTCACACTCCCTTCCACTGCCCCTCACCCATCAAGTAAGTCTACGCGAGACGCCGGAGCGGGCCATGAAGAAAGGCTGATGGGCTCTGACTCTCCTGGAATTTTAGACTCCTTCTAAACAGGGGCCTGCCCCACCTCATCACTCCTCACCCAATCTCGCCTCCCTTCCCTAACCCCTTTCTCAAAATGTGGCTCTAAGGTGAGTGCCTAACGTGTATAAAGTGCTTCGAGGCTGACAAAGTACTCAGCAGGCCTTACCTTGCTGGAGTGTCCTGATATCCCTGTGGAAGGGGCGTCGTGGGTGGCATTATCCCCACTTTACTGAGGTTCAGAGAGGTTAAGTGACTTGCCCATCATCCCACAGCTGGTAAGCGCCAAAGCCCAATCTCTCCTATTCCCCAAGGAAAGTGTGTTTTCCATAATACCACACTGTTTTCTAACATAAAAGTTGCTGTTATTTCATCCTTTTCAGTTGTGTCTGACTCTTTGTGACCCCATTTGGGCTTTTCGTGGCAAAGATCCTGGAGTGGTTTGTCCTATCCTTCTCCAGCTCATTTGACAGATGAGGAAACTGAGGCAAACAGGGTTACACAGCTAATAAGTGTTTAAGGTTGGATTTAAATTCAGGTCTTCCTGACTCTGGGCCCAGCAGTCTATTTTACTATAAAAGCATAATCTTAAAATTTAAAATGAATCACAATAAATTATATGTTAAGGATGTTTGAGGATTTTGCAATGCCCTTCATGGTAAATGGAGAAAAATTCTAGGACGCTACAAAACCAGGGTTGGGAATTCCTCTTCTGGCATATACATTTATTGGACTGGATTTCATTAGTTTAGAAAACAAAAGCTCAGTGGGGAAACTTTCTCAACTAATGCTGAATTGCAATCACTCTGCAGTTTCTAGTCCTGAGTTGCCCAGGGGCCTGTGAGGAGTCAAAGGCTGGACTCCTGACTCTGAAATCTGCTCTCATTACCCCCTGCCACACTGTTCTTCCTGGGTATAAATGGGGCTGGGGTCAGTCATGAGTTTTAGTCACTCTCCAAGCCTCCACTAGCCTCCTTCTACTCCATCACCAAATCTGCTCCATTCCTTAGCCCAACCGGCCAAGGAGGGCCACTCCTCCTGGCAGATGAGCTGGGTAACTGAATTTGGAGAGTTCAGGGAAACCTCATTCTCAACACTACTGGAGACACAATTAGACGCTAATGGGGCAGAGTCACCCTCCTTGCGTGAACCTGAGAATTGTTACTTCTCAAGAGGAAATACCTACCCTGCCCTGCATTCATTCTCCTGCCTTTGACTACTTATTCTGGGAGCCCAGGAGACAGTGATTAAATGACCATCCCTCAGCAGAATTCACCTCCCATGCATGGAGAGGGAGGTCTGCCTAGCTAAAGAAATATAGACAGAATTAAGTTCTAGCCAGTGAGGCCAGCTAGGAAGAGATCTGAAAATCCAGTACTGCATAACCCACTTGTTAAAAATGAAATCTGAGCTACAGACCAAGGCCGGACAGGGGCAGACCTTGACTAACAGCAGTTACCCTGAAGACCCAAGAAGAGAGAACAGAGAAAGCTCACTGGAGACACACGAAATCCAGATTCCGCCACCCAGACACAACCCGCCTAGGGCCAACAGAGCTCGCGAGCATCACACGCAGAGCAGTCACCTGGAAAATTAAACCTGCTGTCCCGCTGGGCCATCGGGGACGGGTTCGGGGGTGTCGTCGCGCTGGGGGGGTTGGAGGACTGGAAGGGCGCTGGGGAGGATGGCGTGGAGGAGGTGGTGGAGGATGGGTTACTGCTGGAGTCAAGGTGGTTCACGGCCGGAGGGTGCTCCTGCAAGAGAAGAGGGATTAGACATGGACGCCCCCACCACGTGAGAGACCCAACTGTGGCCTGCTTGGTCACCCACAGATCCCCCCATCTGGAAGAGGCTGTCTTGTCCACGGTGCCACAAAGCTGCCCAGATCTCTACACTCTCTCTACTTCTAGAACCTATGAGTGACTGAAGAGTGCCCACCTGGACTGTAGGGACTACACGTTCTGGGAGTCCAGATAAAGAGGTGGAATTATACGGGGTAGCTAGGTGGCCACCTAGCTGCCGCAGTGAACAGAACTCCAGCCCTGAAGTCATGAGGACCTGAGTTCAAATCTGATCTCAGATACTTGACACTTACTAGCTATGTAACCCTGGGCAAGTCACTTAACCCTGATTGCCTCACCAAAAAGCAAAAAACAACAACAGTGGGATTTGGACAAGCTCTGTGTGTGTGTGTGTGTGTGTGTGTGTGTGTGTGTGTGTGTGTGTGTGAGAATTGTTACTTCTCAAGAGGAAATACCTACCCTGCCCTGCATTCATTCTCCTGCCCTTGACTACTTATTCTGGGAGCCCACAAGATAGTGATTAAATGACCATCCCTCAGCAGAATCCATGGTTGTTGTTCTTGGTCTTTGAGTAGGGCTGAGATGGGATGAAAAATGCCCATGCAAAGGGTGGAGGGAGAAAGTGGAGGCAGGAAGCCATGGAAGAGGCTGCTGTGCGTGGTCATTTTGGGTACACCCTCCAGCTTCCATCAGCTGTCTTTGGCCCCTACTCAGCTGACTGAGCCTCAGCACACTGCGCCCGGAGCAGGCGATGTGGTCACTGCAGCCTTTCCTCCTCCATCTGTATGCACTGACACACAAGCACCGCTGGGGGGTGATGAGGAGACACCGCCAGGCTCAAGTAGCGGGGGAGCCGAGGGCCCACAAAGCCAGCGGGGTGGGATGACATCGCAGGATATTAAAAAAGACACACGTGCCACATCCAGGGTGCAGAGAAGAGCACCTGGCCAGAGACCAACCCCAGGGAAGAGGCCCCTAGTGCAAGGGTCATTTCTTGGACCATGCCAGAACTCATGTATTTGAAGGACATTCTCCACGTCAGCTGGCTTGCTAAGAACAGTGAAGCGCGGCTCTGGCCAACTGAATAACTTTGCTAATTTGGGTCAACTGCAAAGAAGACAAGCCTGAATTAGCAGAATTATAAACTTATGATGTTGTTACAGGGGTTAAAAAATCACGGCCCCAGGGCCAAATCCACACCGCTGTCTGCTTTTGTTGGCCCCTGAGGTGAGAAGATTTTTATATTTTACAGAACACTTATCAGTTTAAGACTTACAAAGCATTTCACTGACACTTCAGGGCGGCTGGATAATGCGGTAGATTGGCTTTGGAGTTAAGAAGACCTGAGTTCAAATCCCACCTCAGGCTCTTCCTAGCTGTGTAACCCTGGGCAAGTCACTTAACTTCTCTTTACTTGAGTTTCCTCTTTTGTAAAAGGGAGACAATAACAGCACCTACATCCCAGCGTTGTTGTGAGAATAAAATGAGCTAATGTTTGTAAAGGTCTCTGCAAACGTTAAAGCGCTATATAAATGCTAGTTATCATTGCTGTTGTTACAGTTACTATTTTTATTTTATGTTCTCATAACTATTATCAGTATTACATCCTCTCTTTAAAGTAGGTGCTATTATCAGTCTCATTTTACAGATGAGGAACTGAGGCTGAGCGGTTAAGTGACTTGTCTAGGGTCACGAAATAGCACCTAAAGCAGGATTTGAACTCAGGTCTGCCTGACTCCACATCTAGGGCTCTATTCCACCCTTCCTCTAAACTGTCCTGTGTGCGTTATCTCTCCCTTCTAGAATGTGAGCGCCTTCACAGCAGGGTTTAGAGCAATCTTGCACCCACAACACTTAGCAGCACAGTGCTCAGCCCATGGCGAGATCTCAATGAATGCTTTTTCAATCATCTGTTTATTCCGTCAAGGACCAGACGGGGGGATGTGGCCAGACAGAGACAGGCTGAATCGATGGCCTGTGAGGTCCCTTCTGTCTCTGAGACCTTGTGATTTAGATTTCCTCTAAATAATATATGTTCATGTGTATTTGATCACTTCTAGAGTTTCCAAACGCTTGAAAGATTCAAATGCTCTTTTACTGTATTCAGACAGTATGCTAAAATCAACCCCCATTCCTCACTGAACCACGGAAGTGACTGCGGCTTTTCAAAGGTCGTACAATGTTCTACCAAGCTGGGAATTCTGACTGTTGTCATTCAGTCCCTTTCAGTCATGTCTGACTCTTCGTGACCCCATCTGAGGTTTTCGTGGCAGAGATACTGGAGGGGTTTGGCATTTCCTTCTCCAGCCCATTTTTACAGATGAGAAAACTGAGGCAAACAGGGTTAAGTGACTTGTCCAGGGTCACACAACTAGTAAGTGTCTGAGGCCAGATTTGAACTCAGAGAGTTGAGTATCCCTGTCTCCAGACCTGGCATTCTATCCACCTAGCCACCTGCTGCTGCCCACTGGGGCCTACAAACGGTCAGCATACCCATCATCTGCAGACTGTCCTCGCTAGGTGCAAAGACACTTATCCCTCCGCGGACCGTCCACTAGGTAATAGGTTTTTTTGGGCCACAACACCTCTCAAGGTACAGTTACTAAGGCACGAAGGGGTTATGACGTGTGTTGGGGCAAAGCATAGCTAAACCCACAAAACTCCAAATCTTTGGTGTACTTAAGTCTAAGTGCGCACAGCAATGGCGGATACGGCTTAGCTCACTGAAGGTCTGATTAGACCTGCTTTAATGAGCAAGAATCATTCGTAATCTGGGCATTTTATGCAAATGTGGTTTCACCAAGTCATTTCAAAATGGCCCGGCCACTAGTATAAAACCAAGCTGCTCTGGACCACTCCTACTGGGACCCAGAATTCTAGTCTGGACGAGGGTGGGGGCTCGGGGGTATACGTCCATACGTGGTGTCTGGGCTGTAACTTCTCATGCTCTACACAATCAGGGCCACTCTCACTCACCTTCTTCGTCAGTGCTTTCGGGAGGGTTCCAAAATGGGGCTCCGTCGGTCTGTCCACTGGGTTGTTGATGTCTGAAGGCACAGATTCTGTCCTCCGTAGTTTAGATACTGGGGAGAAAAATCGGGGTGGGCCAGAGTCTCAGTGAAAAGACTTAACCTAGCCTGGCAAAGCGGACAAGCCAAAAGCCGAGATACTCACGCGGCAGGAATGAGATTCTACAAAGAGGGACTTCTTTCGTGCACTTGTTGTGACACTTAAGCCTGCAGGGGAAAGAGAGCCGCGGGTGGGTCAGGGCTCATCTGTTGGGGGTTTACTTTTAACTTTCTTTTTGTTCTAAACTTAAACAACAAATAACACAAGCATTTCCACATACATAAAACAGAAGGGAAAAAAAGATTGTACATGAAACTGTAAGTCTCCATTTGTACAATTTTTTTTCTTTTTGAATATGAGCTTATTTCAACATTGAACTTTCAAAGCTGTCCCAATTGTCCACAATTCTTTCTGCTCTTCCTTCTCTTCTGCTCAGTGCATTAAAAAAAATGCTTCAATGGCTTCTTTTCCTTCCTCCTCCTCTTCTCTTCCTTCTTTCTTCCTCCCTTCCTTTTTTCCTTCCTTCTATTCTTTCTCTCCTTCCCTTCCTTTCTTCCATTTTCACTCTTCTCTTCCTTCCTTCCTTTTCCCCTCTCTTCTTTCTTCCCTTCCTTATTTTTCCTCCCTTGTCTTCCTTCCTCCCTTCCTTATTTCTCCTTCTCTCTCTTCCTTCCTCCCTCTTTTTTTCTCTCCTTTCCTTTCCTTCTTTCTTCCTTTCTTTTTTCCTCTCTTCTTTTCCTTCCTGCTTTCCTTCTTCACTTTTTTGTCTCCCTCCCTTCCTTTCTTTCTTCCTCCCCTCTTTTTTCCTCCCTTCTTTTCCTTCCTTCTTTCTTCCTCCCTTTCTTCTTTCTACTTTCTTTCTCTTCCTTCCTTCCTCCCTCCCTCCTTTTCTTCCTCCCTCCCTCTTCCTCACTTGAAGATACAAAGAAGAAAAAAAATTCTAAGGGCTCTTTCAAAGCACCAGTCTTCCTGATTCTCTCCTGAGGGTCACATGGGGATGTCTGAAACACTTAGCAGGGTCATAGGCGGTCCTGCCAATGACTCAGCTAGGACTGGAGAGCAGTTTCTTAGGGTTTTTCTCCCATATGCATGGACCCCCAAATATCAATGTTCCCAAGGGGTGAGCCTCCTGTTTTCCTTTCCCTTATTCCTGTGCCTTCGTTAAAGGCTAGCCATCCCTTCCCTTCCCCACCCTCCCTGCCGCACTCTCTTAGACCCCACTTTTGTGCTCAATTAGAACTAATAAAACAGACAAATTAGAGGATGAGTGTACTGCAAAGGGATCCGAGGGGTTCCTTTAAACTGGACGAGAGGGGGTGCTAATGGGATAAATCAGAGACAGCCATACTACAGCAGGACCGAGTAGGTAAATGGGCCTCAAAGGTACCCAAGGACTTGTTAAGTATTTGAAACAGAGCCTAGGTGTGGTGAGGAGGAAAAGCTGATGGAAAAACATGAAGGGGAAATAACTGGGAGCCACCGACAATTAAGGATCGATTCAGAGGGCCCAAAGAATCTTGGAAAGTGTAATGGAAATCACAGAGAAAAAAATTAGAATTAAAGGAGACCTCAGACGCCAGCTGGCCCAAACCCCTCATTCTGCAGACAGGGAAACTGAGCCCAGAAAGGTTGAATGACTTGCCTAGGGTCACACAGGGAACAGACAGCAGAGGTAGGATTCTAAAGCAGGTCTTCTTATTCCAATTTTATTAACAGATAATTTTCAGGGACACATGGTTCTTAAGAATAATAGTTGTTAATTATTAGTTAGTAATAATAACCCTTAATAATAATAATAGTTATTAATAATAATACCTAACTTTTCTGGAATACTTATTATTGTTATCAGGGATGGGGCCTGGACCTATGATTTCACTAGTTTAAGGAACACCTGAGTAAGGAAATTTCTTCTACCAATGCAGGTCAGCGTCTTCTCTACAAATGATAAGTCTTAGAGTAGCCTGGAGATCTAAGAAGATAAGTGACTTGCCCAGGGTCATATAGCCTTTTCAGCAGTGGGGTTTGACCCTAGTCTTCCTGGCTTTCAGGCCAAATCTAGCTGCTATGTGGGGCAGCTAGATGGCGCCATAGTGTACAGAGTGATGGGCCTGGAGTTAGAAGATTCATCTTCCTGAGTTCAAATCCAGCCTCAGACGCTTACTAGCTGTGTGACCCTGGGCAAGTCACTTAGCCCTGTTTACCTCAGTTTCCTCATCTGTAAAATGAGCTGGTGAGGAAAATGGCAAACCACTCCACGAAAACTCTGCCAAGAAAGCCTCAAATGGGATCAGGAAGAGTCACACAGGACTGAAACAACTCAACAACCATAACAAATCTGCTATGCCACACCGCCTCTCATTATTATTACTTATGATATTGATGAGATAGTTCTTCAGAGGAAGAGGAAGGAGAGGGGAAAAATGAGAATAATATGAATAAGTCTTCCCCTCTGAGCCTCCGGCCCCCATCAACACACACCCTGGGGCCAATTCTGACCCCAGCTCCATCCAGTCCTCACCTGCAGTGTTTACACTTCACTCCAAATATCATGCTCTTCTGGCACACGTGACAGATTTGGGAGAGCCAGGACTTCGTTGAGAACCTGAACAGGATGAAATAACACATAGTTCCCCCGCCACGTGGTGAGGACCGAGCTAGGAAGCCCCTCCCTCCCCGCCAAACCCCAGGCAGGGAGACGAGGAGGAGCCCGGGGAGGGGGGACACCATGAACAATGAAAGACCCGAGGAGAGGAAGCTCCCAGGCTGTGTCCACAGAGCAAAGGCAAATCGGGGTGAAGCTGCAGTGGAGCCCTGATTCCTGGATAATTATTTGGCCCACAGATTCGAGAGCAGGAGTTGGAATCCCAGGAAGGTCTTCAGGACCAGAGAATCCAATTCTCTTCTTTTACAGAGGAGGGGACTGAGGGTCAGAGAGGAGACAGCTTGCTCAATAGAAAGGAGGTTTCCCATCCTCCAGTCCAGTGTTCTCTATCTCTGTTTCACCTGCCTGGGACCCAGGCTAGCAAACAAACAAACAAACAAACAAAAAATCCCTGCTGGGAATCTTGTCTGGTCTAACCTACACAGGGATTCAGAAGCCGAGAAGCTGGACAGAGGGAGACTGAGGCAACAGGATTTTCCCCATGGGGACTCACTAAGCACTCTGAGATCCCTCGTGAACTGCCCTCCTCCCCTCCATGTGACCAAGACCCTGCGGGAAGGAGGAGGCTTGGGTGACCACAGCCCACTTTTCTCAGAACATGCTCCGCTGTGGCTGGGCTTACCTGTGGGTCACCGAGAGGCCGATGTCTCTTCGTACCGTCTGTGGAGATCCATGGGAGAGATCTGATGGCAAAGAATGGGGTTTGGACAAGGTGAGGGGTGCCTTCCTCTCTTTGGGTGCATCCCATGCCAGAAACCAACCTAAGACCAGGAAGGGAGGTGGGAAGAAGAGAAAAACCGGCCATCCTCTCTTCTTTCTAGGAGGGTCTCCAGCTAAGCTTCCAGATTCCTCCTGATGACATCACATCGAAGCTGCTTCCAACTCCCCCTCCCCTCCCTTGTTCTCCTTTATTGGAGCTGCCATGACATCATGGTGTCTTGAGATACTGTGAACTCAATCACCATTGAAATTCCAGAAATCTTAACATGGAAAGTCTCAAAACCAAAAGGAATCACAGATCTCAAGTTAGGGTTGTATGTATGACACAGTCACATGTTTAGGATCATAGATTTAGACCTGAAAGAGACCTCAGAAGCCAACTCCCCCATTTTACAGATGAGGAAACTGAGGCCCAGAGAGGCAAAGCAACCAAGCTCACACAGGGAGTAAATGGCAGAACTGGAACCCGAATCCCAGGTTAAAGCTTCAAAGAAAGAGACAGAGCCGGAAGGGGCCATAGAGACACTCATTTTACAGATGAGAAAACTGAGGCCCAAAGGGTAGCGACTTGCCCAAGGTCAAACAGGTAGTAGGTGGCAAAGGTATGATATGAACCTAGGTGTTAAGTTCAAATCCAATCTCTTTATGCCTTAAGTGGGACAGGGCACGTCCCTCTAGCTAGCTAGTTCCAAACCACATTTCCAGCCATCCACTCCGGCCATTTTCTTGCCATCTGCCCCTACCACCTCCATGTATACCCTGTCTTTCCCCTCCCTTCTTCTGTGCTTGGATATTGTGATCAAATTAAGCCTGTCATTTCTTCTGGAAAGAGCAAGGTGATTCCTCCTGGGATCCACTCCCCAGTCCCATGACTTTCCAAAACAAGATATACTTTCCTGGCTACCACTCCCCCATATGTACTGTCTCCGATTAAAACGTAAACTCCTTAGGGTCAGGGAATGTCTTGCTTTTGTATTTTTATCTTCTATGGTTATCAGAGTGCCTGGCATATATAGGAATCCCTTAGTGATTTCACTAATGGCGATGAGATTTCACCATCACAAATTTAGAGCAGGATGGGTCCTTAGTGGCCAGAGTCCAACCTCCTCAATTTACAAATGGGGAAACTGAGATTCAGAGGTTAAGTGACTTGCCCAGGATCACACAGGTAGGAAGTGTCTAAGGCAGGATTCAAACTCAAGTCTTCCTCACTCTAAGGCCAGCACAGGGCTAATCTAGCCATCTCTAACTCCAAATCCAGGGCCCCTTCCTCCAAGCCAAGGTGCTTCCTCCCATGATTCCTTCCTGAGGATGCTTCCTGGGGAACGAGCAAGGGTGGGAAATGGCCACTTATTCTTAATCCAGTTTAGAAGGGATTTGGAGTTTGACCTGCTCAGAGAAGGGGAGCTCTCTCACCAAGCCTCGTAGACCAGCAAATACTATTCCTCATTGCGTATCAGCTCTGTAGTATAAGACTGGAGAAGCCCACAGCTGATTCAGGCATGAACCCCCAACACCAGTGGGAGGAAGGGGCGCCTACAAAGGGATGGTTTATCAGGGCACAGAGACGCCAGACAAGGCCAGACAGTGAAACAATCAGGTAGGGTTTGTTCAGCCCATCCAGGGCTTAGCACAGTGCTCAGTAAGTACACAGTTGGAGCTTAATAAATGCACAGTGTCTATCAGGGCTCAGAAATGCCAGACAAGGCCAGATAGTGAAAATCAGCTAAAGTTTGTTCAGCCCATCCAGGCCTTAGCACAGTGCTCAGTAAGTACACAGTTGGAGCTTAATAAATGCGCACTGTCTATCAGGGCTCAGAAATGCCAGACAAGGCCAGATAGTGAAAGAATCATTTAGGATTTGTTCATCTCAACCAAGTCTTAGCACAGTCACTGGTACTCAGCAGGGGCTTAATAAATGTTTACTGTCTGTCCTGTAAAGTCTGACTCAAAAGTATCACTACAGAAATTCCCTGGTACCTTCTCATCTCCTTTACTGAGGATAAAGAAATGCACAGCAAAAGCTATATCATTGGCCCTTTTGGTGGGGGGGGCAGGAAAAGGGACAGACACAGATCTATAATTGCATGGGTATTAAGAATTCTAAATTAGGAAATCAGGCCAGATCAGCCCCAGCTGACAGGAGTCAGCACTTGGCCTCAGAGCCTGGGAACGCAGAGAGTTTAAGAGACTTGCCCAGGGCCACATAGCCAGGATAAGTTTTAGCTGTAGGACTCGAACCCAGGTCTTCTTGACTCCAGCCTTTGCCATAACACTGCCTTTCCTGCTTACATTCCTGGAAATCGCCCAAAGCAAGCAGCATCCCTGAG